>NC_091467.1:14917060-15247060 GCF_027789765.1 Dendropsophus ebraccatus | reverse complement strand
ACCTTATATATCACCACTTATATCACCACATACATCACCATATATATCACCATACATATCACCACTTATCTCGCCACATATATCACCATACATTTCACCATCCATATCACTACATATATCACCATCCATATCACCACATATATCAACATATGTATCACCATATATCACATTATAAATCACCATACATATCACTACATATATCACCACATAAATCACCACATAAATCCCCATACTTATCACCTCATATATCACTATATATCACCACTTATATCACCACATACATCACCATATATATCACCATACATATCACCACTTATCTCGCCACATATATCACCATACATTTCACCATCCATATCACTACATATATCACCATCCATATCACCACATATATCAACATATGTATCACCATATATCACATTATAAATCACCATACATATCGCTACATATATCACCATAAATATCACCAGATAAATCACCACATAAATCCCCATACATATCACCTCATATATCACTATATATATCACCACAAATATCACATTATATATCACCATACATATAACCACATATCTCACCATACATATCACCACATATATGACCATACATATCACCATACATAGCACAACATATATCACCATACTTATCACCATATATATCACCACTTATATCACCATATATATCACCACTTATATCACCACATACATCACCATATATATCACTATACATATAACCACTTATCTCGCCACAGAAATCACCATATATTTCACCATCCACATCACCACATATATCACCATCCATATCACCACATATATCAACAGATGTATTACAACATAACACAATATATATCACCATACATATCACTACATATATCTAAATAAATATCACCACATAAATCACCACATAAAACCCCATACATATCACCTCATATATCACTATATATATCACCACATATATCAGATAATATATCACCATACATATAACCACATATCTCACCATACATATCACCACATATATGACCATACATATCTCTATACATAACACAACATATATCACCATACTTATCACCATATATATCACCACTTATATCACCACATACATCACCATATATATCACCATACATATCACCACTTATCTTGCCACATATATCACCATACATTTCACCATCCATATCACTACATATATCACCATCCATATCACCACATATATCAACATATGAATCACCATATATCACATTATAAATCACCATACATATCACTACATATATCACCATAAATATCAATACATAAATCACCACATAAATCCCCATACATATCACCTCATATATCACTATATATATCACCACAAATATCACATTATATATCCCCATACATATAACCACATATCTCACCATACATATCACCACATATATGACCATACATATCACCATACATAACACAACATATATCACCATACTTATCACCATATATATCACCACTTATATCACCAAATACATCACCATATATATCACCATACATATCACCACTTATCTCGCCACATATATCACCATACATTTCACCATCCATATTACTACATATATCACCATCCATATCACCACATATATCAACATATGTATCACCACATATCACATTGTAATCACCATACATATCACTACATATATTACCATAAATATCACCACATAAATCCCCATACATATCACCTCATATATCACTATATATCACCACATATATCACATTATATATCACCATACATATAACCACATATCTCACCATACATATCACCACATATATGACCATACAAATCACCATACATAAAACAACATATATCACGATACTTATCACCATATATATCACCACTTATATCACCATATATATCACCAGTTATATCAACACATACATCACTATATATATCACCTTACATATCACCACTTATCTCGCCACATATATCACCATACATTTCACCATCCATATCACTACATATATCACCATTCATATCACCACATATATCAACATATGTATCACCATATATCACATTATAAATCACCATACACATCACTATAAATATCACCACATAAATCCCCATACATATCACCTCATATATCACTATATATATATCACCACAAATAACACAATATATTACCATACATATAACCACATATCTCACCATACATATCACCACATATATGACCATACATATCACCATACATAACACAACATATATCACCATACTTATCACCATATATATCACTACTTATATCACAATATATATCACCACTTATATCAACACATACATCACTATATATATCACCTTACATATCACCACTTATCTCGCCACATATATCACTATACATTTCACCATCCATATCACTACATATATCACCATCCATATCACCACATATATCAACATATGAATCACCATATATCACATTATAAATCACCATACATATCACTACATATATCACCATAAATATCACCAGATAAATCACCACATAAATCCCCATACATATCACCTCATATATCACTCTATATATCACCACAAATATCACATTATATATCACCATACATATAACCACATATCTCACCATACATATCACCACATATATGACCATACATATCACCATACATAGCACAACATATATCACCATACTTATCACCATTTATATCACCACTTATATCACCATATATATCACCACTTATATCAACACATACATCACTATATATATCACCATACATATCACAACTTATCTCGCCACATATATCACCATACATTTCACCATCCATATCACTACATATATCACCATTCATATCAGCACATATATCAACATATGTATCACCATATATCACATTATAAATCACCATACATATCACTACATATATCACCATAAATATCACCACATAAATCACCACATAAATCCCCATACATATCACCTCATATATCACTATTTATATCTCCACATATATCACAATATATTTCACCATACACATAACCACATATCTCACCAAACATATCACCACATATATGACCATACATATCACCATACATAACACAACGTATATCACCATACTTATCACCATATATATCATCACATATATCACCATATATATCACCATACATATCACCACTTATCTCGCCACATATATCACCATACATTTCTCCATCCATATCACCACATATATCACCATCCATATCACCACATATATCAACATATGTATCAGCACATATCACAATCTATATCACCATACATATCACTACATATATCACCAAAAATATCACCACATAAATCACCATACATATCACCACATATATCACTATATATATCACCACATATATCACATTATATATCACCATACATATAACTACATATCTTACCATACATATCACCACATATATCACCACACATATCACCTTATATATCACCACATATATCACCATTCACAACACCACATGTATCAGTATACATATCACTACATATATCACCTTATATATCACTCTTCATATCACCATATATATCACCATACTTATCACCATATATAACCACATATATCACTATACATACCACCACATATATCACAATACATATCACTACATATATCACCAAACATATAACCATATATATCGTCATTCGTATCACCATACATATCTCCACATATCTCACCAAACATATCACCATATATATCACCACATTTACCACCATATATATCACCAGTTATATCCCCACTTATATCACTATACATATCACCACTTATAGCACTTTACACTATACATATCAATACATACATCACCCCTTATATAATCATACATATCACCACATATATAACCATAAATATCACTACATTTATATATATAACCACATATATCACCATACATATCCCCACATATATCTCCACATATATCCCCACATATATCACCATACATATCACCACATTTATCTCCACATATATTACCATACAAATCACCACATATATCACCCTAAATATCACCACATATTTGACCATACATATCACCATACATAACACAACATATATCACCATACTTATCACCAAATATATCACCACTTATATCACCATATATATCACCACTTATATCATTACATACATCACCATATATATCACCATAGATATAACCACTTATCTCACCACATATATCACCATACAATTCACCATCCATATCACAACATGTATCACCATCCATATCACCACATATATCAACATATGTATAACCACATATCACATTATAAATCACCATACATATCACTACATATATCACCATAAATATCACTACATAAATCACCATACATATAACCACATATATCACTATATATATCACCACATATATCAAATTATATATCACCATACATATAACCACATATCTCACCATACATATCACCACATATATGACCATACATATCACCAAACATAACACAACATATATCACCATACTTATCACCAAATATATCACCACTTATATCACCATATATATCACAACTTATATCACCACATACATCACCATATATATCACCATACATATAACCACTTATCTCGCCACAGAAATCACCATATATTTCACCATCCACATCACCACATATATCACCATCCATATCACCACATATATCAACAGATGTATTACCACATAACACAATATATATCACCATACATATCACTACATATATCTAAATAAATATCACCACATAAATCACCACATAAATCCCCATACATATCACCTCATATATCACTATATATATCACCACATATATCACATTATATATCACCATACATATAACCACATATCTCACCATACATATCACCACATATATGACCATACATATCTCTATACATAACACAACATATATCACCATACTTATCACCATATATATCACCACTTATATCACCACATACATCACCATATATATCACCATACATATCACCACTTATCTCGCCACATATATCACCATACATTTCACCATCCATATCACTACATATATCACCATCCATATCACCACATATATCAACATATGTATCACCATATATCACATTATAAATCACCATACATATCACTACATATATCACCATAAATATCACCACATAAATCACCACATAAATCCCCATACTTATCACCTCATATATCACTATATATCACCACATATATCACATTATATATCACCATACATATAACCACATATCTCACCATACATATCACCACATATATGACCATACATATCACCATACATAACACAACATATATCACCATACTTATCACCATGTATATCACCACTTATATCACCATATATATCACCACTTATATCAACACATACATCACTATATATATCACCTTACATATCACCACTTATCGCGCCACATATATCACCATACATTTCACCATCCATATCACTATATATATCACCATCCATATCACCACATATATCAACATATGTATCACCATATATCACATTATAAATCACCATACATATCACTACATATATCACCAAAAATATCTCCACATAAATCCCCATACATATCACCTCATATATCACTATATATATATCACCACAAATATCACATTATATATCACCATACATATAACCACATATCTCACCATACATATCACCACATATATGACCATACATATCACCATATAAAACACAACATATATCACCATACTTATCACCATATATATCACCTCTTATATCACCATATATATCACCACTTATATCATCACATATATCACCATATATATCACCATACATATCACCACTTATCTCGCCACATATATCACCATACATTTCTCCATCCATATCACCACATATATCACCATCCATATCACCACATATATCAACATATGTATCAGCACATATCACAATATATATCACCATACATATCACTACATATATCACCAAAAATATCTCCACATAAATCCCCATACATATCACCTCATATATCACTATATATATATCACCACAAATATCACATTATATATCACCATACATATAACCACATATCTCACCATACATATCACCACATATATGACCATATATATCACCATACATAACACAACATACATCACCATACTTATCACCATTTATATCACCACTTATATCACCATATATATCACCACTTATATCAACACATACATCACTATATATATCACCATACATATCACCACTTATCTCGCCACATATATGACCATACATTTCACCATCCATATCACTACATATATCACCATTTATATCAGCACATATATCAACATATGTATCACCATATATCACATTATAAATCACCATACATATCACTACATATATCACTATAAATATCACCACATAAATCACCACATAAATGCCCATACATATCACCTCATATATCACTATATATATATCACCACAAATATCACATTATATATCACCATACATATAACCACATATCTCACCATACATATCACCACATATATGACCATACATATCACCATACATAGCACAACATACATCATCATACTTATCACCATTTATATCACCACTTATATCACCATATATATCACCACTTATATCAACACATACATCACTATATATCACCATACATATCACCACTTATCTCGCCACATATATCACCATACATTTCACCATCCATATCACTACATATATCACCATTCATATCAGCACATATATCAACATATGTATCACCATATATCACATTATAAATCACCATACATATCACTACATATATGACCATAAATATCACCACATAAATCACTACATAAATCCCCATACATATCACCTCATATATCACTATTTATATCTCCACATATATCACAATATATATCACCATACATATAACCACATATCTCACCAAACATATCACCACATATATGACCAAACATATCACCATACATAACACAACGTATATCACCATACTTATCACCATATATATCACCACTTATATCACCATATATATCACCACTTATATCATCACATATATCACCATACATATCACCACTTATCTCGCCACATATATCACCATACATTTCTCCATCCATATCACCACATATATCACCATCCATATCACCACATATATCAACATATGTATCAGCACATATCACAATCTATATCACCATACATATCACTACATATATCACCAAAAATATCACCACATAAATCACCATACATATCACCACATATATCACTATATATATCACCACATATATCACATTATATATCACCATACATATAACCACATATCTTACCATACATATCACCACATATATCACCACACATATCACCTTATATATCACCACATATATCACCATTCACAATACCACATGTATCAGTATACATATCACTACATATATCACCTTATATATCACTCTTCATATCACCATATATATCACCATACATATCACCATATATAGCCACATATATCACTATACATACCACCACATATATCACAATACATATCACTACATATATCACCAAACATATAACCACATATATCGTCATTCGTATCACCATACATATCTCCACATATCTCACCAAACATATCACCATATATATCACCACATTTACCACCATATATATCACCAGTTATATCCCCACTTATATCACTATACATATCACCACTTATAGCACTTTACACTATACATATCAATACATACATCACCCCATATATAATCATACATATCACCACATATATAACCATGAATATCACTACATTTATATATATAACCACATATATCACCATACATATCCCCACATATATCTCCACATATATCCCCACATATATCACCATACATATCACCAAATATATCACCATATACAGACCACCACATATATCACCATACATATCACCACATTTATCTCCATATATATCACTATACAAATCACCACATATATCACCATAAATATCACCACATATTTGACCATACATATCACCATACATAACACAACATATATCACCATACTTATCACCAAATATATCACCACTTATATCACCATATATATCACCACTTATATCATCACATACATCACCATATATATCACCATAGATATAACCACTTATCTCACCACATATATCACCATACATTTCACCATCCATATCACAACATGTATCACCATCCATATCACCACATATATCAACATATGTATAACCACATATCACATTATAAATCACCATACATATCACTACATATATCACCATAAATATCATTACATTAATCACCATACATATCACCACATATATCACTATATATATCACCACATATATCAAATTATATATCACCATTCAAATCACCACATATATCACCATAAATATCACCACATATTTGACCATACATATCACCATACATAACACAACATATATCACCATACTTATCACCAAATATATCACCACTTATATCACCATATATATCACCACTTATATCACCACATACATCACTATATATATCACCATACATATAACCACTTATCTCGCCACAGAAATCACCGTATATTTCACCATCCACATCACCACATATATCACCATCCATATCACCACATATATCAACAGATGTATTAACACATAACACAATATATATCACCATACATATCACTACATATATCTAAATAAATATCACCACATAAATCACCACATAAATCCCCATACATATCACCTCATATATCACTATATATATCACCACATATATCACATTATATATCACCATACATATAACCACATATCTTACCATACATATCACCACATATATGACCATACATATCTCTATACATAACACAACATATATCACCATACTTATCACCATATATATCACCACTTATATCACCACATACATCACCATATATATCACCATACATATCACCACTTATCTCGCCACATATATCACCATACATTTCACGATCCATATAACTACATATATCACCATCCATATCACCACATATATCAACATATGTATCACCATATATCACATTATAAATCACCATACATATCACTACATATATCACCATAAATATCACCACATAAATTACCACATAAATCCCCATACTTATCACCTCATATATCACTATATATCACCACATATATCACATTATATATCACCATACATATAACCACATATCTCACCATACATATCACCACATATATGACCATTAATATCACCATACATAAGACAACATATATCACCATACTTATCACCATGTATATCACCACTTATATCACCATATATATATATCACCACTTATATCAACACATACATCACTATATATATCACCTTACATATCACCACTTATCTCGCCACATATATCACCATACATTTCACCATCCATATCACTACATATATCACCATCCATATCACCACATATATCAACATATGTATCACCATATATCACATTATAAATCACCATACATATCACTACATATATCACCATAAATATCACCACATAAATCACCACATAAATCCCCATACATATCACCTCATATATCACTATAAATATCACCACAAATATAACATTATATATCCCCATACATATAACCACATATCTCACCATACATATCACCACATATATGACCATACATATCACCATACATAGCACAACATATATCACCATACTTATCACCATATATATCACCATATATATCACCACTTATATCATCACATATATCACCATAAATATCACCATACATATCACCACTTATCTCGCCACATATATCACTATACATTTCTCCATCCATATCACCACATATATCACCATCCATATCACCAAATATATCAACATATGTATCAGCACATATCACAATATATATCACCATAGATATCACTGCATATATCACTATAAATATCACCACATAAATCACCATACATATCACCACATATATCACTATATTTATCACCACATATATCACATTATATATCACCATACATATAACCACATATCTCACCATACATATCACCACATATATCACCTTATATATCACCACATATATCACCATTCACAACACCACATGTATCAGTATACATATCACTACATATATCACATCATATATTACTCTTCATATCACCATTTATATCACCATACATATCACCATATATAACCACATATATCACTATACATACCACCACATATATCACAATACATATCACTACATATATCACAAAACATATAACCACGTATATCGTCATTCGTATCACCATACATATCTCCACATATCTCACCAAACATATCACCATATATATCACCACATTTACCACCATATATATCACCAGTTATATCCCCACTTATATCACTATACATATCACGACTTATAGCACTTAACACTATACATATCAATACATACATCACACCATATATAAGCATACATATCACCACATATATAACCATAAACATCACTATATTTATATATATAACCACATATATCACCATACATATCCCCACATATATCTCCATATATATCCCCACATATATCACCATACATATCACCAAATATATCACCATATACAGACCACCACATATATCACCATACATATCACCACATTTATGTCCACATATATCACCATTCAAATCACCACATATATCACCATAAATATCACCCCATATTTGACCATACATATCACCATACATAACACAACATATATCACCATACTTATCACCAAATATATCACCACTTATATAACCAAATATATCACCACTTATATTACCACATACATCACCATATATATCACCATAGATATAACCACTTATCTCACCACATATCTCACCATACATTTCACCATCCATATCACTACATGTATCACCATCCATATCACCACATATATCAACATATGTATCACCACATATCACATTATAAATCACCATACATATCACTACATATATCAACATAAATATCACTACATAAATCACCATACATATCACCACATATATCACTATATATATCACCACATATATCAAATTTTATATCACCATACATATAACCACATATCTCACCATACATATCACCACATATATGACCATACATATCACCAAACATAACACAACATATATCACCATACTTATCACCAAATATATCACCACTTATATTACCATATATATCACCACTTATATCACCACATACATCACCATATATATCACCATACATATCACCACTTATCTCACCACATAAATCACCATATATTTCACCATCCATATCACCACATATATCAACAGATGTATTACCACATATCACAATATATATCACCATACATATCACTATATCTAAATAAATATCACCACATAAATCACCACATAAATCCCTATATATATCACCTCATATATCACTATATATAACCACATATATCACATAATATATCACCTTACATATAACCACATATCTAACCAAACATATCACCACATATATGACCATACATATCACCATACATAACACAACATATATCACCATACTTATCACCATATATATCACCACTTATATCACCATATATATCACCACTTATATCAACACATACATCACTATATATATCACCTTACATATCACCACTTATCTCACCACATATATGACCATACATATCTCTATACATAACACAAAATATATCACCATACTTATCACCATATATATCACCACTTATATCACCACATACATCACCATATATATCACCATACATATCACCTTTTATCTCGCCACATATATCACCATACATTTCACCATCCATATCACTACATATATCAACATCCATATCACCACATATATCAACATACGTATTACCACATATCACATTATAAATCACCATACATATCACTACATATATCACCATAAATATCACCACATAAATCACCACATTAATCCCCATACATATCACCTCATATATCACCACATATATCACATTATATATCACCATACATATAACCACATATCTCACCATACATATCACCACATATATGACCATACATATCACCATATAAAACACAACATATATCACCATACTTATCACCATATATATCACCACTTATATCACCATATATATCACCACTTATATCATCACATATATCACCATATATATCACCATACATATCACCACTTATCTCGCCACATATATCACCATACATTTCTCCATCCATATCACCACATATATCACCATCCATATCACCACATATATCAACATATGTATCAGCACATATCACAATATATATCACCATACATATCACTACATATATCACCAAAAATATCACCACATAAATCACCATACATATCACCACATATATCACAATACATATCACTACATATATCACCAAACATATAACCACATATATCATCATTCGTATCACCATACATATCTCCACATATCTCACCAAACATATCACCATATATATCACCACATTTACCACCTTATATATCACCAGTTATATCCCCACTTATATCACTATACATATCACCACTTATAGCACTGAACACTATACATATCAATACATACATCACCCCATATATAAGCATACATATCACCACATATATAACCATAAATATCACTACATTTATATATATAACCACATATATCACCATACATATCCCCACATATATCTCCACATATATCCCCACATATATCACCAAATATATCACCATATACAGACCACCACATATATCACCATACATATCACCACATTTATCTCCACATATATCACCATTCAAATCACCACATATATCACCATAAATATCACCACATATTTGACCATACATATCACCATACATAACACAACATATATCACCATACTTATCACCAAATATATCACCACTTATATCACCATATATATCACCACTTATATCACCACATACATCACCATATATATCATCATAGATATAACCACTTATCTCACCACATATATCACCATACATTTCACCATCCATATCACCACATATATCAACATATGTATCACCACATATCACATTATAAATCACCATACATATCACTACATATATCACCATAAATATCACTACATAAATCACCATACATATCACCACATATATCACTATATATATCACCTCATATATCAAATTATATATCACCATACATATAACCACATATCTCACCATACATATCACCACATAAATCACCACATAAATCCCCATACTTATCACCTCATATATCACTATATATCACCACATATATCACATTATATATCACCATACATATAACCACATATCTCACCATACATTTCACCACATATATGACCATACATATCACCATACATAACACAACTTATATCACCATACTTATCACCATGTACATCACCACTTATATCACCATATATATCACCACTTATATCAACACATACATCACTATATATATCACCTTACATATCACCACTTATCTCGCCACATATATCACCATACATTTCACCATCCATATCACTACATATATCACCATCCATATCACCACATATTTCAACATATGTATCACCATATATCACATTATAAATCACCATAAATATCACCACATAAATCACCACATAATTCCCATACATATCACCTCATATATCACTATATATATCACCACAAATATCACATTATATATCCCCATACATTAAACCACATATCTCACCATACATATCACCACATATATGACCATACATATCACCATACATAGCACAACATATATCACCATACTTATCACCATATATATCACCACTTATATCACCATATATATCACCACTTATTTCATCACATATATCACCATATATATCACCATACATATCACCACTTATCTCGCCACATATATCACTATACATTTCTCCATCCATATCACCACATATATCACCATCCATATCACCAAATATATCAACATATGTATCAGCACATATCACAATATATATCACCATAGATATCACTACATATATCACCATAAAAATCACCACATAAATCACCATACATATCACCACATATATCACTATATTTATCACCACATATATCACATTATATATAACCATACATATAACCACATATCTCACCATTCATATCTCCACATATCTCACCAAACATATCACCATATATATCACCACATTTACCACCATATATATCACCAGTTATATCCCCACTTATATCACTATACATATCATCACTTATAGCACTTAACACTATACATATCAATACATACATCACCCCATATATAAGCATACATATCACCACATATATAACCATAAATATCACTATATTTATATATATAACCACATATATCACCATTCATATTCCCACATATATCTCCACATATATCCCCACATATATCACCATACATATCACCAAATATATCACCATATACAGACCACCACATATATCACCATACATATCACCACATTTATCTCCACGTATATCACCATTCAAATCACCACATATATCACCATAAATATCACCACATATTTGACCATACATATCACCATACATAACACAACATATATCACCATACTTATCACCAAATATATCACCACTTATATCACCATATATATCACCACTTATATCATCACATACATCACCATATATATCACCATAGATATAACCACTTATCTCACCACATATATCACCATACATTTCACCATCCATATCACAACATGTATCACCATCCATATCACCACATATATCAACATATGTATAACCACATATCACATTATAAATCACCATACATGTCACTACATATATCACCATAAATATCACTACATAAATCACCATACATATCACCACATTTATCACTATATATATCACCACATATATTAAATTATATATCACCATACATATAACCACATATCTCACCATACATATCACCACATATATGACCATACATATCACCAAACATAACACAACATATATCACCATACTTATCACCAAATATATCACCACTTATATCACCATATATATCACCACTTATATCACCACATACATCACCATATATATCACCATACATATAACCACTTATCTCGCCCCAGAAATCACCGTATATTTCACCATCCACATCACCACATATATCACCATCCATATCACCACATATATCTACATATGTATTACCACATAACACAATATATATCACCATACATATCATTACATATATCTAAATAAATATCACCACATAAATCACCACATAAATCCCCATACATATCACCTCATATATCACTATATATATCACCACATATATCACATTATATATCACCATACATATAACCACATATCTCACCATACATATCACTACATATATGACCATACATATCTCTATACATAACACAACATATATCACCATACTTATCACCATATATATCACCACTTATATCACCACATACATCACTATATATATCACCATACATATCACCACTTATCTCGCCACATATATTACCATACATTTCACCATCCATATCACTACATATATCACCATCCATATCACCACATATATCAACATATGTATCACCATATATCACATTATAAATCACCATACATATCACTACATATATCACCATAAATATCACCACATAAATCACCACATAAATCCCCATACTTATCACCTCATATATCACTATATATCACCACATATATCACATTATATATCACCATACATATAACCACATATCTCACCATACATATCACCACATTTATGACCATACATATCACCATACATAACACATCATATATCACCATACTTATCACCATGTATATCAACACTTATATCACCATATATATCACCACTTATATCAACACATACATTACTATATATATCACCTTACATATCACCACTTATCTCGCCACATATATCACCATACATTTCACCATCCATATCACTACATATATCACCATCCATATCACCACATATATCAACATATGTATCACCATATATCACATTATAAATCACCATACATATCACTACATATATCACCATAAATATCACCACATAAATCACTACATAAATCCTCATACATATCACCTCATATATCACTATATATATCACCACAAATATCACATTATATATCACCATACATATAACCACATATCTCACCATACATATCACCACATATATGACCATACATATCACCATACATAGCACAACATATATCACCATACTTATCACCATATATATCACCACTTATATCAACACATACATCACTATATATATCACCATACATATCACAACTTATCTCGCCACATATATCACCATACATTTCACCATCCATATCACTACATATATCACCATTCATATCACCACATATATCAACATATGTATCACCATATATCACATAATAAATCACCATACATACCACTACATATATCACCATAAATATTACCACATAAATCAACACATAAATCCCCATACATATCACCTCATTTATCAATATTTATATCTCCACATATATCACATTATATATCACCATACATATAACCACATATCTCACCATACATATCACAACATATATGACCATACATATCTCTATACATAACACAACGTATATCACCATATTATCACCATATATATCACCACATACATCACTATATATATATCACCATACATATCACCACTTATCTCGCCACATATATCACCATACATTTCAC
This sequence comes from Dendropsophus ebraccatus, assembly GCF_027789765.1. Lineage (NCBI taxonomy): Eukaryota > Metazoa > Chordata > Amphibia > Anura > Hylidae > Dendropsophus > Dendropsophus ebraccatus. The sequence continues at coordinate 15,230,534 of NC_091467.1, read as the reverse complement.
CATCCATATCACTACATATATCACCATCCATATCACCACATATATCAACATATGTATCACATTATAAATCACCATACATATCACTACATATATCACCATAAATATCACCACATAAATCACCACATAAATCCCCATACTTATCACCTCATATATCACTATATATCACCACATATATCACATTATATATCACCATACATATAACCACATATCTCACCATACATATCACCACATATATGACCATACATATCACCATACATAGCACAACATATATCACCATACTTATCACCATTTATATCACCACATATATCACCATATATATCACCACTTATATCAACACATACATCACTATATATATCACCATACATATCACCACTTATCTCGCCACATATATCAACATACATTTCACCATCCATATCACTACATATATCACTATTCATATCAGCAAATATATCAACATATGTATCACCATATATCACATTATAAATCACCATACATATCACTACATATATCACCATAAATATCACCACATATATCACAATATATATCACCATACATATAACCACATATCTCACCAAATATATCACCACATATATGACCATACATATCACCATACATAACACAACGTATATCACCATACTTATCACCATATATATCACCACTTATATCACCATATATATCACCACTTATATCACCATATATATCACCACTTATATCATCACATATATCACCATATATATCACCATACATATCACCACTTATCTCGCCACATATATCACCATACATTTCTCCACCCATATCACCACATATATCACCATCCATATCACCACATATATCAACATATGTATCAGCACATATCACAATCTATATCACCATACATATCACTATATATATCACCAAAAATATCACCACATAAATCACCATACATATCACCACATATATCACTATATATATCACCACATATATCACATTATATATCACCATACATATAACCACATATCTTACCATACATATCACCACATATATCACCACACATATCACCTTATATATCACCACATATATCACCATTCACAACACCACATGTATCAGTATACATATCACTACATATATCACCTTATATATCACTCTTCATATCACCATATATATCACCATATATAACCACATATATCACTATACATACCACCACATATATCACAATACATATCACTACATATATCACCAAACATATAACCACATATATCGTCATTCGTATCACCATACATATCTCCACATATCTCAATAAACATATCACCATATATATCACCACATTTACCACCATATATATCACCAGTTATATCCCCACTTATATCACTATACATATCACCACGTATAGCACTGAACACTAAACATATCAATACATACATCACCCCATATATATGCATAAATATCACCACATATATAACCATAAATATCACTACACACACATATACATATATATATATATATATATATATATATATAACCACATATATCACGATACATATCCCCACATATATCCGCAAATATATCACCATACATATCACCACATATATCTCCACATATATCACCATACAAATCACCATACATATCACCACATAAATCACTATAAATATCACCACATATATGACCATACATATCACCATACATAACACAACATATATCACCATACTTATGACCAAATATATCACCACTTATATCACCATATATACCACCACTTATATCACCACAAACATCACTATATATCACCATACATATCACCAGTTATCTCGCCAATTATATATCACCATCCATTTCACCATCCATATCACTACATATATCACCATCCATATCACCACATATATCAACATATGTAGCACCACATATCACATTATAAATCTCCATACATATCACTACAAATAACACCATAAATATCACCACATAAATCACCACATAAATCCCCATACATATCACCTCATATATCACTATATATATTACCACATATATCATATTATATATCACCATACATATAACCACATATCTCGCCATACATATCACCACATATATGACCATTCATATCTCTATACATAACACAACATATATCACCATACTTATCACCATATATATCACCACTTATATCACCACATACATCAACATATATATCACCATACATATCACCACTTATCTCGCCACATATATCACCATACATTTCTCCATCCATATCACCACATATATCACCATCCATGTCACCACATATCTCATCTTATGTATCACCACTTATCACATTATATATCACCATACATATCACTACATATATCACCATAAATGTCATCACATAAATCACCATACATATCACCACATATATCACTATATATATCACCACATATATCACATTATATATAACCATGCATATCACCAAATATATCACCATATACAGACCACCACATATATCACCATACATATCACCACATATATCTCCACATATATCACCATACAAATCACCACATATATCACCATAAATATCACCACATATTTGACCATACATGTCACCATACATAACATAACATATATCACCATACTTATCACCAAATATATCATCATATATATCACGACTTATATCACCACATACATCACCATATATATCACCATACATATCACCACTTATCTCACCACATATATCACCATACATTTCACCATCCATATCACTACATATATCACCATCCATATCACCACATATATCAACATATGTATCACCACATATCACATTATAAATCACCATACATATCACTACATATATCACTATAAATATCACTACATAAATCACCATACATATCACCACATATATCACTATATATATCACCACATATATCACATTATATATCACCATACATATCACCACATATCTCACCATACATATCACTTCATATATGACCATACATATCACCAAACATAACACAACATATTTCACCATACTTATCACCATATATATCACCACTTATATCACCTTATATATCACCACTTATATCAACACATACATCACCATATATATCACCATACATATCACCACTTATCTCGACACATAAATTACCATACATTTCACCATCCACATCACCACATATATCACCATCCATATCACCAGATATATCAACATATGTATTACCACATATCACATTATATATCACCATACATATCACTACATATATCTAAATAACTATCACCACATAAATCACCACATAAATTCCCATACATATCACCTCATATATCACTATATAAATCATAACATATCTCACCATACATATCACCACATATATGACTATACATATCACTATACATAACACAACATATATCACCATACTTATCACCATATATATCACCACTTATATCACCACATACATAACCATATATATCACCACACATATCACCACTTATCTCGCCACATATATCACCAAACATTTCTCCATCCATATCACCACATATATCACCATCCATGTCACCACATATATCAACTTATGTATCACCACATATTACATTATATATCACCATACATATCATTGCATATATCACCATAAATATCACCACATAAATCACCATACATATCACCACATATATCACTATATATCACCACATATATCACATTATATATCACGATACATATCACCAAATATATCACCATATACAGACCACCACATATATCACCATACATATTACCAAAAATATCTCTACATATATCCCCACATATATGACCATACATATCACCATACATATCAAAACATATATCACCATACTTATCACTATATATATCACCACTTATATCACCATATATATCACCATTTATATCACCACATACATCACCATATATATCACCATACATATCACCACTTATCTCGCCACATATATCACCATACATTTCTCCATCCATATCACCACATATATCACCATCCATATTACCACATATATCAACATATGTATCACCACATAAATCACCATCCATATCACCACATATATCACTATATACATCACCACATATATCACATTATATATCACAATACATATAACCACATATCTCACCATACATATCACCACTTATATCCCCACTTATATCACTATAAATATCACCACTTATAGCACTGTACACTATACATATCAATACATACATTACCCCATATATAAGCATACATATCAACACATATATAACTTTAAATATCACTATCTATCTATCTATCTATCTATATATATATATATATAAAACAACATATATCACCATACATATACAGTATCACCATTCATATATACACCTATATAACCATAGATATCACCACTAATATCATTATACATATCACCACATATATCACCATACATATCACCTCATATATTACCATACATATCACCACATATATTTCCATACATATAACAAAATACATCACTATATATATGTCATCATTCATATCACCATACATATCACCATATATATCACCACTTTTATTACCACACATATCACCACATAAATCACCATACATATAACCACATATATCACCACACATATCACCATATATATTATCATTTATATCACCATACATATCACCACATATATTACCATACATATAGCCATTTATATCACCATACATATCACCATAAGTATCCCCACATATATCAGCATATATATCACTACATATATCACTATAGATATCACCACATATATCACCATACATATCACCAAATGTTACCGCATATATCACCATACATATCATTACAAATATCACCATATATATCACCAAACATATCACCATACATATAACTATATAACACCACATATATCACCATACATATCACCACATATATAACCATATATCACCACATATATCACCATACATATCACCACTTATATCAGCGCTTCTCAAACTTTTTCTACTCACCCAACAGACCAAGGTAATGCTTGCGCCTCACCAGACTGACCAAGAGGATGCCTGGGCCTAACTATCTGTGGTGAAAATCCATTTAAAAGTTGGAAATAATGCTAGGGCTACCTTTCACTCATCTCCCAAGCTCTCTATACTAATAAAGCAAGTGCAAAATAAGTTAATAATGCTGCTAAAATGGAGATTTTTGCAAACAGCAAAAGGACTGTGCAGATCATAGTCACTTTTGTGAAAACTGGCTCCCCAGCTGGACCTCACCAACAACTAGGGGGCGCCTCACCACAAATATCACCATATATATCACCAAACATATCACCATACATATAACTATATAACACCACATACAGTATATCGCCATACATATCACCACATATATAACTATATATCACCAAATAAATCATCATACATATCACCACATATATCACTATATATATCACCACATATATCACCATACATATAACCACATATCTCTCCATACATATCACCACATATATCACTATACATATCACCTTATACATCACCACATATATCACCATTCATAACACCACATGTATCGGTATACATATCACCACATATATCACCTTATATATCATTATACATAAATATCACCATATATAACCATACATATCATCATATATAACCACATTTCACCATATATATCACCATACATACCACCACATATTTAACCATACATATCACTATATGTATCACCAAACACATAAACACATATATCACCATACTTATCACCTTATATATCACCATACATATCTCCACATATATCACCAAATATATCACCATATATATCACCACATATATCACCACTTATATCACTATCTATATCACCACTTATAGCACTGTACACTATACATATCAATACATCTATCACTCCATATATAAGCATACATATCACCACATATATAACCATAAATATCACTATATATATATAACCACATTTATCACCATACATATCACCACCTATATCACCATACATATATACACTATATACACCTATATCACCACACATATCACCACTTATATCATTATACATATCACCACCTATATCACCATACATATCACCTTATATATCACCATACATATAACAACATATATCACCACATATATATCATCATTCTTATCACCATACATATCACCATATATATCACCACACATATCACCACATATATCACCACATATATAACCACATTTATCACCATTCATATCACACGCATATATTTCCATATATCACCACATATATCACAATACATATCACCTTATATATGACCATACATATCACCACATATATCACCATACATATCACTATATATCACCATAAATATCACCACATATATGACCACATATCACCACATATATCACCATACATATCACCAAATATATCACCTTACATATCACCTTACATATCACCACATATATCATGACATATATCACCATACATACCCCCACATATATCACCATACATATCACCACATATATCACCAAACATATCACCACTTATGTCGCCACATATATCACCATCCATTTCACCACATATATCACCATCCATATCACCACATATATCAACATATATATCACCACATATCACCTTATATATCACCACATATATCACCACATAAATCACCATACATATCACCTTATATATCACCACATATATCACATTATATATTACCATACATATATTCACATATCTCACCATACATATCACCACATATATCACCATACATATCACCTTATACATCACCACATATATCACCATTCATAACACCACATGTATCAGCAGGGGCGTTGCTAGGGTCCTTAAACATCCGGGGCCCGGGCCCTCTGAGTTTCTCTCCCCCATTTCTCTCCCCCATGCTTTTCTCCCCTGTTTCTCTCCTCCATGCTTTTCTCCCCTTTCTCTCCTCCATGCTTTTCTCCCCTCTTACTCTCCCCCATGCTTTTCTCCCCTCTTTCTCTCCCCTGTTTCTCTCCCCATGGTTATCTCTCCTGTTTCTCTCCTCCATTTCTCTCCTCTGTTACTTTCTCCCCTGTTTCTCTCCCCCATGCTTTCTCCCCTGTTTCTCTCCTCCATGCTTATCTCCCCTGTTTCTCTCCCCCATGCTTTTCTCCCCTGTTTCTCTCCCCCATGTTTCTCTCCCCATGGTTATCTCTCCTGTTTCTCTCCCCTGTTTCTCTCCCCCATGTTTCTCTCCCCATGGTTATCTCTCCTGTTTCTCTCCCCTGTTTCTCTCCCCCATGTTTCTCTCCCCATGGTTATCTCTCCTGTTTCTCTCCTCCATTTCTCTACTCTGTTACTTTCTCCCCTGTTTCTCTCCCCCATGCTTTCTCCCCTGTTTCTCTCCCCCATGATTTTCTCCCCTGTTTCTCTCCTCCATGCTTTTCTCCCCTTTCTCTCCCCCATGCTTTTCTCCCGTTTCTCTCCTCCATGCTTTTCTCCCCTGTTTCTCTCCTCCATGCTTTTCTCCCCTGTTTCTCTCCTCCATGCTTTTCTCCCCTTTCTCTCCTCCATGCTTTTCTCCCCTGTTTCTCTCCTCCATGCTTTTCTCCCCTGTTTCTCTCCTCCATGCTTTTCTCCCCTGTTTCTCTCCCCCATGCTTTTCTCCCCTCTTTCTCTCCCCCATGCTTTTCTCCCCTGTTTCTCTCCCCATGCTTTTCTCCCCTCTTTCTCTCCCCCATGCTTTCTCCCCTGTTTCTCTCCCCCATGCTTTTCTCCCCTGTTTCTCTCCCCCATGCTTTCTCCCCTGTTTCTCTCCCCCATGCTTTCTCCCCTGTTTCTCTCCCCCATGCTTTTCTCCCCTCTTTCTCTCCCCCATGCTTTTCTCCCGTTTCTCTCCCCCCTTGCTTCTTTCCCCCTGTGCTTCTCGCCCGTTTCTCTCCCCCCGTGCCTGCCCACCTCCTTCTAGATCGCGGCTGCTGCTGTCCGCCTCACCTACCGTTGCGGCCGGAGGTGCTCCTACAACTCAATCAGCTCAGAGCGGGAGCATGGGGCCGCTGCGGTGGGCCGTGGCGCACGCGTTAATTGGATGCGTGCACCACGGCCCACCGTAGCGGCCGCACACTCCCGGTTTCCGCTGATTGGATGGAGGAGCGTGTCCGGGCGCTGCGGGCGGCCAGTAGGTAAGGAGGACAGCAGCAGCTGCAATCTGCGAGCCAGATGCGGCCATCAAAAGAGCCGCATCTGGCTCGCAAGAGCGGGGCAGAAGAGATCCGGGGCAGCAGGCATTTTATTCGGGGCATGAGCCCCAAATAAAACTGCCTAGCGACGCCACTGTGTATCAGTATACATATCACCACATATATCACCTTATATATCACTCTTCGTATCACCATAAATATCACAATATATATCACCATACATATCACCATATATAACCACATTTCACCACATAAATCACCATACATACCACCACCACATATATCACCATACATATCACTACATATATCACCAAACATATAACCACATTTATCCCCTTACATATCACCATACATATCTCCATATATCTCACCAAACATATCACCATATATTACCACATATATCACCACTTATTTCACTATACATATCACCACTTATAGCACTGTACACTATACATATCAATACATATATCACCCCTTATATAAGCATACATACCACCACATTTATAACCATAAATATCACTATTTATATATATATATATATATAAAACACCACATATATCGCCATACATATCACCACATATATCACCATACACATAAACACATATATCACCATACATATATACACCTATATCACCATAGATATCACCACTTATATCATTATACATATCACCACATATATCACCATACATATCACCTTATATATCACTATACATATCACCACATATATTACCATACACATAACAACATATATATATATATATATATATTACATCATCATTCATATCACCATACATATCACCATATATATCACCACTTTTATTACCGCACATATCACCATACATATAACCACATATATCACCATACATATCACCATATATATTATCATTTATATCACCATATATATCACCACTTATATCACCTCATACATCACCATATATATCACCATACATATCACCACTAATGTCGCCACATATATCACCATACATTTCAACATCCATATCACCCCATATATCACCATCCATATCACTACATATATCAACATATATATCACCACATATCACATTATATATCACCATACATATCACTACATATATCACCATAAATATCACCACATAAATCACCACATAAATCACCATACATATCACCACATATATCACTATATATATCACCACATATATCACATTATATATCACCATACATATCACCATATATTTCACCACATATATCAGCATATATATCACTACAGATATCACTATACATATCACCACATATATTACCAACATATCACCACAAATATCACCATATATATCACAAAACATATTACTATACATATAACTATATAACACCACATATATCGCCATACATATCACCACATATATAACCATATATCACCACATATATCACCATACATATCACCACTTATATCAGCGCTTCTCAAAAATTATCTACTGGAACCTCACCCAATAGACCAAGGCAATACTTGCGCCTCACCAGACTGACCAAGAGGATGCCTGGGCCTCACTATCTGTGGTGAAAGTCCATTTAAAAGCTGGAAATAATGCTAGGGCTACCTTTCACTTATCTCCCAAGCTCTCTATACTAATAAAACAAGTACAAAATAAGTTATTAATGTTGCTAAAATGGAGATTTTTGCAAACAGCAGAAGGACTGTTCAGATCATAGTCACTTCTGTGAAATCTGACTCCACAGCTGGGCCTCACCAACAACTAGGGGGCGCCTCACTGGTAAGGCCCGCCTTACAGTTTGAGAACCACTGTCTTATATCACCACATATATAATCACATATATCACCATTTATATCACCACGTATATATTTCCATATATCACCACATATATCACCATACATAGCACTTTATATATGACCATACACATCACCACATATATCACCATACATATCACTATATATCACCATACATATCACCACATATATAACCACATATCACCAAATATATCACTATACATATCACATACATATCACCACATATATCACCTTACATATCACTACATATATCACCATACACATCACCACATATATCACCATATATATGCCACCACATATATCACCATACATATCAACACATATATCTCCACATATATCACCATACATATCACCACATATATCACCACATATATCACCATCCATTTCACCACATATATCACCATCCATATCACCACATATATCAACATATATATCACCACATATCACCTTATATATCACCACATATATCACCACATAAATCACCATACATATCACCATATATATCACCACATATATCACATTATATATTACCATACATATATTCACATATCTCACCATACATATCACCACATATATCACCATAAATATCACCACATATATGACCATACATATCACCATACATATCACAACATATATCACCATACATATCACAACACATATCACCATACATATCACAATATACACTCACCGGCCACTTTATTAGGTACACCTGTCCAACTGCACGTTACCACTTAATTTCTAAACAGCCGATCACATGGCGGCAACTCAGTGCATTTAGGCATGTAGACATGGTCAAGACAATCTCCTGCAGTTCAAACCGAGCATCAGTATGGGGAAGAAAGGTGATTTGAGTGCCTTTGAACGTGGCATGGTTGTTGGTGCCAGAAGGGCTGGTCTGAGTATTTCAGAAACTGCTGATCTACTGGGATTTTCACGCACAACCATCTCTAGAGTTTACAGAGAATTGTCCGAAAAAGAAAAAACATCCAGTGAGCGGCAGTTTTGTGGGCGGAAATGCCTTGTTGATGCCAGAGGTCAGAGGAGAATGGGCAGACTGGTTCGAGCTGATAGAAAGGCAACAGTGACTCAAATAGCCAACCGTTACAACCAAGGTAGGCAGAAGAGCATCTCTGAACGCACAGTACCTCCAACTTTGAGGCAGATGGGCTACAGCAGCAGAAGACCACACCGGGTGCCACTCCGCTCAGCTAAGAACAGGAAACTGAGGCTACAATTTGCACAAGCTCATCGAAATTGGACAGTAGAAGATTGGAAAAACGTTGCCTGGTCTGATGAGTCTCGATTTCTGCTGCGACATTCGGATGGTAGGGTCAGAATTTGGCGTCAACAACTTGAAAGCATGGATCCATCCTGCCTTGTATCAACGGTTCAGGCTGGTGGTGGTGGTGTCATGGTGTGGGGAATATTTTCTTGGCACTCTTTGGGCCCCTTGGTACCAATTGAGCATCGTTGCAACGCCACAGCCTACCTGAGTATTGTTGCTGACCATGTCCATCCCTCTATGACCACAATGTACCCAACATCTGATGGCTACTTTCAGCAGGATAATGCGCCATGTCATAAAGCTAGAATCATCTCAGACTGGTTTCTTGAACATGACAAAGAGTTCACTGTACTCCAATGGCCTCCACAGTCACCAGATCTCAATCCAATAGAGCATCTTTGGGATGTGGTGGAACGGGAGATTCGCATCATGGATGTGCAGCTGAGAAATCTGCGGCAACTGTGTGATGCCATCATGTCAATATGGACCAAAATCTCTGAGGAAGCTTCCAGCACCTTGTTGTATCTATGCCACGAAGAATTGAGGCAGTTCTGAAGGCAAAAGGGGGTCCAACCCGTTACTAGCATGGTGTACCTAGTAAAGTGGCCGGTGAGTGTATATCACCACATATATCAGCATATATATCACTACATATGTCACTATACATATCACCACATATATAACCATTCATATCACCAAATATCACCGTATATATCACCATACATATCACCAAACATATCACCATACATATAACTATATAACACCACATATATTGCCATGCATATCATACATAACCATATATCACCATACATATCACCACATATATCACCATACATATCACCATACATATCACCACTTAAGGTTTAAGCTGCCTGAACCATGAGTCATTGAGGTAGCCCCCTTAGCTTATGCCAGCTCTGTTGGTCTTGACTGATAGTCTGAGGACAGTGGATGGCTCTATCAGTCAGTTACAGTCTCCTTTGTATGAGTGTACACAGAGATAACCTTTACTGTCGTATTTATTTATTTATTTTTTCAGAAATCAATAGTACAGGCGATTTCAAGAAACTTTACCATTGGGTTTATTAGTCAAATATGCCATTACCTTCATTCAAAAAGACTTTCCCCAGCCCCCCCCCCCCTCCTCTTTTCCATTTATTATCAGGAAATGACGTCTTGTTGCATCAGACATGCCCCTGTCTGTTCTATGGAGAGCGGAGGGGGGAGGAGGAAGGAGGGAGATTTGTTGGCAGCAGAGAGCAGAGAACAAAGGAAAACACAGCGGGACCTGTGTGAAAGCTTCTATTCAAAGGTCAGAGAGGTCAGTGCTGACTTCAGAGGAGATAGCCCAGTGATGTAGCTGTAAATTAACACTTTGTTGTCCTGTTTTGGTGCCTCATCTCCCTCTCCATAGAGAACAATAAAGACAGGGGGGAGAGCTTTAAACTGCTTTCTCATGACAAAAATGCATTTTTCGGCTAATAAACCCAATTACAAAGTTTCTTAAATCGATTTCTGCAAAAAAATAAATAAATTAAACAACAGGTACACTTTAACCCTTGACTAGGACGAACCACTAGACTCCTACCAGACATTTCAATGAATAAAAATAATAAAACTTTTCCCACAAAATAATACAACAATCTGCTCAGCTTATTCTACTTTATAACATGCAGCTAACAGATAGGACTAATTCTTCAATGTGACATGTTCCCTTTAAATCTACACAGCAAGCCATCTTACAAGTTGTATACTACTCTACTATCTTCTTGTCAATCATTGTGCCAGCAGGGGATTCCACTAGACAACCCTATTAGTAGTATACTATAAGTGGCTTCTATTACTAGGACACTCAGCCTTACTTCCTATTGGTCGTTGAGTCTACTTATTGTCCTCGTGCAAGAGACGACTGTAATTTTCCCTGACAACAAGTATCTTCCCTAATTCCAGCTCCTGTCAATAAGGACTTATTCAGTAATGCCAGCGTCTTTCATGTCTGGATTTTTTCTGTATAACATCGCACGATTTAGCTGCCTTGGAGCTACAGAACATGTTGTCTAATGCAAGGAGCTTACAGGATCTGAAGAGTGTAATTAATTAAAGCATGTAATTAGCTCTCACCGCCACATACTTTACCGTCTAGTGGAGAGGACGTAGCAGTCAGTCTTCAAAGCCCTGAAAATTGTTGCATTCTCTTAGTTGAAGTCATTACCTAGTTATCAATACAACTCTGTATTAGTATAAGGATGTATAGATATGGGATGGACCCTTCCGCTTAAAGGGGTATTCCACCCAAAATCATTATTACATTAATAAATAGCCCACCCATGGCTTTCTGTCTGTGTAAAATGAAAGTAGAAGTCCGGTGAAAATTTTTATTAAAGTATTGTATTTCCCCCCAAAAGTTATACAAATCACCAACATACACTTATTACGGGAAATGCTTATAAAGTGCTTTTTTTCCCTGCACTTACTGCTGCATCAAGGCTTCACTTCCTGGATAACATGGTGATGTCACTTTCTGGATAACATGGTGAAGTCACAACCAGACTCCCAGAGCTGTGCGGGCTGTGGCTGCTGGAGAGGATGATGGCGGAGGGATGCTCAGTGTCCCTCCAGTGCCCTGTGTCCCTCAGTGTCCCCCTGCCATCATCCTCTCCAGCAGCCACAGCCCGCACAGCTCTGGGAGTCGGGTCGTGACATCACCATTTTTATCCAGGAAGTGACATCACCATGTTATCCAGGAAGTGACATCACCATTTTTATCCAGGAAGTGACATCACCGTGTTATCCAGGAAGTGGCATCACCATGTTATGCAGGAAGTGACATCACCATGTTATCCAGGAAGTGAAGCCTTGATGCTGTAGTAAATGCAGGTAAAAGAGCACTTAATGTACATTTCCCGTAACAAGTGTAAATCTGTGATTTGTATAACTTTTGGGGGACAAAACAATACTTTAATAAAAATTTTCACTGGACTTCTTCTTGACGTAATTATGAGTTCTGTGCTATTTTTATGTATTTTACGTGGACTCACCCCCTCTGGATGCGGAAAAACAGCTAAAGGGAGTCCTTTCTGTCTCACTCCTTGCTACTGGCTCCCACCTATCAAGACATGGATCACATGTCCTTCTATGGGCTGAGTTAACCACCTACTGGTGTCACCTACTGACACTGTCACTAGATAGATAGCTTTCCTAGAGCCCTGAAAGGTGACCCTGCTAGATCATGCACAGTAGTATGGGATAATGAGACAGATACACAGTATCCAGGCTCTGGAGATGATGGGTGCTTTGGTTGTCATCCACCTGTGTAACATGCCCGATGAGTTGAGTTGTTCCCAGTGGATGATGAGCCTGCAGCCACACATCTTCCTATCCTTGGAGCCCAGCACCACCACGTGACCTGATCACCCAGCACACGGTAGATATCTCCCCTCTATCTGCCACATGGCTCCTGGTGAGTTAGAATCTTAGTTTGGCTGCTGCCTGAGGTCTGGCCAGGGAGCTGCTTACACACCAGGAGCCATGTGCAGGCTGGAGCGGAGAGAAGCTGGCTGGAAGTCATATGATGGGTGATCAGGTCGCATGCTGGTGCTGGGCTCCTAGGCGGGGTGGAGTTGGGGGGGGCTGTGGTATTTGTGGCTGCAGCCTCATCATACTCTAACTGGGAACTACTCTGCTCATGGGGAGCCAAATGAGTCCACCATAACTTCTCTGCAACTCCCACTTGACTCTTGAACTGCCAAACCAAAGATGTAACAGTTAATAAAATATGCCATGTATTTATTTATACCTTTCTGCATACTTAAACCAATGCTCTTAACATGTAACCTGGAACTACAAGTTCAGGCAAACACTTTGGAAATTGTGCTAAACAAAGCTAATCCTCAACTCACAAAGAGTCATCCTCCAGCATTCAGGAGAGGAAAGACCCCCTGTGGAGGAAACCTCTCTCTCTCTTCCTGTATTAAATTTATGTATATACAAAATTAGCAAAGTTTAGTATTTATTGGGATTTCTATTGTTTCAAATATTATAACTTTTTTTTTACATTTTTATAGTTGTAAATGAATTCTTATGTTGCCATGTGAGAGAAAAAATAGATTTTTGCTGTTTTCTGTCATAAACAGTCAATAGGTTTGTCAGACCCTCCCCTTAGTTTAGCTCTTATAATACAGTTGATAGGATAATTCTTCCCATATCATATCCATGTCCATGTAAGCAGAATACTAATGGAATCCCTAATAAATAATTAGAAATATATCAGCCTTTTTGTTATTTTTTAAGTTTTTACTACCCAGATTTCTCTGAGTCTGAATGAAAAGCTTTGTGTAAACCAAGGAACGGCTCGCGCGGACTTTGTGTTCCCAAAACTAATCATAAGTTTTCTGTATTGGTCTTGGTACATTCCAGCAGCACTGTGTCACCGCTTTCCAAGCCTCTTAAATATAGTAATACATGTTCTATGTTTTTACCGGCTTCATCCACATCAATGCCAGCATTATTCTGGAAATTACCATGTAAATTGAGAATCTTATATTTTAATATACGTGGAACATAAACCAATAAAGTGACCACATTCATATTCCAGTCCTCAGGAGCACTTCCTGTCTCGCTCTGTCTGGGCCGCCATGTTCTGTGAGTCATTAATCTTCCCTGACTGGTTGTTACATTCTATGACAGGTACCATTTGGTAATACTTACATTGGCTGTGACTCAGATCAGAAGAAGGGGCAAGTCAGCTCCGAAACAAGTTACTGGAGACCTCAAGCTGTTGCTTGCTTCATCTTAAAGAGACTGTCTTATCTAAGAGTATAATAAACTAGTGACAGAGAAGCTGAACATAATGATGTATCACTTACACTGTTCTATGCAGCTGATCCAGAGATCTCCTCCTGAATAACATGGACAATAAGTAGTCCTCTCCATTATGTGCGTGAGCCCAGTAGTCCTCAATATTCATGAGCTCCAGCAAACTCTGTCAACCAGCGGCTGATTGGCAGTAATCTGTGTATAGGATGTTAATGTCAATCAGCAGCAACAGAAAGGGGGGGGGGAGTGGTGCGGCACAAATCCCATTCTCCTGCATATTAGGAGAACGGAATGATGAAAGGAATCCATTGTTCTGTTCAGCATTTCTGTCACTAGTTGCCCTCAGAGAAAAGACATCGGAACGACATTCAAAAACTCAAAGATGGACTTGACTGGTCTTTGGCCTTGAAGTAGACCGCTGATGTCACCACTCTTGGTACAATGATGTCACTTGATATAAAATGGCTGATCAACAGGGTAAGATAAAGGCTCTCAGAAGAAAGGAAAGTTAAGACCCTTTTACACGAGCCGATTATGGACAAGGAGCATTGCTAGAAACAAGGCTGTTACCACTGTTGGAGGTACATCTCTCTGTGTAAGCCGGGAGTGTAAATGGCAGTACAAGTGATAAAATGATCATCATTAGTCACTTGCATCCTTGCATGGCCCCTTATTGGGCAATGTAAAAGGATCATACAGAAAGGTAAAAAAGATAGCAATCCAGCACAGCCCAAATCACATAAATCGCGTAGCATGGTATGTAACGGAGCCTAGGAGCCAACTCACTGGAATCAAATGTTGGACGACCAATGCGGTACTCTGCTGCAGTTAGATTCGAACATAGTATACTTGCAGATAAAATCAGCAGTGTGGTCGTTTATTGTGTAGCAATTCACCGACAAACAACAGTGGGGGACATCACAATGGTAGCAGGGGTGTTTTACAGGTGATGGGGTGTTTTACAGGTGATGGGCCGTTTTGCGCGTGATGCACTTCTACTGGCCTGATGCATCAGGCCAGTAGACGCGTGTGGCGCGCGAAACGGCCTGTCACCTGTGGAACACCCCTATTTCACCGAACGATTATCGTCCGTATTCGGCCTATATCTTCCTACAATAGTTCCGTGTAATAGAAGGCAAAGATCCGCCGACATGAACAATGTCGGCTGATCGTTGCTGTCATTTGTCTTTCAACATGTTGAAAGACAAATGATTGTAATAGCAGTGATCTGCTGCCGTCACTCCGTGTAATAGGAGCGGCGGCAGCCGACCACTGCTATCCTCTATGGACTGCCCCCTCCCCGCACTCACCCGCTCGCTGCCGATGCGTGTAATAGGGGCTTTAGTCCTTTTGGCCAACATTAATAAATGAGGGTCCTTATACATGCCTGGACTCTTGAACTGAAAAACAAGTGTTTGCTTTCAAATATATAGGGTGGTGTTAATAAATAGGGTGGACTCACACTACTATTGTGCCTGTTGTGGAAAAAAGTTGTGAACAACCTGTCAAAATGGCATGCCAGTGTATACGAGGACAGACACAGGCCCAGTGCAGTCAGCTAGTGACCACATTCAGGTTATTTCTCGACTGTATACAGGTCAATTGTGGCTTGCTCCACTTTTAGTCTTAGTAAAAACTCTTCTATGTATAGGAAGTAAACAGGCACGCCAATGTATACACGCCATGGAGGGCAGAATCATAGTGGGAACCAACCCTTAAAGGGGTACTCCGGTGAAAATCTTTTTCTTTCAAAACAACTGGTGTCAGAAAATTATATAGATTTATCATTTACTTCTATTTAAAGAATACTTACCAGCTGCTGTATGTCCTTCAGAAAGTGGTGTATTCTCTCCAGTCTGACACTCTCTGCTGCCACCTCTGTTCATGTCAGGAACTGTCCGGAGCAGCAGCAAATCCCTATAGAAAACCTCTCCTGCCCTGGACAGTTCCTGACATGGACAGAGGTGGCAGCAGAGAGCGCTGTGTCAGACTGGGAAGAAAACCCCACTTCCTGCAGGACACACAGCAGCTGATAAGTACTGGAAGACTTGAGATTTTTAAATAGAATTAAATTACAAATCTATATAACTTTCTGAAACCAGTAGATTTGAAAGAAAAAGATTTTCGCCTGAGTTTACCTTAAAGCAACTCTGTACCCACAATCTGCCCCCCCCCCCCCAAACCACTTGTACCTTCGGATAGCTGCTTTTAATCCAAGATCTGTCCTGGGGTCCGTTTGGCAGGTGATGCAGTTATTGTCCTAAAAACAACTTTTAATCCTGCAGCACTGTGTCTAATGGCCGGGGCTTACATTTGTATATGCATTAGGCTGGCACACCCTCTCTGTCCTTCCTTCCCACCCTCCTCCTCATTAGGAATACTCCAGGCAGATTGCTTCCTATTCCCCACCTGTGTGTATAATGAACATGGGCTGGATCGTTAATACACCTGTGCAAAGCTCAAACAGCAGTAAATGTTCCTGGAGCATTCCTAATGATGAGGAGGGTGGGGAGGAAGGATGGAGAGGTTGTGCCAGCCTAATGCATATACAAATGTAAGCCCCGGCCGTTAGACACAGCGCTGCAGGATTAAAAGTTGTTTTTAGGACAATAACTGCATCCCCTGCTGAACGGACCCCAGGACAGATCTTGGATTAAAAGCAGCTATCCAAAGGTACAAGTGGTTTGGGGGGTCAGATTGTGGGTACGGAGTCGCTTTAAAGTGATGAGCTCAAACAGCTGGACTGCAGTGAGGAACACCTGGGCAAAATAGCCATCTAAGGCATCACTGAGATGGGGCAACCCCTGACCTGGGAACCAATCTAGCATGTCTTACCCCTGCCATATATATACAATAGGTACAATATACCTTCATTATCTATATCCATTTCTCTTACATAACTGTATGCATATATAAAAAAAAAAAAAAAAAATATATATATATATATATAAAATTAATTATTATTATTATTATTATTATTATTATTATAATAATTATTATTATTTATTAAGAACACACATTTATGCCTACAGAAAGATGGGGACATCCAATATGCCAAATATGAATTAATTCAATGTAGCGGCCTGTGGTCACTGAGTTGTGGCTATACAAGGGTTAAGCTGCGGTCACACTCAGCCTCATGGTTCTGCGCTGTTGAATGTTCTTTTCCAGTAAGAGCTCTGGAGATGAGCTGCTGTTTTCAATTACATCTGATTATTTTAATGCAATGTACCGCAGCGCTCCCATTACCAGGTCCAACAAATGCACCGATTGCATGCGGGGCATCCATTGAAAGGTCAAAAGGTTATAGTGATATTAAAGGGATAGGAGCTCCGCATGCAGATGGCGGAGGAAAATGATCTGCTGGCTTTGACAAACAGATGGCAATACAAAAACTTAAATATCCCATCCTGTCCACTTCTTGGGGCGTCTATATGAACGTGTCTGTATGGATTTGGCTCACTGCACCTACGATTGCTCATGGAACAATTTAAAGAATTGCATAGGGAATTGTATAAATTGCAGGTTGATATGGCAACGGAACACTTAAAAAATACAATAACTGTGTAATTCCCCAGGGTGGTCTCCAGTGCCTCATCTGTGGCCCTCATCCTTGGATATATATGTAATTGTGGAACAATGGAGTCTAAGATGCTGCTGTGATATGATACCATAGTGCTGAGTGGGTAAGGGGTCCAGTATTATACATGGCTCATACTAGTTCCGATTGGAAGCAGTGACCAAAAATTGATTGATTGTGATGATTCCAAATTTAAAGGGATACTCCAGAGACTTTTTTTTTAAATTAGCTGGTACCAAAAAGTTATACAGACTTCTATTTTAAAATCTCAAGTCTTCCAGTACTTATCAGCTGCTGTATGTCCTGCAGGAAGTGGTGTATTCTTTCCAGTCTGACACGGGGCTCTCTGCTGCCACCTCTGTCCATGTCAGGAACTGTCCAGAGAAGGAGAGGTTTTCTATGGGAATTTGCTACTGCTCTGGACAGTTCCTGACATGGACAGAGGTGGCAGCAAAGAGCATTGTGTTACACTGGGAAGAATATACCACTTCCTGCAGGACATACAGCAATTGATAAGTACTAGAAGACTGGAGATTTTAAAAAGAAGTCATTTACTTGTCTGTAGAACTTTCTGACACCAGTTATTTTCTACAGAGTACCCCTTTAAGAATCGATATAGTAGACACAAATGTCATACTTGGCACCAAGTTACCATATAGGCGATGTCATACGTTTTTCAGGCCATTCATATTTATATGGAAATTTTAAGGCCTTTATAGGTTCTGTAAGTGTTCTGTCTTTCGTTGTTGCCGTCATTTAATCATTGCCTTTAATAGACAAATCTGAACCTTGTTCCTTCAGTTAAAAAAAATAACCAGTTCTTTCAGAATGAGTCACTGACTAATCCAAAGAATCCATTAATAATTTACTGATCAGGGATTATTTTATTTTTAGGCTTTATTAAGGGTTTTTGGAGTAAACTTGGTCCTTTTGAGTTCAAATATGGCCTTTAAAATGTTGGCGGCAATGCAGAAGGGTAGCCCCATTCTAATATTTGCAGAGGGGTCCTCTATTATCTATGCAGGTCATGATGAGAATATATACCAGACCGTTAAAGGGGTACTCCAGATTTGTTTGTTTAAACCAACTGGTGTCAGAAAGTTATATAGATTTGTAATTTACTTATATATTAAAATATTTGTCTTCCAGTACTTATCAGCTGCTGTATGCCCTGCAGGAAGTGGTGTATTCTTTCTAGTCTGAAACAGTGCTCTTTTCTACCACCTCTGTCCAGAGCAGGAGAGGTTTTCTATGGGGATTTGCTACTGTTCTGGACAGTTCCTGACATGGACAGAGGTGGCAGCAGAGAGCACTGTGTCAGACTGGAAAGAATACACCACTTCCTGCAGGACATATGGCAGCTGATAAGTACTGAAAGGCTGGAGATTTTTAAATAGAAGTAAATTGAAAACCTATATAACTTTCTGCGGCGTAAGTAGATATTGTATTTGCTAATCCAGATCTACACATGCTCTTTATGGCAACACTGAACCTAAACAAATCAATGAAGCAGCTCAGGCTTTGGCCGTGTTACGGTGAGTTATCAGAGGTCACATGTGTAGTAGTCAACGTCCATTTCTTATTGGTTTCCTTTAATGGATTCCCACGCCGTAATTGTTTCTATTTTAGGCAAGCCATCTTCATTGGGAAACATACCACTCATGATCGCCCCCTTCAACCGCGTGGATCGTGACCCCAATAATACGCGACCCCCTCACTTATCTATTCTAAAAACTGTGATCATTTGTAAGAATAACAGGCGATGTATTGTTACAGATGTGGCTGACTCCATTATAGATGGTATAGCAGGGAGTCCACATCTTGAAGGGTTTGTCCCAACGATTGGGTAATGAAGACATGTTCTTCCTGCCTTTGATCTGGCTGAGAACCCCTTAGGGGGATGTATACCCACAGTATATATGGGGAACCAGCTGGACGGAGCATGTTATGTCACTAATAGCTTTCCGATGTTTGCTCAGCTTTGTATAGTGGACAGATTATGTCTACCCTGGGATCATTATAGTGATACTGTGCAAATTCAGCATGAGCATACACGCCGACGCAAGCTAGATCTGCTTGGCAGAGCACATTGTAGTTTCCGCTAGCTAAGTCGAAACATTTATACTGAAAGTAGATGGGTCTTTAGTTGTGCCATTAACATTATATTGGTATGACCCCATACAGAACACTGCAATACGTGAGATTTATGGCAATGTTCTTTATGTCCTGTCTTCTAGAGATGGATGGAGAGGACAAACAGATGGGACCTGATTAGGGGCCCCAGCCATTGGTGTCCGTCTATTGTTTGACAGCACCCAACAATGGATGAAAGCCCCTTTGGCGGTCTACAATCACTACTATATGGGCAGCTTGGGAATAGGGCTCAGTCGATAATATAATTCCCCAGTAGTTTAGTTATAGTAATGTTCATATTGTAGGTTATGGTTAGTGTGGCGGCTGCTCGACCGGTCACTTGCTAGATCGTTATGTGTAACGCTATGGTGGGTGGTCGGTGGAATATAGCTCAGCTGGTTAGGAGGTTGTTGTGAAGCCATTGCTAACTCTGCACACAGGTGTGATGGTATACCTGCTTGTTGTGTGTGGTTGGCTATACCCTTCCCCAATGGTGGGTGACCTTCCGGGTTGTGATGGGTCCCTTGGGCTCTTATCATGGTAGTCCAGAGTGGAGCTATGACCCAACCGGATTGTCGGTACCGCCAACCACCGAAAGAGGAAATGACCCAAGGATGATGTAGCTGGTGTGTAGGTGCTGGTGCAATAAACACCGTGGAATAAATAAACTTTTCTTTACTCGCAAGTCTCTTGTAATACAGGATAAATAGTGACCGTGAAGGTACAGACTTGTGTTCACCTAATCTGTGCTGAGAGATACTGAGGTAGTGAGTAGAATAGCAGTGCGGACTTGGTTACATGCTGAGAAGAGTAGGAGTTCAAAGTAGTGAAGAGAAGTTTGTCTTAAGAGTCCCAACCTAATGTAGTACTGTGCTATGCCGGAACTTTAGAAGAAGAATACTTGAAAAGAATACTTGAAAAAAAAGAATACTATATACCACCTTTTGCCCTGCAGTAGTTTGCCCAGAGTACGTAGGCTCTTGGCTGCTTTGCTCTATCCGGATCAGTTCCTCTGCTTTAGGATACTGTCCTGCACTTTTAGAGATGTTCACGGCATGGGTTGGGGTGATCCCTGACTTTTCCTCTCTGTAGGTGTTTAGCACTGCATTGTAGGTAGAAGTGTTGCTTTAGAAAAAAAAAGTCTCTGTGTTCTCCATGAGTGTACACTACAGCTGGTCTGTCCCGGACAGGCTCCTGGCTAAACTCAGCAGGGATGCCTGCTCTGCGTGTCTTGCTCGTCAGAGAAACAAAAAGAAAATAAACTACACTTTCTCTCCCCGTGTGACTACTTCCTACAGGGTGTATGTGACAGCTCCTGTGAGTGGTGGAAAAGAGAGTGCGAGAGGCTGCATCCAACATCTTCAGCCACAGGTAATCAAATGCTGCACAGTCGAGCTCGAGCATGCTCCAGTTGCGCTCATCTCTAGTGACCATGAACTTGAACCTCTGCTGCGGGTTACCTCTCTACCTCTTGGTCCTCTTGTGTAGAGATGATCGAACACCGGAAAAAGTTAGGTTCTATTGAACTTGAACCTTGTCGAACCTTCCGCATTCGATTCCCTGTATATTCCTGATACTGTATATCTGGTTACATAAATCATTCTGACTTTGTTTTCATGGAACACTTAAAAAATGACAAGAATCCTTAATTTCCACATGGACCTTGTTTATTTAACTATCTGCTAAAGACTCTTCTAACATGGCTCCATGCCAGGAGATCTTTTGCAGACACTTGGAATATTTCCTAGGTCAATGTGCATTTTGCTAATAACAATCTAATGGCTTGAGCTTCATCTTAGAGAGTGCATGAAAGACCTGGTTACACACAACATCCAGATCTGGAGCCTGCATGCTACTGCTGAACGGGTGCCAAGAATGGAGGCCCAGCTGTTTCTTCTAGGGAACTCATCCAAATCTCCGAGATGGCAGCAGCAAATGAGGAAGAAGTAACTAAGCAGATATATACATACACAGTGGTACCTTGGATTGAGAGTGCTTTGCAAGAAGAACTCATAGCTTTTCAAAATAGTTTCTTGGTTAAAGAGCATTGCTTTGGTTAAAGAGCTCCTGGTACTAGGTGGGAGTGGGGGAGGGGCATGGTCTGCATAGCGGGGTCTACAGCACTGTACTCTGACCCAGGAAGTCTCCCTCACCTTCCAAATCATGGCAGATCCACTCCAGGCTGGGGCTTACATCAGAGGACAGGACTGTGGAGGTAATCTCTTCATAGCTGTAACCCCTCTCTCCCAGTCAGAGATTGCTGCTATATACTATGCCCACACCTGTCCTGCTCATTCCTTCATGCTCCCTGCAGTCTCTGCCAGCCCTTGTGTTTTCCATCCTCTCCATTGCTGATACAATGTGCCTGCACTTACACTCAGCAATACACACTGCTGCTATAATGTGCCTGCACTGACACTCAGCTATACACACTGCTGCTATAATGTGCCTGCACTTACTGTACATTCGGCTATACACACTGCTGCTATAATGTGCCAGCACTCAGCTATATACACTGCTTTTTTAATGAGCCTGCACTTACACTCAGCAATACACACTGCTGCTATAATGTGCCTGCACTGACACTCAGCTATACACACTGCTGCTATAATGTGCCAGCACTCACACTCAGCTATATACACTGCTTTTTTAATGAGCCTGCACTTACACTCAGCTATACACACTGCTGCTATAATGTGCCTGCACTTACACTCGGCTATACACACTGCTGCTATAGTGTGCCTGCACTTACACTCAGCTATACACACTGCTGCTATAATGTGCCTGCACTTACTGTACATTCGGCTATACACACTGCTGCTATAATGTGCCAGCACTCACACTCAGCTATATACACTGCTGTTTTAATGAGCCTGCACTTACACTCAGCTATACACACTGCTGTATAGAAAAGTTTCTGTCACTGTCCTCCTGCACAGCTCTGTGATTCTCACTTCCTGATTGGTCCATGCTGAACACACCCCTTCCCCATTGCTGTCATGTGACCACACAGACCTCTGACAGCAGCCCTGCTTCTCTATTCTAGCCTGTTGTACTACACTACTGCATTATGGGGATCTGCAGCTCCATCCTGTATCTACAAACTGCTGCTGTTTTTTCCGGTTTATGCCCTTACTATACATTATACTTCACATGCTGGTTGCTATACTCTACAGTAACTTGGTATCCGGTCTGCTTCAGGCAGATGATATACACACAGGGAGAGCACATAGTAATTTACTGTGGATAAGAGGTTACTACTCGGACACATATGAATGTAAACTTTTACTTTTTCGCCCTAAATACAGAAGAACAGGATGGCTTATGCATGTGACTTGGTTTATAGGTTTAAGTATATAAGTCATGTGAAATTTATAGAAACCATTGGAATTTAAAGCCATTCTGATCACGCACAGCTCAGTCTGATGTGTATTATACCAAGTCTCATAGTGACTGTGTGCAGACTCCTGTGGCCCATACCTGTGGAGGTTTTTTTTTTTTTAAATAAACTACACTTGATGGAAAGCTGGAAAGCGAGGGATTGAATCAATTTCAACCCTTTGTTTCCCAATATGGTGGATTCATGCAGAATGCAGCAAATTTCCATCCATCTGAATGGAGATATCTGGTGACAAGTGTATGAGTTTCTTCAAGTCCCATTCAGGTAAACAGTTGCGGACAATAGTAATCCTTCCCTCTAAACGTTATTCACCTAGAACTGGACAATGGATAAAAGCATGGCACTGCACTTGGATGTAACTTAAAGCTTTATTGCATTAGATTCCAATTTTGTTTCCAATTTTTGTTAAATCCCAGCGCAGCGCAATCCATTGATCCATTTTCCAGTTACATTTGAATACATGTAGACACCGACCGATCGGGATCACAGGCAGCCCCAACGTACATTGAACCGCAACGTTACCATTGAGCCTTACTAGGTGTTGTACTCTCAGTGCAACACCTCCAGGTGAGTGGGTCTCCTATCCTCCTCTGTTCACCCACAAGTTCTCAGGTTCCTGGCTTTCTACCTTGTTTCTCCTAATAAAATTCATTACCTTATGCACTGTGCCAGATTTTTTACTTATATATAGTTTCCTAAATACACTGCGAAAGGTCATCCCGAACCACTTTTGGTTGCTAATATTTTAAAAGGACTATGGATAGTCTCATTCAGAAAGGCTGCATTGCAAGGTTAAAGGGTCTCCGCTCACCGGTGCTCCACTTTCTCCCTTTGTCCAGTTGGCGGGTGCATGTCGCGGTAGCGTCGGACTGGCCCACCTGAGGACTGGAGGGCCCCCATCTTTAGAACCTGCACTAACACTGATTGGTTCATCATTGGTGGGACCCTAGGATCATTTCCTCTGGTGGGCCCCAGATACCTCAGTCCGACGCTGTGTCGCGGGCATCGCATGCAGGAGAAACTGAGCCAATAGCAATATTGGGCAACTACTAGATATCCCATGTGGGCATGGTTTTACGGTTTTACCCTCATACTATGCTCGTGACATGCACCACACATGCCTTCTTC
The DNA here is from genome assembly GCF_027789765.1 of Dendropsophus ebraccatus. NCBI lineage: Eukaryota > Metazoa > Chordata > Amphibia > Anura > Hylidae > Dendropsophus > Dendropsophus ebraccatus. The sequence goes on along the minus strand of NC_091467.1, from coordinate 15,204,356 downwards.
GATGACCAGAAGCTGGAAGTGGAGTAACATGGGGCAAATCTTCTCCCCTGATAACCCCTTTAAAATTTACCTAGACAACTTCTGACAATATAGATGGGGGTCTGGGTTCTAAGACCCCCACTGATTATTAGTACGAAGGGACAGACACGCTTGGCTGATGGCTTTGTTCCTTCTGTTCGGCTTTGATAGCCAAGTGCCCAAAGTCTACAACAGGTGGTCTCTTCTACCACTTAGGGTACTATTACATGGGCCGATGGGGGCCCAATAATAACTATAAACGATCGCCCAACTGCTTGATCGGCCTTCGTTTCCTGGGCCTATTACACAGCCCGTTTATCGTTTAACAAGGGCTGCATGGACATCGTTACTGATGTCCTTGCAGCCCTTGCTTAAACTACATACATTACCTATCCATTCAGGGCTCCTCTTGTGGTCCACTTTTCCCCGGGACCATGGATAGGTAATGTATGCACTTTGCTAATCGGCAGCCGCCGGCCGCGCACCATTTTTACACGTAGCGATGTGCGGTTGGTGCCGGACAATTATAGGTCCAAACCTATATCAACAATGAGCCCACGATCGTTGTCATCGGCTGATCGTTGTGTTTATTACACGGAACGATAAACGACCGGATAGGGACGATTTGCCCGATTATCGTTCTGTGTAATAGGGGCCTTACTATCCTTAAAGGGAAAGACAGCATTACCCATAGTTTTGGAGAGTGGGCATACTTTAAAGATAACACTGTCAATAGCAAGGAGTTTATTTTGGCAGGGCTTATCTCTATGGCTTGGACCATCCTCTCCGCAGATGCATTGGACTCTATAAACAGGTCCCTTTGTCTTCCCCATGAATGGTATAAGGGCTTTACCAGGAACTCCACATTATCAAACAATGGATCCGCTCCACAGTTGTTTGCTTAGTTGCTTGAGGATTACACCTTTATCTCTCTGCAGACAGGGAAGGAGAAGAGAATAGTAACTAGTGGGGCCTCCTAATCTGTAATGGTGGGGGAACCCATGCTGGGTGGATATATTTAGATTGATCTATATATAAACCCTAGCAAAGTAATATTTGGGTTAAGAGGCTTAGAGGACCAACATGAATTCTTCATTGTTGGGCTCAGAAGTTCTTTTAACCTTAAGGTCAAAGAGACTTTGAGTAGCCGACCTTAAATGATGTGGACCAGTTCATGGGCGAACAAGAAAGAAAGGAGACTGATGGCCGGACAAGCTCCGTGCCTCCTGTGATAGAAAACACCTTTTGTTTTCATAACCTGCATACCAGCCAGCTAATGAAGTGTTAACATAAATGGAGCAGATCCCTCCGCCATGCTCTCAGTTACACTTGTCACAGAGACTGCAAAGCCCTAGATAAATAGCAAACTTACCAAAACAAACACCACAATCTAAAGAAATAAACAGCCCAAAAAACGTAAAATGGGTCTATGTTATTTGCTTTGGTTCAATTTTCGTAAGGGCCTGTTCACACAGTAATTAGAGATGAGCCAACGTGCTGAAAGTCCAGGTTCGCTCAGGCAACGGGATTCAAATGCCGATCGCTTGGGTTTGTGCGAATCTGAACTTTTGGCACGTTCGGTCATATCTAGAGATGAGCGAAAGTCGAGCATGCTCGAGTCGATCCGAACCCGAACTTTCGGCATTTGATTAGCGGTGGCTGCTGAACTTGGATAAAGCCCTGAGGCTATGTGGAAACATGGATATAGTCATTGGCTGTATCCATGTTTTCCAGACAACCTTAAAGCTTTATCCAAGTTCAGCAGCCCCCGCTAATCAAATGCCGAACATTCGGGTTCGGATCGACTTGAACCTAAACCCGGTTCGCTCATCTCTAGTCATATCTAATAAATTTGTTTAAGTGTACCTGTTATAAAAAAAAAACAAGTTTGTATACTCTCCATCACCGCTGGTCCTTGCTGGTGCCTCTGTTTACTTACCCCAATGATGCAATCTCCTGGCTGGGATTAGGGTGTTCTTCAGCCCTTGGAAGCATTTGGAATGAGTGGAGTGCAAGCTGGGTGCTCCATTCATTGAAGCATAATTGCATCCCTGTTCTCAGGATTGGTGGAGGTCCCAGCAGTCAAATGCCCAGCGATCAGCTTGTTATCCCCTATCCATAAGCTGAAATTAGAATATCCCTTAAAATTGAAGAACTTCTTTAACTCCAGCCCCTACACTGTAAATTAATGTCCCTACAGCCTATACCCCTATACAATGGAAGATGACACAGGTACAGAAGCTGTGCCTGTGTAGTCCGTGGCAGGTACAGGCTGTCAGCGATAGCCTGGGACCCTTTGCAATTGTAAGCATTGGGGTCGTGTGCCGGTGCTGTCAGTTAACCCTATAGATACTGCGTTCTACACGACCACAGCATCTATAGGGCTTCAGACAGAGAATTCTCCCTCTACAGAGGTATAATTCTCTGTCTGGTAACCATTGGGGCTCTGCCATGTGATCGCAGAGCCCTAATGGTAGCCATGGACACCGTGAGCCTCAGGCTTTGGGCCTCCTGGCCACAGAGGCTGGTGGGGAAGGGATGCGTAAACTTGCTGGTTCGTCTGAACACAAACACTCAGCATTTGATTCCTGGTGGCTGGAAACATTGGACGGCTATATTCATGTTTTGTTGGACTCCCTAGGGCTGCATCCAACTTCTCCAGGTACTGAGAGTCACATGCCGAGCAATTGAGTTTGGACAAGCCTGAACGTTGTCAAGTGTTTGCTCATCATTACCTATCACATATTCACAGGATAAGTGATAGGTCTCTGATTGGGGTATATCTGACCTATAGGACCCTCATCGATCAGGAGAATGGATGATGGCTCCTTGAGCCAGTAGGATTAGAGACTCGTTGGTAGACCCAAATGGTTACCTGATCATCAATCTAAATGGCCACCACAGGACACCCCTTCAGTATATGACCAGCTGCAGTAATAACAGCTGATCACTTGGACATGGTTCACATGACAATGGTGGTCACAATTAGAGATGATTGAACAGCGGAAAATCTTAGGTTCTATAGACCTCAAACCTTGTCGAACCTTCCGCAGGGCCGTCTTACCCATTGGGCAGGGTAGGCAGCTGCCCGGGGGCCCTTGCATCCTAGGGGGCCCCCTGACCTCTGTGACCTGTATTTTTCGCTTTATAAGACGCACTTATAAAACTAAGTGCGTCCTATAAAGCGAAGGCGGCTCCCAAGCAGTGTTGAGCACCGCAAGGAAGCCGTCCCTCCCGACCCCTCTATTGCCGCTCACTAAGCATATGCATAGTGAGCGGCCCTGAGCGACCCCCTCCGCCCGCCCCTTCTATCGCCGCTCAGCTGAGCCGATCAAAAGCCCAGGAAAGTGCAATGAGCAGCACTTTCCTGGGCTTCTGATTGGCTCAGCTAAGCGGCGATAGAAGGGGCGGGCGGTCCCGGAACTCACCCGTCCGCCGGCCCCAGCAGCTCCTCTCACGGCAGCGCGCTCCCGTCATCCTCCGGGAACAGGCAGCGGGGTACAGAGACGCTGCCTGTGTCCTGGATGTGTCGTGCAGCCGGACACTTCTGGCACAGGCAGTCTCTCTGTACCCCGCTGCCTGTGTCGGAGGATGACAGGAGCGCGCGCTGCCGGGAGAGGAGCTGCTGGGGCCGCCGGATGGGTGAGTAACTGGTTTGTTGTGTTGGGGGGCACTGGCTACTATGGGGGGCACTGGCTACTATGGGGGCACTGGCTACTATGGGGGGCTCTGGCTACTATGGGGGCACTGGCTACTATGGGGACACTGGCTACTATGGGGGGCACTGGCTACTATGGGGGCACTGGCTACTATGGGGGGCACTGGCTACTATGGGGGGCACTGGCTACTATGGGGGCACTGGCTATTATGGGGGGCACTGGCTACTATGGGGGCACTGGCTACTATGGGGGGCACTGGCTACTATGGGGGGCACTGGCTGCTAAGGGGGGCACTGGCTACTATGGGGGGCACTGGCTACTATGGGGGCACTGGCTACTATGGGGGGCACTGGCTACTATGAAGGGCACTGGCTACTATGGGGGGATTGGCTACTATGGGGGGCACTATATGGGGGTATTGGCTACTATGGAGGGCACTATATGCAAAGATGTGGGGGATTTGATGGCGGCGGTTGGGGGGGGGGGGGGCAATTCGCACCTCTGCCCAGGGGCCCATAATGCTGTTAAGACGGCCCTGATCTTCCGCATTTGATTCCTGATGCCTTCCCGTTCCGTGGGGAAGGAGGTGACAGCCCGGGTACCGCCTGGAATTCCGTGATTTAGCCTAGGTAATAGACTGTATGCTGGAATTCGCGGTACCCGTGCTGTCTCCTCCTTCCCTACGGACCAGGAAGGCATCGGGAATCAAATGCGGAAGGTTCGACAAGGTTCGAGGTCTATAGAACCTAAGATTTTCCGCTGTTCGATCATCTCTAGTCACAATCCCGTTACATCTTCCCGATTCTTCCCATATGACACACTTCTTAGATATCTTGCATCTGACATTTATTTCCAGAGGTTTTACTGTATTACACATTACAGCACAGGAAAGAAACATCCGGGCTATGGAAACAATCTCTTGGATGGGACTGCGGGCAGATAGGATCGGAGCTGAGGAGTTGTGTTTATACTCAGTAGACAGATGGGATGACTTATTACATAAGACTCCCTGAGTGGCCCTCTCCCCCTGCGCCTAATATAAATATTTCCGTGGGCCGTATCCACTCTTATCCCGCTGCAGTCTTGGAAGAAGTCCATTATAAATTCCAGGTTTAAAGGAGTGGACGAGCAGATGGAATGGACCACTTCAGCATAATGCGTCTCTGAAACACTAACCGTGAACCGGGGATGCTTCCGGCTGTGTGATGTTTCATCATTCAAAGAGAATGGAATAATAATGGCTTTACCTTCCATTAATCTACTAACTTTACAAAATGTCCATCTAATATATACACATATATACAAATCCTAACCTGAAGCGCCTGGGCCCCAATGCAAAACCCATACTCAGGCTTCTCCACCTACCACATGCCTATTATAATACTGGTGTCCTCTTATGGGACAGAAGGGTATTTGGGCCTCTCCCTGTGTCATTCACCACCCTCTAAAGCTCTTTACCAGGAATAACAAGGTATATCACCTTCTTTTAGAGTTTAAAGACTTCTCAGGCTTAACCCTTTGAGGACCAGGCCCAAAATGGACTGCGCAAATTATGATCTTTGCGCTTTCGTTTTCCCTCCTCCCCTTCTAAGAGCTCTAGCACTCTCAGTTTTCTATCTACAGGGCCATGTAATGGCTTATTTGTTACAGGAATAGTTGTACTGTGTAATGGCGTCTTTCATTTTACCATAACATGTATGATGGAATCCCAAATATATTATTTATGAAGATATAAATTGGTGAAATCGTAAAAAAGAATGCAATATGGTAACGTTTGGGGGGTTCCTGTGTCTACGTAATGCACTATATGGTAAAAGCGACATGATACTATTACTCTATAGGTCAGTCCGAACACAACCATATGCAAGTTACACAGATTCTCTAATGTTATATATATTTTTTTTATGAAATCCTTTTTTTTGGCAATTAATTATTAATAAAATGGGCCTATTGTGACACTTATAACGGTTTTATTTTTTCACCTATGGGGCTGTATGGGGTGTCATTTTTTCCGCCATGATTTCTTGTCTTTATTAATACCATATTTGGGAAGATCGGACATTTTGATCACTTTTTATTATTTTATTTTATATATGATGTAACATCAAAACGGTAATCCGCGCACTTCTTTCCCTCTTTTCCTGTACGCCGTTCACCGTTCGCAATGACGCTTGTTATAGTTTAATAGATCGGACAATTACGCACGCTAAGGTATATTATATGTTTATTTATTTATTTTTATATATTTTATTTATATAATGGGAAAGGAGGGTGATTTAAACTTTTATTGGGGGAGGGGCTTTGGGGTAGTGTAATAATGTTTTGTTTTTTTTTTAACACATTTGAAGTCCCTTTGGGGGACTTTTTGACATACATTTGTTAGGTTATTCACACTGATCACTGCTATGCCATAGGCATAGCAATGATTAGTGTGATAGGCGATCTGCTCATTGAGCCTGCCTGTGCAGGCTCAGTGAGCAGATTGCCAATCGGACCCTCACGGAGGCAGGTGAGAGACCTCTGGCGGTCCGCTACAGCGATCGGGACCCCCACAGTCATACTGCGGTGGTCCCGATCGGTAAGTGACAAGGGACTCCCCTTGTCACTTACACTTAAACGCCATGGTCGCGTTGCGGCGTTTAAGGGGTTAATGACACGCTGCAGCCTGTCATTAACGGTGAGGGCCGGGCTGCGCACTTCATAGGTCAGGGCGTACAGGTACGCCCACGGTCGTCTGGGCACAGACTTCCAGGGCGTACCTGTACGCCCTAGGTCGTCTAGTGGTAAATAGCGGTTTCCAGGACTTGTATCACCTGTCCTATGGTTTGGTGAAGGTCCAACCTGCTCCACTTCTTCCAATCAGCTGTTTGCCACATTTCTAAACATTTGCAGGTGTTTAGCTGTTTTAGTGCAGTTCAGCAAGTTTGCTTGCCAATACTTACCTATCCGCACTCCCTCAGTGTCCTCCACTGATCACAGCCGCCTCCACTTCCTGAGACGAGAGTGAGAGCCCGCTTATCCAATCATTGGTAGCAATCATGTCCTGTCTCAATCAGTGATTGGCTGAGCTGGCTGGAGGCGGCTGCGATCAGGGAGAAACACCGGAGACCTGTAGGAGGATACTGGGGGAGCATGGACAGGTGAGTATACCCTTTTCTTTTGTTCTCTATGTGAATTAAATTGTTCGTCTGCCACCTGGACCCGGTTTGTTATGAATCTTGGCTCGTGAAGTTTGGTTTGCTCATCTCCACTAAACATCTGCTATATTATGTGCTTGTGTGACATAGATACAGGACTCTTTAAGAGTATTAGAGTTGGGAACAAGTCCGGACCTTGATAAGGCCATAGAACAATACCCAACAAACTGTAGATTCAGTTAAAGAGGTACTCTGGCAAAAAATCTCAAGTCTTCTAGTACTTATCAGCTGCTGCATTTCCTGCAAAAAGTGGTGTATTCTTTCCAGTCTGACACAGCGCTCTCTGCTGCCTGCCACCTCGGTTTTCTATGGGGATTTGTTGCTGCTCTGGACAGTTCCTGACATGGGCAGAGGTGGCAGCAGAGAGCTCTGTGTCAGACTGGAAAGAATACACCACTTCCTACAGAGCATACAGCAGCTGATAAGTACAGGAAGGGATGTTAATTACAAATTTATATAACTTTCTGGCACCAGTTGATTTCAAAGAAAGAAAAAGATTTTCGCCCGAGTACCCCTCTATTGTATAAAGATCCTAGATGACAAATTACATCTGTGCTCCTTATGGTGGATCTGGCCATCGTGTACTGTGCTGCGGGGTCTGTATGGAAAGGGTTAAGAACCAGGGATGGAGAATAATCAGGAAATCACAAAGACATCACAATATGTTTTCCTTTTCCTCTTCACGTTGGGGTCCTGGAGTCCAAACGGAAACTCGCATCACTACAAGAAACCTTCTCCAGGAAATGAATAACTGGGCCCACCCAACCAGGGAAAACCTCATGGACTTCTTATCGTGGAATCCTGTTTGTGAATGGCGGTCTCCTGACTTCTGTTTTACTAATCAGAATAGTTTTCAGGATAATTTTCACGTGAGAAGACAATATGGCCTCAAGCAATAGCTAAACCACTTCACAATGACTTTGGTCTGCTCTGGGAAGATGTATTGGCCTTTGTGTCTCCTAAGAGGTCAAGAACAATTTCTCCCAGACGTTTGCTGAGAACCGAGCTAAGCTGGAGAAGGACAAGATCTAAAACTGGTACAACTCCATGTCAAGGCCAACAAACACTATCTCTATGATGCTTGAAGGTGTGACATGTTGTTCGTCCATCAAATATTTTTCACTGGTTAGTTTCTTAATATGTCTTATTTATACTGAGCTCCTAATCCTTTGCATGGACATAGATTTAAATAATTTATTTGTGCTGCCTGATTCCACCACTAGGGGGAGCTTAGGAGCCTACTGCATACTGATTTGTTATTGAGCTCAATGTATGAGCTGTATGTGTTAAGCTCCTCCTAGTTGTGGCTTATTATTATTATTTTTTAAGAGGTATTTAAGCTATTAACCCCTAACCAACTTCTAGGACCCCCACTGATAACAAAAACAGTGAAACAATGTCCCCCAGATTGATTGGAGCAAACCATACCATACGTCCATGGCCAACGCTTTATTCATTCTCTATGGGGCTTTTGAACAATAGAGTTGGGGCTTTTGGCAATAGAGTTGAGCGGACTTGCCAAACTGCTTTGGTTCAGCAATATTCTCCAAATCTGAGCTGGAAATGTTGGATGTAGCCCTAGGGAGTCCTGGAAAACATGGACACAACCATAGACTGTATCCATGTTTTTCTGGGCAGCTTAAGGGTGGTATCTGACTTGCCGAGTTTTTGGGTTCGGAGAATGTTGCAGAACTTGAAAAGTTTGGCAAGTCTGCTCAACATTACTCCTAAGCCCCTCTGAGAATGAATGGAGCACTAGCTGTATATGCGTGGTGCTCTCCTTTAATTCTGGGAACAGTTTTCTCCCTGTTCTTATTATTGTGGGGTCTGCCCGCTCAAATCAGCTTATGTCCTTTGAATCAGTAATTTTAGTAATTTTTAGGAAGCTCCAGAAATTGAAGTTTTTATACCAGGAAAGTAAAATGGAACATGTCATGGGAGTTCTTAATTTGAATGGGCACCGTCTAATGCTAAATTTACCCTGTTGTGCTGCCGCAGGGAGACCAAACAGATAAAACTTTAGGTATATGGAAATCTGGTAGGATCCCATAGACCACTATAGTGATATAATACAACATTGTACCTAAGCTCTTATATTACTTAAAGGAGAAGTCTGGCAAAAATCTTTATTAAAGTATTCGATTGCCCCCCAAAAGTTATACAAATCACCAATATACAATTATTACGGGAAATGCTTTTTTCCCCTTGCACTTACTACAGCATCAAGGCTTCACTTCCTGGATAACATGGTGATGTCACTTCCTGGATAACATGGTGATGTCACTTCCTGAATAACATGGTGATGTCACTTCCTGGATAACATTGTGATGTCACTTCCTGGATAGCATGGTGATGTCACTTCCTGGGTAACATGGTGATGTCACTTCCTGGATAACATGGTGATGTCACTTCCTGGATAACATGGTGATGTCACTTCCTGGATAACATAGTAATGTCCCGACCCGACTCCCAGATCTGTGCGGGCTGTGGCTGCAGGAGAGGATGATGGCAGGGGGACACTAAGGGAAACAGGGCACTGGAGGGACACTGAGCATCCCCCTGCTATGATCCTCTCCAGCAGCCACTGCCCGCACAGCTCTGGCAGACGGGTCGTGACATCACCATGTTGTCCAGGAAGTGACATCCCCATTTTATCCAGGAAGTAAAATCACCATATTATCCAGGAAGTGACATCACCATGTTATCCAGGAAGTGACAAACCCGTTTCATCCAGGAAGTGACATCACCATGTTATCCAGGAAGTGACAAACCCGTTTCATCCAGGAAGTGACATTCCCGTTTTATCCAGGAAGTGACACCACAATTTTATCCAGGAAGTGACATCACCATGTTATCCAGGAAGTGACATCACCATGTTATCCAGGAAGTGAAGCCTTGATGCAGTAGTAAGTGCAGGGAAAAAAGTACTTTATAAGCATTTCCCGTGATAAGTGTATATTAGGGATTTGTATAACTTTTGGGGGGCAATACAATACTTTAATAAAGATTTTCGCCGGACTTCTCCTTCAATTTTTGGGTTGGTTGGTTATCAAAGTGAGATGTTACCTTTAAAATTTGGTGCACTTGCCATAACAACTAGATCAATAATCATAGGGGAAAAAATTGTCATTGCTCTCTTCACTAAGAAATATTACATAACAGTATAAAAGGCGAGAAAAAACCTATATATTTCTCTATACACAGCGAGTGGTGCTTCCGGAAGAATTCCCTGACATTCCATGGACAATAGTGAGCCTTCCTGCCCGGCAGCATTCCTCAGCCGGGGCCCAGGGCTCTACAGGAGGGAGCACATTTACATGGAGACTACTTACTATATGGAACTCACTGTCCTTGTTACGTAACCAGCGCTGCAATGTTCTGAGCCACAGAAAACATAACAATGTCCCAGGTGTAGTCACAGCTGCTGACGCCCGTGACCTGGTTTCTTCTGCATTGTATTACGTCATGATACCTTGGTTTCGGCACAGGTTTGCGGTGCCGCTGCAGGATATCCAGGACCACGGCTGAAAGAGAAAGGGCAGACGCATGTCCATGTTCCAGGGCTGTGCGCTAGAAGAAAGGAAGCACGTTAACACAATGACTGCTGCGAGGAGAACTAGAAGACGTAATGGTTGCTTTAATGAAGATCTATTGAGTATATTGTCAAGTCCTAAACATTGTGTTCAGCAGACAGAATGGGCACAGGATGTAGCCATGGCCTCAATGTGTAAAGATTTTGTATTGGGGACGAGAAGCTTAAAGGGGTACTCCGGAGGGGGAAAAAGTTCTTGAATTAAAGGAGTAGTCTGGCCATTTTTAAAATTTTGCAGCCGGCAGGGTCAGAAGGGGGGGGGGGGGGGGGGTGGATTTGATCGGGAGTACAAACTTACCTCTCCCTGTGCCTGCGGTGAGCGATGGGAGCAGCCTCGGGACCCGCTGTGCTCTGGGATCTCCTGCACTAACACTTCACATCATAACGTCACAACTCCGGTCCCACCACTCACGGCAGGCATGGGGAAAGGTTAGTTCGTACTCTTGATTAAATTTACCCCTTCCAGATTTTAAAAATGGCCAGATTTGTAAATGATTTGATTTCTATTGAAAAATCTCCAGTCTTCCAGTACTTATCAGCTGCTGTATGTCCTGCAGGAAGTGGTGTATTCTTTCCAGTCTAACACAGTGCTCTCTACTGCCACCTCTGTCCATGTCAGGAACTGTACAGAGCAGGAGCAAATCTCCATAGAAAACCTCTACTGCTCTGGACAGTTCCTCACATGGACAGAGGTGGCAGCAGAGAGCACTGTGTCAGACTGGAAAGAATACACCACTTCCTGCAGGACATACAGCAGCTGATAAGTACTGGAAGACTGGAGATTTTTAAATACAAATAATTTACAAATCTATATAACTTTCTCACACTTGTTTTTACCCCTTTAAAGTTACCCCCCTATATATAGTTATACAGACTATATACAGACTGTATAGGGTTTCCCAAAACTACATTTCTAGGTGGTAGGGCACACCATAGCTTTTATGTTCCATACGTTATATATATGAGGGCTTTGGCTGTCCCAGGCATGATGGGAATTGTAGTTTTGCAACAGCTGGAGGGCCGCGAGTTTGAGACCTTTGGGTTTAACTCTTTACAATTCACAGGATTAACTCAACAGCAAATCTACCAAAATCCCCTACAAAATCCGATTGTACTACAAATTTTCTGCCTTTCAAATCTCAGTAACATGTCACCGCTGAGGCCATGACTTGGCTGCCGCGGTCATGTGTCTGGACAAAGTATCACAAGGACCATTAAGGGGCCAGACCGCCATGTGCACAGGATAGGGGAGGGATTGAAAGGGTTAAAACAACTATATTGTTACTTTCAACCATAAACCATATGCAGCTGATAAAAAATGTTTATGCAGCTGAAAGCCCCTTTAAGGCTAGGGTTACACAGGGATTTTTTGCTATGACAAGGGTCATGTGACCTTGAAAAAAAAATCACAATTTTTCTGCATGGATCATGCTAAGCAAAGTAAATGAGGTTCACTTGCGACTAAACATTCGTAAAAATTCGGTTCACAATATGACTTCATTTACTTTGCATAGCCTCAGTGCTGGATGACTGAACATCACAGTGATCTCTGGTGACACAATTCCTGCCGTCGCCAATATCACCATGTAGCCTAAATGGGTATGCTGGTGGAAAAAAATATATATTTTCAAATCAACCGGTGTCTGAAAGTTATACAAATCTGTAAATTACTTCTATTAAAAAATCGCCAGTCTTCCAGTACTTATTAGCTGCTGTATGTCTTGCAGGAAGTGGTGTATTCTTTCCACCTCTGTCCATGTCAGAAACTGTCCAGAGCAGCAGCAAATCCCCCATAGAAAACCTTTCCTGCTCTGTACAGTTCCTGAGTTGCGTGCTGAGAATATAGAGTCAGAGGAGTAGAGAGGAGGATGTTGTGAGAGTCCCAACCCAATTAGTACTGTGCTCTGCCAGGATGTTAGAGGATGAGGTAGAAAAATACTCGAGAGAGAGAATACTTGTGCCTCTGTTTTGACCTTTGAGTCTTCGCACCACCTTATGCCCTACCAGTGTTTGGGGACCCGTCCTAATGGGTGACACAAGCCTCAGACCTTGTTACCTGGGATGAGCGGAATGCTGAGGGTTCCCTGCTGCCACCAGGGCTGCGAGATAGAGTTCATAGGCTTCTAGCAACTTTGCTCTATCCGGATCAGTTCCTAAAAGCATAAAAAAAACTCCACTCCAAACCTTGGGTATCTTCGGGCGCAGGTCCAAGATGAGCCAATGTTACTAATAAAAAAACATTTATTTAGAACACAACGCGTTTCGAAGTCGTGCTCAAGAGACACTTGAGAAAGAAGTCAGCACGACTTCGAAACGCGTTGTGTTCTAAATAAATGTTTTTTTATTAGTAACATTGGCTCATCTTGGACCTGCGCCCGAAGATACCCAAGGTTTGGAGTGGAGGTTTTTTATGCTTTTAGTATACCAATTTGGTTCCTGGGAGTGGCTGCGGTCCAATTACCTACATGCAATGGTGGAGTGTTGTGCCTTGCATTTGCACAACCAACATAGGTGAGAGTCTCCTTATACTTCTCTCCTACTAAGTGTTTATGTGGAAGTTACACTATGGAGCGCTGTTCACATTTGTATCTACGGATCAGTTCCTAGCCTTCTGCTTTTGTGGATACTGTCCTGTACTGTGACTCTCCTAGTCCATCTCTGACTTGTCCTCTTTAAGGAAAGGTTTAGCACTGCATAGTGTCGAGTGGAGTTACTTGAGAAGAAAAGGTTAACTGCATCTTGTCTCTACGGAGTCCAGTGACAAAAGACCTCTACACTACCTCTACCCATGTGACTTCCTATCTACAGCTCCCTATAAGGTGTGCTGTGAATGGGTGAAGAGTGCACACAGAAGAAGTAAAGAGAGAAGTGATAGGACAGAAGAAAAGAACACGCTCATTGGTCTACAGATCCATGTGACATACCAATAAACAATAACCCTTACAGTTCTGCAGCTGTGCATTAACTAAGCATATACATTTACAACAGCGACATCTTCTGGCAAAACTTTAACACTACTGCATCACCACTGATACACAAAAAGTACATGCTTTTGCGAAGGGTGCAACTATGAGCAACACCCGTGGTGGGACATCACAAATATATAAATTGAAACCTGCTCGAATAGCAATTCGCCAATGGACTCAATTAATATCACAGGTAACACTTGTCCTCTGTGGTTTCACTGCTAATAGTGAGCTGCCATAATTCATTGTACAACATCCCATAACCAGGATTAGGATTTATTTAACCAGAACATTAATATTTATGCAGTTCTTAGTGCTGGAGTGAATATATCCTCCCAATGTGATGGAGGAGCGGTAGCTGGAGGAAGGTGTATGCCCTGACTTCATCCACAGTAATTATCTTCTCTACAGTCAGGAAATCACTGACAGCGAGAAACATAATCAACAGATCTTCATCCTCTGATTGGGAACATCAAGTGGTCGGTGTGATGACTGCTCAATGTACGGAGGTAAAGGTTAAATAACATCGACAAGGTCAACGCTCAGAAATGAGTCAGCTCGGTGGAAGGAGCTATAGATTAGAGACATCCAATATTCAGAAACATACATACAGAACATAAGGCCCTATCACATGGGGGATCATGGAGGTAAGAATAACATATTTAGTACTTTTCATATACTGACGCTGGAGTACTCCTTAAAATCCAGGGATGCACGGACATCACTAATGATGTCTGTGCAGCCCCATCCGCACGATTATTGAGTTGTGTAATAGACTCAGTAAGTGATCAGCGATCTACTAGTTCGGCACTTGTTTACCCCACAAGTTGGGCCGTGTAATACGGCCCATAATTAGTCCGAGGCTGAATGTCCCTTCCCTCCCTATGTATACGGAGATGAGCCAACAGTGGGTGTTAGGCCTTAGTCTGACAACTGTCCGGGATAAGGTATTCAAAAGAATTGGAAACAAGAGAGGTCACTGGCAGAATGTAGAGCCAGGGTAGAGTCATAAACAGAGAAGACCTGTAAGTCTAGCGCAGCTCCGCCCCTTCTGGGCTTGATTGACAGGTCCCTCCTGGTGGGTGTATAGGGAGAGAGCTGTCAATCAAGCCCAGGAGGGCGGGGAGAACTGTAACAGATTCCTTTATAAATCAGCGGGGTCAATTGAGTGCACATGTGAACTGAGCCTAATACTTAGGGCCCTATTCCACAGTAACGATAATCGGCCGGATCGACCCCATTTGGCCCGATTCGGCCGATTATCGTTCGGTGAAATAGAGAGAACGATCAGCCGATGATCTTGTCATCAGCTAATCGGTCATTTAGGGCCAGACCTAAAATCATCGTTCCCCCACCGCGCATCGCTACGGTTGAATAGCGGTGCACGGCGGGCGACCGACGATTTGACAAGCAGCAGCAGCAGCATACATTACCTGTCCAGGCTTCTTCTCCGCGCTGTCTTCATCCCCGGGTCCCACGCGCTCTATCTTCAGAATGGCTGGTCATCTGACGGAGCGCTCAGCCAATCACAGGCCGGGACCGCCGCGGCCTGTGATTGGCTGAGTGTGGCCTGGTAACGATGTCCCTGCAGCCCTTGCTCAACGATCATCGGGCCGTGGAATAGGCCCAGTAAACGAGCTGCGATCTAGCAGATTGCCGCTCGTTTACATAGTTGATCGGGCCCTCCTCGGCCCGTGAAATTTGACATCTATGTATAATGAGGGCCCATAGACTTCTGTCGTTATCATTTTACAGCTGTAAATAAGCCTTCTTACAGGAGGATGCAGAATGTTATAGAGATCCTAAGGGTCCTATTCCACGGGCCGATGGGGGCCCAATGAACAATGTAAACGAGCATCGATCTGCTAGATTGGCACTCGTTTACTGAGCCTATTCCACAGCCCGATAATCGTTTAGCGAGGGCTGCAGGGACATCATTACCGATGTCCTTGCAGCCCTTGTTTAAACATCATACTTTACCTATCCAGGCTGCGCAGCAGTAGCTTCGGAGCGGCCTGTCTGAGCTGACAGACTGCTCAGCCAATCACTGGCCGCGGCGGCCACAGACAGTAATTTGCTGAGCAGTCTACCAGCTCAGACAGGCTGCTCCGGGACGCAGGAGGAGCGCAGGAGAAGCCCTGCAGCCTGGATAGGTAAAGTATGATGTTTTTAAATCGCCAGTCGCTCGCCGTGCATCGCTATTCCATGTAGTGATGCGTGGTCGGTGGCCGATGATTTTAGGTTTGCACCTAAATAAACGATCAGCCGATGACACGATCAGCTGATCGTTGCCTTTATTCCACGAAACAATAATCCACGGAGCAATTATCACTACGTGGAATAGGCCCCTAAATATCACCCAATGCTGGGATCTTACCTAACAAAACATAGGGCCACCGCAGGGAAACGGAAGAATTACACAAGTCCCATTAAAATCAATGGCTTGTACGTATAATGTGCAAACATGCTACAGTAGGTCCTTAGCTCCATAGGGAGAAGTTGTAGATCATGACCCAATTTTATTAATAAATGACCCAATGATCCAATCAGTCCATTACCAATAATTGTATCAGGGACTGATTTGGATATAAGGGATAGGTCCTGAACTAAAATGTTATTTTACTACCTACTGTGCACTTTGTAAATATAATAATAATAATAATAATAAGAAGAAGAAGAAGAAGAAGAAGAAGAAGAATCATTTTATTTTTTTTAATTTTTTTTTTTATTTATTTATTTATTTTTATTTTTTTTATGTATATCAGTGAGTACATAATACTTTGTGTTTTTTTCCATCGCTGGCATCTCTATGAATTATTTTCTACACAAACATGTATTTTTCGGTATGATGGGAGACATGTCGTGCATTCAGAAGTCTCTCACAGTATTTCCCTTATCCTTCAACATCCAACATACTCCTCCAGATTCCTGGAATATCTGCAGTTTCTTCCTTCAAGGGAGTAAAATAAAAAACAAATGTAATATGTCTCAGATATCCTCAAGATAATGTGCCAAAAGATGAAGGAAGCAGACTGCAACATTTGTGGTTAGAAGAGGGTACAGAGGTTATAGTTATATATTGCCAGTGGTCTATTCATATCAGGTATAGATAGTCATAGATATTAATCCAGATTTTTATTTTTTTAATCAACTGGTGTCAGGGAGGTATACAGATTTGTAAATTACTTCTATTTACTTTATACTTACTTTATATTGTACTTATCAGCTGCTGTATGCCCTGTAGGAAGTGGTGTATACTTTTCAGTCTGACACAGTGTTTTCTGCTGCCCCCTCTGTCCATGTCAGGAGGTGTCCGGAGCAGGAGAGGTTTTCTATGGGGATTTGCTACTGCTCAGTCATGTTGATAGTATGTCTAGTCCAGGAGAGAGTGCATTGCATAGGTTATGTGTGTATTTGCTTACCAGGATTCATGTTTCTGCACATGCAGACCCCTTTTTTTCAAATTTTCTTCCATAAATTTCCTTAGGAAATTGTGTGTAACAATGCCCATAAACCTTCTACTAAAGTTGTCCAACCCACTACTGCTGGCAGGTTCAGCCAACTCTCCAAGGCGTTTAGCACCCTCTCAACTCTCCACCTACACATGATGTAGCGGAAAGGAGTCAGGTGTGTCCGACACCTTTGTTCTGGGAGTTATAAACCGGTGTAGCAGGCCAGATTAACCCCCGTCCAGATTATACCCGGGTATAGTTTGGCCTAGGCCAGAGTATACCCCGGGGTATAAAATAGCCTAGGCCAAACTATACCCCTCCAGGCCAGAATTTTATACCCCGGGGTATACTCTGGCCTAGGCAATTTTACACCCAGGGATATACTCTGGCCTAGGCTATTTTATACCCCGGGATATACTCTGGCCTAGGCCAAACTATACCCGTTGTGTAAAATAGCCTAGACCAGAATATACCCAGGGGTGTAACATAGCCTAGGCCAGAGTATACCCCTCCAGGCCAGAATATATCCATCTAATGTCAAACTAGGCCAAAATATACCCCGGGGAAAAATCTAGCCTAGGCCATTTTAACCCCAGGTATAGTTTGGGCTTGGAGTATACTCTGGCCTCTTACATTGGAACCAGAGCTATCTGATTATGGCATACCTCTCCCCTCCACATAGAGAACACGTAAATTTTGGCCATGTTGAATATATATATGTATATACAGCAAACATAACCATAACTAGAGGTATGCTGTATGGGGGCAGCTTTAATGTCAGTGCTGGGGAGGCATAAAATATAGATCTGCCATGTCCTCCTCATATGGGTGTGTTCTCTGCTACTGTACACACAGTCCTGTTTTCATATTGATGGAGAGTTATTAATATATAGATCAGATTGGACTGAGAACATTCTACATTAATGGTGCAGATGATAAGAGCAGGCTGGGTTCTCCATCGTGGAATGGTATTGGTGCACACCTTCAAACACCTTTGTGCAGGAAGCCTAAGGGATCACATGGTTTTCTATTACCTCTTAATTTCATATTGTGTTTTAACAAAAAAATATTCACAACCAGTCTGACAAGTTGGATATATGAGCTCTGGAGACCAAATTATGAGACTGTTCCCACAGTATTACATCACTGGTATCTACTGGACTGGCTGCATGTTATTCCTGTCCTCTCTACTCTGTTCTTGCTTATATCTGATGTTACCTAGCCGGCTATGTATAGCTCCAGTTGTTCTTGCCATGTATGCAGAGGAAGCATATATATACATAATGTTGCTTTATCTGTATAGATTAGGACAGGGAGACAAGAGATGTAAATGACAGATTCATTACAAAGGCTGAGGAACTCCACATCTACTCCTGAATGTCCCTTTGAAATACATATTTGATACATCAGTAAGGCCTCTCAGTCGGAAGAAAAGATGCACTACGCCTCTTTTTAGTAGGAATGTCTACACAGAACTCCCCTGCTACATTTTCCTCCTACCTTCTCTCTGGAAGGCTCATAGCGATGTGCATGTGCACTTCAGAGATGCAACAAAGCATTGGCCAGAAGACATCTAATCACAGGCCACTCATGGATCCCATTGGGACACTCCATACTACCCCTCTTAAAGTAATCCTCCCTTAGCACACTAGTTGTTTTGAGGATAAAACCTGTAGACCTGTAAAAATGGTTAGGTATAAAGTGCCAAACAGGCAATGTACAAACAGCAGGAAAGCACATATACTGGAACCTGGAAGTACATTGGCCTTTTAGCCTCTGGGGTATAGTTAGATGTATGTAGAACAGTCCACATGTCTAACAATCTAAATGAAGATGATGTTTATAAGAGTCCTCTTTGGAAAATACAGCACAAAAAAAACAGGATACACAAGAAGAAATAGGGTCCCAATTGCAAAAAGATGGAGTAGGCCTCAAAGAAGAATGTACAGCACAGAACACCAACTAACCTAAGGCAGGCAATGCAATTTTTAAAACTGAAGGACATAATAATAAAGAATAGTCCCACCACTTCTCTCTAGCTAAGACTTACAGCAACAGTATATCATGACTGCTGGCATAGCAGAGTTTCGAGGACACGTTCGTCTCCAGCTGTCATTGATGACCATCATGCCAAATAATCAGATATAAGGTCACTGAAACTGGAACATGAGTGGCAAATGATGGAAGAAAACAAAGAATAAAGTAAAGCAGGTAACCATTTGGACAATGTATCCAACTGCAGCAGCAACAACACTGCCACCTACAGGCAGGAAGGATGTAGTGTGAAAAAACAACAACATGATGTAGCAGAGCTTCGACTTTCCAGGCATGATGGGAATTGTAGTTTTGCAACAGCTGTAGGGCCGAAGGTTCTCTATCCCTGTGTTACACATTGATCTGAAACATACATCTCTGTGAGAATCCCTTTAAAGGACAACTCCCACAAAAAAATTTTTTAGCTTATTTAACACACATTACAAAGTTATATAACTTTGTAATGTGGTTAAATACCCGTTCTGGCCCCCTTCCCCCACTTTCGGACCCCCGACCCCCCCCGCCCGGAAGTTAAAGAATATATACATTACCTATTACGATCGTCACGGTCTTCTTCTCCCGGGCGGCATCTGGTGACGACGACGTCAGAGCCGGGGGGCGGTCCGGGTCTTCTTCCTCCTCGGCGTCTTCATAGAGAGTGAATGGGACGGAAAAGGCTGCTGGTGCACATGCGCACCAGCAGCCTTTTCATTGGCTGGAGCGCATCACATGGCTTCCAGCTTGCTCAGCCCTGATTGGCTGAGGTTGCTGGAAGCCATGTGATGCGCTCCAGCCAATGAAAAGGCTGCCGGTGCGCAAGCGCACTGGCAGCCTTTTCCGTCCCCAGGACCCGGAAGACAGAGACATCGCTGGACGGCGGACGGCGGTGACGGTGAGGCGGACGGCGGGCGAATGGAGTGGCGATCGTCACCGGAGGGATGGTGAGTATGGTGTCTGTGTGTGTCTGTGTTTTTTTTTTTTGGGGGGGTCCCGCAGGAGTTGTCCTTTAAGGGCTACGCTGACGGGAGCACTAACACCCACTGAACTTTGAAACTTTTAGGAGGAATAACAGAGGAACAGTCCAAAAAAATAGTAGGAACGCTGACAGGTCCTTTTTAGCTACTTGGGCCTCTAACCTTCAGCAAATATTGATTAATGATAATAATAATAATAATAATAATAATAATAATAATAATAAAAAGCCATCCAATAATTCTCAGTCAGTTAGTGTAAAGCAGCTCACCATGAAAGGGCTTTGAGCCCAAACAGATTTAGTCCATGACTGTATAAAACCTTAAAGGAGATTAAAAATTTCATTGCAGAACACCAGTTTTGGTGGCGAGGAGGGGGGAGGGGGGGGAGGGGTACGGGACGGCGGCAGCCGCTGATTTGCCCCGACATTTTGGCATTTGATGAATAATCCAGGTCATGCCAAGACGAGAGTCTCAACTTCGGGAGAAAGAATGTTCAAATTTGCTACACCCAGAAAACTTGTTATATAAGTGAGGAATAATCACAATAGGTTAAATTGTCTGAGCTCTAACTTAGCGGAATGATTGCATTCTGTCTGCACATTTACCTAACCTCATAAGCAATGGTCACCGACTAACAAAGCCGCTCACTGACCCTGCACGCTTACAGGATCGGAACCTCAAAAGTAGGTCGACTGTGGTAAACCTACTCACGCCAGCTTCATAAGAGAGCGGAAAGTCAGAGGATTTCAAGGAGTACTATGTTATTCTGTGGGATTATTTGTCCATTGTCATAGCTACCTTAGTAGATAGTACCAGTTTTTAAAGGGACACTCCGGTAAAAAAAAACAAAAAAAAACAATCAAGTTAAAGTTGCCATACCATAAGAGTGGCATATGGATAACATATTCAAATGTGCAAATTACTTCTGCACTTATAAGCTTTTCTAGTACTTAAAAGCTGCTGTATGTCCTGAAGGAAGTGTTGTATATTCCAGTTTGACACAGTGCTCTCTGCTGTCACCGCTGTTTCTGTTCCTTATTACACCGAACGATGTGCAAACGATCGACGATAAAAATAGGTCCAAATTCTGTCAAGCGACCATGGTTTAATCGTTGCCTGCTACTACACGAAACGATTGTTGTTCAATTACAAACAATCTAACAACTTTTTGAACGATTATCGTCCCGTGGAATAGGGTCCTAAGGACAATGATTGTGCGAAAAATCGCTATATCGTTCTAATTTAAACAATAATCGTTCTGTGTAATTGCAGGCAACGGTCGAAAAATTGTTCGTATGTTGTTGATGGTTCGTTTAGAACCTAAAACTATCGGTAATCTTTCGCTAATCGTTTGCTGTAATTCCACATTCGTTCGTTTTTTTACTAATCGTTCAGTGTAATTGCACATTGTTCATTGTTTTGCTGGGATCAGAAGGAATAAACGATCGCAATAACGATCGCAGGAATGATCGTAACTAACGACTATCGCTCTGTGTAATGTGGGGAACAATTTCAGGTCAACGATAAACAATCTCGCTTGCGATCGTTTATCGTTAGTCGTTAATTGTTAAAAATTGCTCCATGTAATAGGACCCTAAGCCTATGGAGCCGTTTCTTACAGCAAGACGGGGAAAGGAGCCAGACAGGGAGATAGGGTATATAGGCGGCTGTTATCGCTATGGCTGGGATTGGTGAGTGTCTGCGTAGGTGATCAAAGGCCAACACTTGTAAGGAGGATATGGGGATTTGTATATGGGGTGGTTCCCCTGTATATGGGGTGGCCCCACCCAATCCCATCTCATATATAGTAATGCATACTTCTCTATTGAGAGTCTGGCAAGCAGAGAGAGAGAGAAGAACGACTCTCTACAACTCTGATCCACTTTGATCCTTGCAGACCGTCTACTGGAAATAACAATATGACATCGTCCAATGTGAACAAGGGCTCCACACGCCGGTTACATATGCTTCCCTATCCCTATTCTCATAATAGAAGTAGAAACTAGAAGTAGAATTTCCAGCCCCCATTTATATGCACATCACCCCGCAGAACGGGTTTACCGCTTTTGTGAAGCAAATGACTCCAGTAAAAACTCATCAAAACTCATTTGTTTTTGAAAAACAAAAATATCTACAATTGTAAAGGTCTAATGTCCCAAATTGTGTATTGTCGGAGGCCTCCCAATAGGCTATAGACAATACTGCTTCTATTGCATTGAATACAGTTGGCTTAATATAGTCTCTGTATGCATGGGAAACACCCTGCAAAATAGAAGACATGTCCAGGTTTGCTGGGGAACCAAAAACACCTGAGACCGGATGAGATAAGGGTATAAGGGTATCTGTAGTACTGTATACAGTGCTCTCTGCTGCCACCTCTGTCCATGTCAGAAATTGTCCTGAGCAGGAGTTATTTTCTATGAGGATTTGCTGCTGCTCTGGACAGTTCCTGACATGGACAGAGGTGGCAGCAGAGAGCACTGTGTCAGACTGGAAAGAATTCACCACTTCCTGCAGGACATACAGCAGCTGATAAGTACTGGAAGACTGGAGATTTTTAAAAAGAAATAAATTACAAATTTATATAACTTTCTTTGATTTGAAAGAAAAATGATGATGAATAGAACTCTGTCCATTAAAAAAAAAAAAGTAATAGAAAACTATTGTCCAGCTTAAATCTTTTACTTTCAAATCAACTGGTGTCAGAAAGTTATACAGATTTTTTATTTACTTCTATTAAAATAATCTCAAGTCTTCCTATACTTATCAGCTGCTGTATGTCATGCAGGAAATGTTTTATTTTCAGTCTGACACAGTGCTCTCTGCTGACATCTCTGGCCGAGACAGGAACTGTCCAGAGCAGGAGAGGTTTTCTATGGGGATTCACAGAAAACCGAGACAGAGTTCCTGTCTCTGCCAGAGATGTCAGCAGAGAGCACTGTGTCAGACTGAAAATAAAACACCACTTCCTGCAGGACATACAGCAGCTAATAGTTATGGGAAGACAAGATTTTTTAATAGAAGTAAATTACAAATCTATATAACTTTCTGCTTTCAGTTGATTTGAAAGGAAAAGATTTTCGTTGGATAACCCCTTTAAGTACTTAAAATCACATAATAGCAATAAAATCTCACAAACCTGATGCATACTGGCTCAGTGCTATAAGGTCAGGTCTTAAAGGGGAACTATCAGCAGATCAATCTAACCTGTTCATATGTCCTTACTACACAGGAGACGCTGAGGAGGAAGGTATGTGTCTTATCTTCCTCCTCAATGTTGTTCCAGCCGGTGAGACCGTTACTAGCCCCGCCCCCCACACCCACCCATCATAGCGCCAATCCTCTGCTATGTTGGTACATTGTTAGAATATGGAGTCCATATTCAAAAGGGGAAAAAGTCCACACACACAGTAGTGAAGAGAAAGGGAATTAAGATGTCTGGAATGTCTGGCAAGGATGTCCTTTCTTTTATAACAGTCTACGTTTAGTCGCCAAGATGAAAGAACAAAGCGGTTTATGAACATGGCCTTCAGAGGTCTACGGAGGGCAGCTCAGTGCCTGGTGCCGTCTGGGAACTCCGGCCATCCAGACGGCTAAATCCTACTCAGTAAAGAGGCAGGAATGCCAGGCCTTGTACTATCTGCTGCAGAACAGAGGGCTTCATCCATGGCGGGAGAGCCGTACTTTGAGGATTATGGAGTCATTCACGCCGTCTGCACAGTTACCTCATCATTCACAAAGGAAGCTTCATATTTTGGTTACGTGGAGGTTTTGGCTCAATAAGTAGGTGAATGGGATTTCCTTAGTGGGAACTTTCACCCATTGTTTACTAGACGCGGTGTACACGATATTAGATGCATACTAATGGAGGGCACAGTCACATAGTTATTGGGACCAATTTACAGTCTACACCAGGGATGGGGAACCTTCAGCCCTCCAGCTGTTGCAAAACTACAATTCCCATCATGCCAGGACAGCCAAAGCCTTCGGCTTTGGCTGTCCAGGCATGATGGAAATTGTAGTTTTGCAACAGCTGAAAAGCCGAAGTTTCCCCATCCCTGGTCTACACGGATGTAAGGAGATCCCACTGCAAAGATCAAAATGGGTCAACCTTTTGGTGGCGTTAAAGTATACCTGCTGCAATTTTTTTTGGTGCTGTATGACGGGAGAGCTGACCATACAATGCAAGTAGCCCCAGGATTCTCTGCTACTGAATGTGGATGTGCAGCAGCTGTACACGTGCGCAGTGAAGGGAGACACCTAGTGGTCATATGTTAAATGTTGATTTAAAGGAGAACTCTGGGCTGGGGTGATTTTTGGCAGAGCAATGGGGTGAATGAAAGCAGTTACATGCTCTCACCTCCCCCCGCTACAGCTCCGGTCCTGCCAGCCCCAGCCTTCTGGGTCTGGGTGAGGACCTGGGAAATGACATGACAAGCCCATTTAACCAGTCAGCGGCTATAGCGGCTGCTGACTGGCTGAGCGGGCCTAACAAGTTAGGTCCTGCGGGATACCAGCACAAGCCGGGGAGGTGTGAAAATATAACATCTTTCATCCCTCCCTAACACTCTGCCAAAAATTACTCCAGCCTGGAGTTCTCCTTTAAACATAGAAAACAAACAAAACCGCTTGCGATCACAACCCCTGTTGATTTCTTTAGAATTTTGTTTTGTCAAACCCAAAACATCTTAGGGCCCGTTCACACTACGGAATCACACACCAAAATTCCGTGCGGAACCCCCGCATGCGGACTCGGCGACAAATCCTGCCCTCTATCTATCTGAATGGCGGAGAGGCGCGCAAGCCCTCCCATTCAAACAGATAGCGGGCAGGATTTGGCACAGAGTCTGCGCGCAGGGGTGCCGTATGGAATTTCGGCGCTGATTCCTTAGTGTGTACGGGCCCTACATCAAGAAAATCCTCTGCAATTCCGCGGTGGAACTCTCCGCCGCGGAATCATGTCTGTCTCAGTGTCCTATAGCCCGTCTATGGGAGAGCACACGCTCCGCTCAAAGAAGTGATATGTCACACCTTAAAGGGGTAGTGCACCAAAAAAATTTTTCTTTCAAATCAACTGCTGCCATGAAGTGCCAGAGATTTGTAATTTACTTCTATTAAAAAATCTCAAGCCTTCCAGTACTTATCAGCTGCTGTATGCCCAGCAGGAAGTGATATTATTTCCAGTCTGGAGAGCAGGAGAGGTTTTCTATGGGGATTTGCTCCTTTTCTGGACAGTTCCTGACATGGACAGAGGAGGCAACAGAGAGCACTGTGTCAGACAGGAAAGAAAACACCACTTCCTGCTGGACACACAGCAGCTGATAAGTACTGGAAGGCTTGAGATTTTTTAATAGAAGTAAATTACAAATCTCTGGCACTTCATGGCAGCAGTTGATTTGAAAGAAAAAAAAAATTGGTGCACTACCCCTTTAACCTCTTAAGGACGCATGACGTACCGGTACGTCATGCGCCCGTAAGAGGTGTTCATAGCGGGGCCGCGCGGCGACCCCGCTATGAACCGCCGCGGTCCCGGGTGCCTCTTGTAGCCCGGGACCACGGGTATTAGCGGGCACGGTCCGATCGCCATGCCCGCTAATACAGTAATCAGATGCAGCTGTCAAACACTTCCCTGGTGTCTAGTGGGGGGGATCGCTCCTCCGGGACGGAGTGATCTCCGTTACTGCTGCCGGCCGGGGACCGCTCCAAGATGGCGCCGTCCCCGACTCGGCACTCGTTTGTTTTCGGCTGCAGCAGCCGAAAGCAAACGAGTGCCGATCTCATTGATCTTTGCTGTATTACTATACAGCAAAGATCTCAATGAGAGATCAAAGTGTATATACTAGAAGTCCCCCAGGGGGAATAACCCTAACCCCAGGGGGGAATAACCCTAACCCCAGGGGGAATAACCCTAACCCCAGGGAGGAATAACCCTAACCCCAGGGAGGAATAACCCTAACCCCAGGGGGGAATAACCCTAACCCCAGGGGGGAATAACCCTAACCCCAGGGGGGAATAACCCTAACCCCAGGGGGAATAACCCTAACCCCAGGTGGAATAACCCTAACCCCAGGGGGGAATAACCCTAACCCCAGGGGGAATAACCCTAACCCCAGGTGGAATAACCCTAACCCCAGGGGGGAATAACCCTAACCCCAGGGGGGAATAACCCTAACCCCAGGGTATATGTGTAAAAAAAAAAAAAAAGTATTGTTATTAGTAAAAAGCCCCCTCCCCTAATAAAAGTCTGAATCACCCCCCTTTTCCCAGGTTTTAAATTAAAGTAAATAAATAAATAAACATGTTTGCTATCGCCGCGTGCGTAATCGCCCGAACTATTAATTAATCACATTCCTGATCTCGCACGGTAAACGGCGTCAGCGCAAAAAATCACAAAGTGCAAAATTGTGCATTTTTGGTCGCATCAAATCCAGAAAAAATGTCATAAAAAGCGATCAAAAAGTCGTATATGCGCAATCTAGGTACCGATAGAAAGAACACATCATGGCGCAAAAAATGACACCTGACACAGCCCCATAGACCACAGGATAAAAGCGCTATAAGCCTGGGAACGGAGCGATTTTAAGGAACGTATATTTGTTAACAATGGTTTGAATTTTTTACAGGCCATCAGATACAAGAAAAGTTATACATGTTATATATCGTTTTAATCGTAACGACTTGAGGAACATGCATAACAAGTCAGTTTTACCCCAGGGCGAATGGCGTAAAAACACAGTTCCCCCAAATAAAAGAAATGCGTTTTTCTTTTTTCAATTTCACCACACTTTTACATTTTTCTGGTTTCGCAGTGTACTTTATGCAAAAATTCAGCCTGTCATTGCAAAGTACAATTAGTGACGCAAAAAATAAGGGCTCATGTGGGTCTCTAGGTGGAAAAATGCAAGTGCTATGGCTTTTTAAACACAAGGAGGAAAAAACAAAAACGCAAATACGAAAATTGGCCTCGTCCTTAAAGGGTTAAAGTGGAGAGCGGCAGCAGAAGAGTGCGCGCTCTCCCATAGATAAGCAGTGTCACACTGAGGCAGGCGGGATTCCGCGGCGGAGAGTTCCACCGCGGAATTCCGCCTGTGTTACTTAGTGTGAACATACCCTAAAAAGAGATGTCTCATACCTGCCCAGTGCTTATACCGAAGCACACTCTTTGGCATACACAGGGTGCAAGGAGGTTCATGGAGACATCGGATGTATATGTCAGAATAATCCCAATGTATACATCTGATGCTTGAAAAAACAAACTGTGATCATGGCCCTAGCCTTGAGGATACTTGTATCACACATAGAGAGTGACCACTGATCCAAAGCCAAGCGTGACCTTCAATTATTACAGCCCAGCAGGATTTAGCTGAAGGTGAAACTGAATGTTCTCTGCTAGTGAACGGAAAGTAAGTCACACCAGGAAAGCGCATGGAAGTTCACGGAATTAGAAAACAGCCTTAAAAAGCTGCCCCGGGCATGTTTCCCTGGAAAAAGTCTACAGCACATAGCTAATAATATAACTGGCAGCGGCTATTGCATCCTGGAACTACAGAGAGTCATACAAGGAGACTTCCCTATATAGTCAATCCATAGCTGACTGCTTGCTATAACATCGGTGACAAAAGCTGCCATTAAATCCGAGGATACATCAAGAATAGTTCTTTCCGCTTTATTTAACAGAGGTTTTTTTTTTTTTTAAATGATATTTACAACATGGAAACCAATGAAAAAAATAGACTAAACAGTGCCTAGGCATTGTAATACATCACATCATAAGTCACTGACAGATTCAGACAAGTTCAGGGGCATCAGAGCTAGGCCATAAATAACGGCCACCATTATTTAAAGTGATATTGTCACCCACTTTCCATGTAAGGAGTTCTCAGCACTATTCTTAAAGGGAATCTCTCACTATGTTTATGCTGCCTTAAATGAGGGCAGCATAAAGTAGTGAAATAAATGCTGAACAGATCTTCTGTTCATCCGTTCTCCTAATATGCAGGAGAATCGGACTCTTGCCACACCCCTCCCCCCACCCCCCAGCTGCTGATTGATAGCTGACTGCCTATACACAGCATGGATAGATAACTGCCAATTGGCAGCTGGTGGGCGGAGTTTTCTGCTTCTCATGAACATCCGGGACTGCTGAGCTCATGCACATAATGGAGAGGACTACTTATTGTCCATGTTATTCAGGAGAAGATATCTGAATCAGCTGCACAGAACAATGTAAGTGATAAATCATTCTGTTCTCTGTCACTAGTTTATGCTACCCTGTCAGTAGTGGATTATAATAGGTCCTTTTCGGGCAGTAGCCCGGGGCACTGAGCTCGTGGGGGGCCCATGGCCACCCAAAAAGACTTATACTTTCAGTGTTTTATTGTCTCCTGGCTACAGTTCTGCCATAATTTGCAATTAAATGCTGTTTTTACCACAATTTTGCACAAATCAGGGCATCATGACATTATCTATCCTGTACTATGAGCACCACGCTAGTGCTACCATAGTTACAGTGGGGTGGGGGCCCAGGCGTGGTGAACAGCCCCGGGCCTATGGTAAAGTTAATCCGCCCCTGCCTGAGATAGGACACCATAAACTTAGCTTATATTCTGGACATTTCATATGTTACCTTATAAAGGATTTTTTGGTGGTCTCTCCTCTCAAAGATACACGTTATCATTGGTGGATGGTGCCATATGAGCGAGGCTTCACAGTCATCGCGTCTTGTATCCCCGCCTCGATAGTCTCCGTAGCCCCACCCCTCTGTGGCGTCATCATCACCTAGGCCCCCCCCCCATGGCTTCATTAAAATGGGCTAACCTAGAGACGTAGGCCCCGCCCCTCCTATCTGGCAGACACAGAGGGGGCGGGGCCTATGCCTCTAGGTTGGCCCATACCTATGACACCGCATAGCTGGCAATGACGCCATGGAGGGGCACTGTCCACCAACAATAACAAACGTTTTTGTGAGGAGAGACAACCAAGAAATCCTTTATACGGTAAGATATGAAATGTCCAGAATATAAGCTTCAAAATGGTGCTGAGAACTCCTGATTGGCTGAATAGAATGATGGAAGTAATACACCCATCTGTTCAGTATTTCTGTCACTAGTCTATGCTGCCCTCATTTAAGGCATCATAAACCTAGTGACAGATTCCCTTTAAGAATGGTGCTGAGAACTCCTCATATGAAGGGGGGGGGGGGGGGACAATATCACTTTAAAATAACGCCCGTTCTTTTTCAGTTATCTACATCTAACTTAAAATATAATATACACAATATTTTCTCCAAATTGTATTCATTCAGATTTGCTATTAGTATGTACCACAGCTGATATGCAGTTCAATATATTTCCATTGCAACAGGCCCAATAAGTAGTTCTGCAATCATACACCCTTCCATATACCACCTACATCTTTCTAATATACATTTAGAAGTTTAGCAAGAAGCAGGGGACAATAGAAAGCAGTAAATCTGGAGAGTCTGACTACACATGCAACTGTAGTCTGTTACCATGGAGATACATTTAAAGAACATGTTTTGAATAGTTGCTTTACTGTTTATTTTTAATCCTTTAAAGCAATAAAGATAATAAACGGTGGATGTGCACTTTAAAAGGGGAACTCTCTCTTTCAAATCAACTGGCATCAAAAAGTTATATGGATTTGTAGTTTACTGCTATTTAAAAATACCAAGTCTTCCCATCCCTATCAGTATTTACTGTTATTTAAAAAATCTCCAGTCCAATCTTCCATTACTTATCAGTTGCTGTATGTCCTGCAGGAAGTGGTGCATTCTTTCCAGTCTGATACATTGCTCTCTGCTGCCACCTCTGTCCATGTCAGGAACTGTCCAGAGCAGGAGAGGTTTTCTATGGGGATTTGTGCTGCTCTGGATAGTTCCTGACATGGACAGAGGGGGCAGCAGAGAGCACTGTGTCAGACTGGAAAGAATACACCACTTCCTGCAGGACATACAGCAGCTGATAAGTACTGGAAGACTGGAGATTTTTTTTTAAATAGGAGTAAATTACAAATCTGTATAACTTTCTGATCCCAGTTGATTTAAAAGAAAAAAAAAAAAGCTGGAGATCGCCTTTAAGTACATCATGTGATGTAAACAGACTGCACAACATTCAACAATAACAGAAAACCTTCAAAATATTCCGTATGATAGAGATTTCTGTTTATAAATACAGTATATGATTGGTTTCCTGTACAAGTTAAAAAGGAACTGACATAAGCCGAGTTTGTTCTACTAACCATCTAACCACACACTATGCAAAGGAGCGAACAGAGGAACCAGACAGATTTGCATAGTTATGAGTTGTTTCTATGATGAAATGCAAACAAGTCTTTCCTAGTAAAAAGCAAAAATGGAGTTACTCTTCCAGCTATTTGCTCTACGTACACAGTAACAGCATAAATCATGGGAACAGTGGGGCAGCAATATAACATGTGGGACCCAGCACCCTATAGCTATTTCCCTATACAGGATAAAAGTCCTAAACATTCTGGTGTCCACTCGCACGGCAATCCAGAGGCCGCAACATCTGCCGTTCAGAATGTCCAAGTTATTTGTCTGTTTGACATATCCAGAGTCGCTGATGGTGTAAACAGGTGATGGAAGATAATGCTGCCTTTGTATGTGACACCAAATGTCTTTCTTTTATACCCTCTAAGGGCCCTATTCCACCGGACGATTATCGTTCGCATAATCGTTAACGATTAACGATCTCAAACGACCGCTATTGTGAAAGACCCGAAAACGTTCACTCATTTCCATGGAACGATAATCGTTACTTATGATCGTATTTGCGATCGTCTTTTCTTCGTTATTGCGTTCGTATCTACTGCGAACGACCAAACGACGTCTTATTCAATGCGAACGATTTGCAAACGTTTTGCAAACGAGCAACGATAAAAATAGGTCCAGGTCTTAAGGTGCGTTTACACGTAACGATTATCGTGGAATTTGCGCGATAACGATCAAATTCGAACGATAATCGTACGTGTAAACGCAGCGAACGATCTTTCAACATGTTATCAAATCGTTGTTCGTAAAAAAATCGCAAATCGTTCCGTGTGAACAGTCTTTTGCCGATTTAATCAATGTGTGAGATAGGCTTAAGCGATCGCAAAACAATCGCAAAACGATTTTCTAAACGCTGATCATTATGAAAAAAAAATTGTTAATCCGACAACGTTAATCGTACGATCGGGCCAATTATCGTTTAGTGTAAACGCACCATTAGGTTCTCTATTCCACCCGATGATTATCGTTCAGATTATCGTTAAATCGTTTGAATCTAAACGATAATCGTTCGGTTGAATAGCAGTTAAAGATTAACGACCGTACGAGAAATCGTTGATCGCTTTATAAGACCTGGACCTATTTTTATCGTTGCTCATTCGCAAAACGCAAAACGTCGTAAGACGCCGTTTGGTCGTTCGCAGTAGATACGAACGCAATAGCGAAGAAAAAACGATCGCAAATATGATCATAAGTAACGATTATTGTTCCATGGAAATGAGTGAACATTTTCAGGTATTTCGCAATAGCGGTCGTTTGAGATCGTTAATCGTTAACGATTATGCAAACGATAATCGTCCGGTGGAATAGGGCCCTTATAAAGCGATCAACGATTTCTCTTTCGGTCGTTAATCGTTAACTGCATTTCAACCGAATGATTATCGTTTAGATTCGAACGATTTAACGATAATCTGAATGATAATCGTCCGGTGGAATAGGGCAAGGACCTGAGAGACCATTGTATGGAGGATTCTGGATACATTTGGAGAGACTGCCCAGACATGATGGGGATTGTAGTTTTGCAATAGATGGAAGGCCAAAGGTTCCCCATTCCTACTCTAAAGTCTAGTAAGTCTCTCCAAATGTATCCAGAATCCTCCATACAATGGTCTCTCAGGTCCTTGCCAACACTTGCAACGGGATATATCCTGAATTATACTTCCAGTGGTGTATTATTCGCTGCTTTTTACCGCAATTTTGCTCAAATCAGGGCAAAGCTGCAGCTAGGAGACAATGCAGTAGCATTAGGAAACATACTAAAGGACCTTATCATGTGACAATGATGTCACCACAGGTCCTTTACAGGCTGCATTATGGAGGAAAAAGACTTATAGTCCTATTACACGGAGCAATTTTTAATGATTAGCAACTAACGATAAACGATCGCAAGCGAGATTGTTTATCGTTTATCTGAAATCATTCACCATATTACACAGAACGATGGTCGTTAGTTATGTTGCGTTTACAGAAAACGATAATTGGCCCGATCGCACGATTAACGATGTCGGAGTAACAATTTTTATTTATAACGATCAGCGTTTAGACGGTACGATGTATCGTACGGAAAATTCGTTTTGCGATCACTTAAGCCTATCTCACACATTGGTTAAATCGGCGAACGACTGTTCACAAGGAACGATCTGCAAATTTTTTGCGAACGATCAACGACGATTTGAGAACATGTTTAAAGATCAAAATGAACAATTTCTTGCGCGTCGTTTGATCGTTCGCTGCGTTTACACGTGCGATTATCGTTCAAATTCGATCGTTATCACGCAAATTCGCATGATAATCGTTACGTGTAAACGCACCATTTCGATCGTTAGTACAATCGTTATTGTAATCGTTGCTATAATGGTTTACTCCTTCTGATCCCAGCAAAACAATGAACAATGTGCAATTACACTGAACGATTAGTGAACAAATGCGGAACTTGAGCGAACGAATGTGGAATTACAGCGAACGATTAACGATAATTTTAGGTTCAGGTATAAATCAACGATCTACGACATACGAATTTGAACGTAATAATGATTTTTCACACGATAATCGTCTCGTGTAATAGGGCCCTTCAGTTAGTGCCACCATAGTTACAGTGGGTGTGGGGGCTCAAGTTTGGTGAACAGCCCGGGGCCCATAGTAAAGTAAATCCACCCCATATCACTGCTAGGCGATTTCACACTAAGGTAGTAGATCTGTGGCCCAAAAT
The DNA here is from genome assembly GCF_027789765.1 of Dendropsophus ebraccatus. NCBI lineage: Eukaryota > Metazoa > Chordata > Amphibia > Anura > Hylidae > Dendropsophus > Dendropsophus ebraccatus. The sequence continues at coordinate 15,171,445 of NC_091467.1, read as the reverse complement.
AGAATGGGCACTGTGTATAAAGGCTCCCATACACCTTATACTTTATTCACGGCAGAATAAGGAGCATGGGGCTCTCCCGACCATGCACAGATGATTGGGGTTTGGGCATAATGGAAAATTACTACCTGACTCCTTTGTTCTGGCTGATATAAGCCGCAGCCAGTGCTCTCTGGCTGCAGCTTATCCTTGGAGAACACAGGAATGCTTAGCCGTGCTGTGTATGAGAAGGATGAGGAGCTGGATGGGAGAGATAACTTAGTTGTTGAAGGTGTATGGGGGCCTTTAGACCCCTGATCTGCCCAATTATCCCAGCTGAGCCCATCTATCACCGAGCATAGACCACAATCCACCAATGAAAATTCATATAGGTGCTGCACATAACCATTCCGGGAGATCATGAGGTATTACTAGGGATGAACACAACTTGGGCTCATCTCTAGAACAGGAAACACCTAAAAAAAAAATCTCAGAAGGAAAAACAGACAGTGGTCGGCAAAGGGGCACGCATTGACTAGCAAGAAGCAGAGAGTAGGTATTATTCTAAAAGTTTATGAAAGTTGCGAAAATCTTGAAAAATAGTAGGAAAAAACCCTTAAAGTGGAAACATCCTGCATTCCATAATTAACAAGACGGTGATAGAATCTATAATGTAACCGAGATGTATCCTTTACCTCTTATTCATCCCCAAAGCGTCTGACTAATCCTGAGTCAGGCCCCATCATTAGACCTGATCTGGACTATACACAGGCACGCAGGTGTTACCTGCGGCAGGGAAGACAGGTCTGTTTTTCACGCTGCGGTTTGACAAGATTGGAATTTGTTTAGCGCAGCAGCCTGCCCGTCTCCAGTAATTACATAGGTGTCAGGTAGATACGTCAAGTAAAATGATGCCCTGAAAGATGATTTAGAGTTGGGCAAGTTACGCAACAGCTCTTATTACTAGCAGGATTGGTGAAAAACAATGAGCGCTTCTGACGTTTTTTTTTGTTGCCTTGTAAAAATTTGATAAAAATATCCCAGTGTTTTGTGTGTCCGGCTCCTATGGAAACTCATGTGACTGTCAGCTGTATTATCGTATCACTTCCTTCCACGTACATGTCCTCCGAACTCTGGACACTTCAGCTCTCTGCCTCTTGTGGTCGTATGGATACTAATTCTCCTTTAGGGTGCGTTCACACCTACAGGATCCGCAGCAGATTTGATGGTGCAGATTTGATGCTGTGTTCAGTTATTTAAATGACATCTGCTGCAGATCCGCTGCGGATCCGCAGCAGAAAATCATCTGCGGATCCGGTAAGTGTGAACGTACCCTTAGGGTACAAACACACACAACTGATCTGGAGCAGATTTCTCGCTGCAAACTCGCAGTGAGATCCGCTGCGGATCCATGCCCTGTAATGTCTATGAGCAGACATACTCGCAGCGGGATTGACATCCTATTGCGAGTATGTCGGAAGACCGCCCTGCTAACCCCCCGACGGACACAGCATATACATTATCTAGCCATTGCGGTGAGCTGTTGCATTTTTCTGTGTTTTTGTATATATACATTACCTGCTCCACGATCCGGCTTGCTTGAAGGGTTCACAGCTAGACGTCCCGCTCAGCCAATCAGTATGCTGCCCTGTCACAGCACACTGATTGGCTGAGCGTGACGTGCAGCCGGGAACCCCGAAGCAAGCCGGATTTATCTGACAGATCTTTGAAGCCAAAGCCAGGAACGGACTATAAACAGGGAACGGGTCATAGAGGAAAGAATAGAATCTCTCCTCTTTCCAAATCCATTCCTGGCTTTGGCTTAAAAAATCTGTCAGATAAATCTCTCTGTGTAAACGCACATAAGAGCTGGAATTATAGGCTTCAGGGTCAACCTCTTCAGGGTCACTCCCCAGCTGACTACATGACGTACTGGGCTTTAGATGTTGACGCTTGGGGGGGCTGGATTACAATGGTTTACAGTGCACGGATCTAGTTGGATCTACACATAGATCCCAGCTGTATTCTCCACTATGTCATCCGCAGTCATTGTATCCTCAGCAGCTTATTTCATGAGCCGAGTCTATCCACAACCCAACTCCATCCCGCTCACGCCTTAAGCAGTTCCATACCCCAATCTACATAGGGAATGGAGCTGAGGTCATGCTTTGGCTGACCGCTATGAGAGCTTTTGCTTTAATGGAAAACACATAGTATAGGGAATTACTCCCTGCACCTCTGCCAAGTCAATGGGTTTCATTATATTAGAGACAAAGAGCTCCGTGCATGTACATTCCCGGCATGGTTTTAATAAAATGGTTTAAATGAAAGATATTCCTAGTTTCCCAATAGGATTTTTTTTTGTCTTGGAGAATAAAATAATTCTACAGTAAGATAATATAGCGTACTCCGATGTTCTCACATGACCTCTGGATGGAGGGATCATTAGCAGACCCTCGCTTAGGCCTCCTGCCCCTCAAAACTCTTTTCTCCTAAAGGAGTAATCCAGTGAAAGCAATCAACTGGTGTCAGAAAGTTATACAGATTTGTAACTAACTTTTATTTAAAGATCTCCAGTCTTCCAGTACTTATCAGCTGCTGTATGTCCTGCAGGAAGTGGTGTATTCTTTCCAGTCTGACACGGTGCTCTCTGCTGCCACCTCTGTCCATGTCAGGAACTGTCCACAGCAGTAGCAAATACCCATGAAAAAAACCTCTCCTGCTCTGGACAGTTCCTGACATGGACAGAGGTGGCAGCAGAGAGCGCTGTGTCAGACTGGAAAGAAAACACCACTTTCTGCAAGACATACAGCAGCTGATAAGTACTTTGTGGCACCAGTCGATTTGAAAAAAGGAAAAAAACAACCCCTTTAAATGGCTGCCCCAAGTGGATAGAATCCCATAGGTGAGTAGTGTATAAAGAACAGGTATTAAGAGTGGGTGGTAGAGGCTTAATAGGATCCCAAGGTGGTGAAGGCCCCAAGACATGGGCCCTGTGCGCCATCACTATACTATAACCTAGGAAGGCTCTATTTCAGCTGCCATCATTTTATGCTTCTATAGTTCCCTATAACGTTTTCTCCCACCCTCCTTAGTAAGGGGCCTATTCCATGGAGCGATAATCGGCCAAATCGGCCCGATCCGGCCGATTATTGCTCCGTGGACTAGAGACAACGATCAGCTGATGATAGTGTCATCGGCTGAACGTTTATTCAGGTGCAAACCTAAGATCATTAGGCACCAACCGCGCATTGCTGGGTGGAATAGCGATGCGCGGCAGGCGACCGATGATCTCACAAGCACCATACATTACCTACACATGTTGCAGGTCTTCCCCTGCTCTCCTTCTTCCTCCCGGTCCCGTGCGCAGCAGCAGCTTCGGGGCGGCCGGTCTTAGCTGACAGACCGCTCAGCCAATCACTGGCCAGGACCTCTGCTGCCAGTGATTGGCTGAGCGGTCTGTCAGCTCAGACCGGCCGCCCCGAAGCTGCTGCTGCGAAGGACCGGGAGGAAGAAGGAGCGCAGGAGAAGCCCTGCAACATGTGTAGGTAATGTATGGTGTATAAAACAAGGGTCCTGCAGCCCTCGCTAAACAATTATTGGGCCATAGAATAGGCCCAGTAAACGAGCAGATCAGCGCTCGTGTACATTATTGATCGGGCCCCCATCGGCCTGTGGAATAAGACCTTAAGTCTTGGATTCCTTTCCCATTTAGGCTGCTTTCCCCATCCTGCTGCCATATGTAACAAGCCTGAATACTGTCTTATTTGCTCCCCAAACATATGATGAATGGACACAAACAGGCCCATATGCACCATAGCTTCCTGCGTGATCCCAGCCAATCCCTCCTATTGTTGTGGAGGATACTGTACGCTGCTATTACTTTGGGAAACCTTCTCGTCTTATACTCCCTGCTAACATTCCCAGCATTGCTTTCTTACAAAGTCATTTTCACGAGGGATTGATAAAAAAAAGTTACCGCCAATATTTTGCGCCATATGGTGTGAGAATCCCGGGTCACTTACAGTGCTGAATGATATGGAAACACATGTGCTACAGAGTGACTGTGCATAACATAGGATATACCGATATACTGTATGGCTCGTAAGTGACCGAAAATATTTATAAAATTAGCGTAAAATTTCTACTTAAAGGGGACAGCAACCATTTATATCTACGCTGGAAAAAAGTAAATCATCTCTCTATAAAGAATCTATATACAATAATAAACTCTAAAAACAAAGTGGAGCCCAATAGTGGAGTGCTGTCTCTGTTCATGGAAAAATAAGCCATACAGTGTGGAGTGTTGTGTATTTTGTACTCTTTCCTATTGTAGCTTTGCTGATGTAGAATGTACTAATTAAAGGGGTATTCCACTCAAACATAACTTCTGATATGTTACTGCCCATGGTGAGACTAACAATTCCTTCAATACTTGTTATTATCTAGTCAGTCTCCAGTTCTGAGCTGCTGCTTACTGCTGAAAACACAATAAACTGTATGTGAGCTATTCTCTCTGTCTTCCCCTCCTCCCCCCTCCCTTCTGAGACACCTAATGTAAACATCCCTGGCCGGCTGTAAACATCCCTGTAAACATCCCTGGCCGGCTGTATCTGCAACTTTCTAGCTTCTTTGTAATGCTGGGAGGGTTAATGTGAGGTCAAGCTGCTGGTGGTCACTGTGATTAACCCTCCCAACATTACAAAGAAGTTACAATGTTGCAGATAAAGCCAGGCAGGGACTTGTTTACATCAGCCATCTCAGAAGGGGGGGAGGGAGTGGAGAAGGGGGACACCCAGATTTTTTGATCCCACCCTCGGTGCACCAAACATCCTCATTAGCATATCTAATAAACTCCAAAACTTCTGAAATGGGGCAGAGGATCAAGGTAATAAGATAATAGCCTTCATCCTCAGCTCCTCATGCACTATAGGGAAATGTCAGCAGGTTGGATGCTTCTAACCTGCCAATAGTTTCCCTTTTAAAAAAAATAAACTTTTTAAGTGGCAATTTTATCTTTTAGGATTAAAAAGTCTAAATAAAAAAAAAGGTTTTATGTTTTACATTTGCACAATAAACACACCTTTTTTAACTATTTATTTTTGTACATATTATTTGGCCTCCACTCTCTAGCTAAAGACTGTAGTAGACTCAAGGGGTGCTCCGGCAAATTTATTTTTTTTTCCTTTCAAATCAACTGGTGTCAGAAAGTTATATCAATTTGTAATTTTTTAATTTAGTTCTATTTATCAGCTGCTGTATGTCCTGCAGGAAGTGGTGTGTTCTTTCCCAGTCTGACACAGTGCTCTCTGCTGCCACCTCTGTCCATGTCAGGAACTGTCCAGAGCAGTAGTAAATCCCCATAGAAAACCTCTTCTGCTCTGTACAGTTCCTGACATGGACAGAGGTGGCAGCAGAGAGCACTGTGTCAGACTGGAAATAATACATCGCTTCCTGCAGGATCTGTATAACTTTCTGACACCAGTTGATTTAAAAAATTTTTTTTTATGGAGTACCCCTTTAAGTAGAGCATCTAACTATGCTACTTATAGATCAGAGTAGTCAGCAATCCCACATGACACGATGATTGACGTCCATCACAACAATCCGGGGTGAGGCCTAGCAATGGATGAAGGTGCAGGAGCCATCCTCTAGTGATCCATTACGTCCTGTGTAGAACAGCTCAGGCCCTAATCCCTCTATGACTAAACTCGGGAGCCTACTGTAAGTAGGATAGACAGGTTCAATTGGTTGTGAATTACTAACAAGCGCACAGGTACACAGATAGTAATAAAGCCGTGAACCACTGAATGATCGGCTTATTGATGGTGTGCTCATTTGTTTACTGTAATCGGGATCTCGCACTGGTTAATGTGGGGCCGTCCTGTTTGTACTAAATGGTTTATTACAGGCGTGGATCAGCCCTAGTAAATGAGGATGTGCTAACTTACACTCCCAATTCCGTTTTTATAAGAACTTGTCTACGACTTCAACATGTTCATCAACATGATGGCTTCTGTTTGGCTGTTTAAAGGGGTACTCCGGCCAAAAGCTTTTTCTTTCAAATCAACTGGTTTCAGAAAGTTATATAGATTTGTAATTTACTTCTATTTAAAAATCTCAAGTCTTCCGGTACTTATCAGCTGCTGTATATCCTGCAGGAAGTGGCATTTTCTTTTCAGTCTGACACAGTGACACCTCTGTCCGAGACAGAAACAGTCCAGAGCAGGAGAGGTTTTCTATGGGGATTTGCTAATGCTCTGGACAGTTCCTGACATGGACAGAGGTGTCATTGTGTCAGACTGGAAAGAATACACCACTTCCTGCAGGACATACATCAGCTAATAAGGACTGGAAGACTGGAGATTTTTAAATAGAAGTAATTCACAAATCTACATAACTTTCTGAAACCACTTGATTTGAAATAAAAAAAGTTTCACCAGAGTACCCCTTTAAGGGAAATCTGACTGTAGGATAGCCTACGGAGGCCTTCTGATCCCTATATGGGATTGATATGTGAAGTAAAATGTCCGTGATATAAAAGTCATTGGAAATAATTCTGTATGTGAGAGAAGCCATGCTTAAAAGTCAAGACTCTGTTCACTAGCCGGGATAAGATACTACAAGGTCGGTCACTTTCACTTTATAGGTTATCTGTGTCCAGTTTCTGTTTGAACTCCAAGCTAATATTTGACGGGTCCAGCTTAGAAATAGCCATTAGCGTTGTGATTGAGTGTCTTGATAAGTGCTTTCATTTGTTTTTTTATCACTTTTCCACCCAAAAATGTACCTGGAAGAAGGATGATGTCATCCCTGAAAAAATGCCAGATATCTGGGGATGAGCAAGTAATAAACCCATTGGATTGATCACAATTCCAGGTATGCGCAGCCAATTCCTATAGTAATCTGTTTACACTAGATGTGAAAGGAATGTAAATGCAGTGTGACCTTTCATCCCTGGAGCGGCCTCCCAGGTAATAAATAGCCAGGCCCTCCCCGTGGTAAACATTAGGGGAAAAGCTATATAGTAATTACTATGTTAACTAGGACCATCCCGTATTGAATGGCTGGAGGACTTTCCAGGAATTCTGGTCATTTCTGAAATTTACTCCTGGACAAGAAATTTCTTTAAAGGGGTTATCCAGCGCTACAAAAACATGGACACTATTTCACCACAGGTCTCTCCTGTGCACCTTTCAAAAAGCTTCTTACTCTAGGTTAAGTGGTGTTGAAAGGTGCTTTAAGGTTTCGCCACTGTTTTATGTACCATGTGCTCTTATTGACCTATAGGAAGTGTTTTCTACTTCTGACCTATCTCTATCCTTTTCTCTTATGCACACACTCCTCCCCACCACTTACAGGGTAGATTACTTAGTCCCTGTAGGAAGTTAGTTACTTGGTGGAGGAAGTTTAGTCAGTCTTATCCAGATTCTCGTGGGAGAAGGACGCACAGAGCAAGTGTCCCTGCTGTAGCCAAGCCAGGGCCTGGCTTACGCCAGGACCCTTGTCCGGGACCAAAGTTAATTTAGAGGAGTCTAGTCTAAGCTTCCTTTGCCACCAATGCCTGGCATGGTTTTCTTCTCAATCATTTTAGTTTTCAGCACCTCTGCATTGATGTAATTGATGTAAGGATATAAAGATCAAAAACATAGAAAGTCCTAAAAACAGAAGATGTTCGTTTCTACCACCTCGAAGTGCTAAGTGCTGCTTGAGTCAAGGCAAACTTCTAGTTACTGGGACCCAGTGCAAAATCTGTAACTGGGCCACCATTCACCATGTGCCATTGATAATATCAGTGTATTTCTATGTGGCTTAGGGATGTAGAGCCTCCTTAGGTATCAGGGCTCCTGCTACCTCTGCACCTTATGCTGTGGAGTCTAGGTTCATTAGAGCCTTTTTAGACTTTTTTCTGGACTAGAAAGAATCTATAACATCAGGAATAATTTTCATAGTTGTGTAGCTACCATAAACGCAGACCATGCCACTGCTACAGGGCCCATGCACTAAGAGGGCCCACAGACCCTTTAACTTTGGTTATTCGCAATGAACACTCACAGTTAAATGCACTCTTACTGGAAGAGTAAGAAGCCATTAGCTTCCTGCCCTGCCAGTCACTCTTGTGGCTGGAAGCAGCATTGGACCTTCTGCCACAAGAACCACGCCCCTATACACATACTCACCTGGCTCGGCACAGTCCCATGGTGTTTATTGTCCCAGTTCCCTGGCACACAAGTTACATCACTTATGCTGTGCACTACGAAGCTGGGACAATGAAGAAACGTTGGGGGACGGCACCGAGCCAGGTGGGATATACAGGATTCATGCATCCCTACATGTAATAGGAATGTGCGGCCCATGGCTGACGATTCAACAAACAGTTTACATCACCTATCCACGTTCCCGTTCTCCTCATAGAGTCACAGTTTCTATATCTTGCACTGATAAACCCTAGAACAGCTGTATTAAAGCTGTATGTATCCCGGCTGTATCTCTACTATGGTTGTCCACCAAGGACTAGTGATGAGCGAATAGTGAGATATTCGATATTCGTATGAATATCCCGCGAATATTCGATCGAATATTCGTTCCCATTAAAGTCTATGGGAACAAGTATTCGATTAGTGAAAAACATCTATTTGACCATTTGGATGGTAAAACCGGAAGCTGGGGGATTTGAACGCTTATCGAATATTTGTCGAATATTTGAGGGATATTCGTACGAATATCGAATATTCGAATATCTCACTATTCGATCGAATATCTATTCGATCGAATATCTATCATCACTACCAAGGACATAAGGGAACAATGTCTCTGTCCACGATCCCGAAATGACGATCCAGTTCCTTGTTGTGTGGATGTGTAAGGTAGGAAGTGTAAACAGAGGATTTCTTAGAATACAATACAATGGTAACTCGGTGTGACGAAGCCTCCACAGGAGGATAGGGGGTCAAAACCTCTCCAATGTTATGGGTCACCAGCAAACACTGATGAAAGAAGCCAAAATGTCAACATGAAAGAATCAGAAGAGCAAATCCAGCCCCGACTGGTCAAGTCTTTAATGTACATGGAAGCCGAGGTCAGGTCTTTACATGCTGTCAATCAGGAAACAAGTGCACGGGCCGACACTAACCTGAGCAAACTGCTGAATGAGGTGTATGTGAACCCGTGAGCTCTCCACTTAATGAGTGTCAATAATTAAATAGTAGTGGTCCTAATCTAACTACTTCTCTACTAGGTGCACAAGCAGATAAGCTGCCATAGATGACAGATAATATAGGGGAATCCGACCATGATTAAATGACTGTATAATGTCTATGGAGACGGCCTGACTGTCCCTTTATGTTTTGTTTCTACCAGGATAAAAAGTTTTAGATGTGTCGAACCAGACGCCTATGCCTTGACCTTCTCAGAAGTAACATGCTTGCTTGACTGAGCCGTACAAACAAGGGGATGAGGTGGCTGAGGAAGATAGACCAGAGCTGGAGCTATAGGGGGTGCAGAGGTAGCAGTCTAAGGGTACTATTACACCAAGCAATTTTCCGACGACTAGTGATTAACGATAAACGATCTTAAATGACCGCTAAGGCAAACGACCCGAAATCGTTTGCCCAAGTACACGAAACGATGATCGTTATTTATGATCGTTCTTGCGGTCGTTTAGTCGTCGCTATTGCGTACGTTTCAGCTGTGAATTCTTATTCCACCGAACGATGTGCGAACGATGAGCGAACGATCAAACTATAAAAATAGGTCCGGATCCTATTAAACGATCAACGATTTCTCGTTGGTCGTTTAATCGTTGCCTGCTATTACACGAAATGATTATCGTTCAAATCCGAACGATTTAACGATTTTTCGAACGATAATCGTTGGTTCACACTACGTATATTTCAGTCAGTATTGTGGTCCTCATATTGCAACCAAAACCAGGAGTGGATTAAAAACACAGAAAGGATCTGTTCACACAATGTTGAAATTGAGTGGATGGCCGCCATATAATGGCAAATATTTGCTGGTATTTTAAAACAACGGCTGTTATATTGAAATAATGGCCGTTATTTACTGTTATATGGCGGCCATCCACTCAATTTCAACATTGTGTGAACAGATCCTTTCTGTGTTTTTAATCCACTCCTGGTTTTGGTTGCAATATGAGGACCACAATACTTACTGAAATATACGTAGTGTGAACCCAGCCTTAAAGGGGTTATCCAGCGCTACAAAAACATGGCCACATTTCCCCCTCTCGTCTCCAGTTCAGGTGTGGTTTGCAATTAAGCTTCACTTACTTTAATGGAACTTCTCTGGATGATTAGAGGAGGAAGGCGGCCTTGGGAGAACAGTATAAAGGAGGAGGTCTGGATGGAGGGATGCGGGGCGGACTTGGTGATGTCACATGCCGGTCCCAGAGGTGCTCCATGCAGAGTTGTGGCTCCTGTTCTGACCATGGATACCTCAACTCTGGGGTAAAATTTGGAAATTCTCTCACCTTCTTATTCTTGATGTAACAACCACTGTCCATCTACTCTACGAGGGCATATAAGCAGACACCATTTCAGCAATGGCTCATGGTAGGTCTGAGAACTTTTTACAGATCTTACATAGGGAAAGAGGAGCTCCACTTCCCTAAACTTCCACCATTCCTTTATCAGTAGATAACAAGGTAGATCTTTCATTCAGAATTTTCAGTACAAGCTCTCTCTATGGTATATACTCCGTAATGGAAACATGGTGAACTGGGAGGGGTTGTTTTTGTCCGGAAATCTAGAGCAATGCTTGCTAATGTCAAAGCTTCTATAAGTAACAGTGGTGAAAGGTCAGTGGTCCCACCCTAGGTGGAGTCCCGTGGAGCATCTTTGCCTTGCTGGAGTTATTAATTCTCAGTTCCCCCCACAGGAAGTCCCCTCGCAGATGATTCCTGTACAATGGTTTCTTCAAACAAAAGACTTCGCGGAGATTCTGCGGCCCAGTAAGGAGGCTGATTTTTTTTTTCTCAATGGAATTGAAAAATACCTTTCTTAAGTAAACACTTCTTTCCTTTCTTCCATGGGAGCGGATGTGCCGCACGTCTTCCCCGTGCAAGTACTTCTGCACCTATCTGTCTATTAAAAAAAAAAAGGTCGTTCATAGAAGGAAGGTCAATTACGCTAAGTAGAATTTCTTTCTTTCATCATATAACAAGTAGTTAAATAAAGAATATTCTTTGCTGTTTTATGAATGGTATCTTATCTTAGGATTTAGGGATCAAAGGTGGCCTACCACAGACGAAATCACTCTGTCACACAGGAGCATTGATCATTTCTCTAATCTTTCGCTTTTGATGGAATTTCCTACATATAATGAAGTCTGTGTCCATCTTAAAAGGGTTATATCATGAAGATAATCATATCTCTAATAGTAGCTGATAGTCATGTGTCTGGCTCCTGGAGCCCTGGGTGATGAGATGTTTTTGCTTGGAGATCTGTTTAGCCGTACGTACAAAGCAATGAGGTATCACATTCTAATGAATGGCCAACCATGTGATACAAAGCGACTCTTGTCTGCCAGAGAGGAGGCTATCCTAACGCCTCCTTTACATGTGCCCATTATTTCTAATGATAGTTCCTAGGAACGCTTAAGGCCCTATTACACCAATCGATTATCGGCCATATTCGGGCAATTATCGTCTGTTGAGGCCAATAAACGCTTGGTGTAATAGCTGCTGTTAAAAGGCAATGATCAGCCGACATGCACGATGTCGGCTGATCGTTCTCTATCAATATGTTGAAAAACTTTTCCAAAAAACGACGGTCTGATGGCCATCGCTCTGCAGACCGCCACTATTTCCTATTTGCTGCCCAGACGATCTTAAGAGCCCCTCCCGCACAACCCCGTGGCCCCTCCGCTCGCTGACGGCGCGGGAATGAGAAGAAAGCAAATGCTTGACAGGTCGGCGCTCGCTTGCTCCTCCTGATCGGCCTGTGTAATAGGGCCTTTACTAACCAAACAATCAGTATGTGTAAACGGGCCAGTAATCTGCCCCCTTTACTAGCGTGCCCAGCCCTACGGTGAAGGCCCATGGTGGGCTTCTCTCATTGATTCGCCTGGGGCCTTTACTACTGCAATGTACCACTTTGTGTCTTCCAGTATTGACGGACCTCCTATATACCATGAGTACGGAATATTCTCAAGTATTAGCAACTGACTCCAAAGTGCCGTGCTAATTGGTCAGGTCCCTTTTAGGTAGTGCATCTTGTCACTAGAGTCAAAACCTTCTAAGTCACCTCCTAAAGAGACTTTCAAAAACTCTCAAAAAACTTTTGCAGTGTCCCAGAACAAAGTTCCTTCTCTTGTTTCCTTCAAAGTGTATCTTTATATCTGAGTCAGTCAATATGTTATTGCTTCTGTTCTGGAAAGCTATGGTCCACTGCAAACTGTATGATGTGTCACCCCTCTCAGTATTCAGGTCTGCTGTTTCACTCATTTTCATGTATATTTGGTCCTATATGTCCTAATGGTGTGGTGATGCAATGGCTTGGTGTCACGTGACTGTCCCCTGCTTCCATGGTAACCCCAATGGCCATCGAGCTTTGGCTGGAAATACCATGTGACTTCCTGTCCTACCTCGGTCTTCTCTCCACCTTTAGAGGAGAAGGGAGTGTTGCTCTGTTGTTCCTGAGTCCTATCTCCTACCTTCAAGGGGATAGGTTCTGTGTGACCTCTCTCCACTGCCAGGAAAGAGATACGTGTGCCCTGCTGCTCCAGTGTCACAAGAAGTGTTTCGGTCTAGTTGGGACCTGGCTGTGTCTTTATTCTCAAGTCTCAAGATCCTCATCTATACCAAAGATCTGGGTGCCGTTCTTCAGTCATTCCTCTCATCATCTTCTCTAATCATCAACAGCAAGTATTCATCTCAGTTTCATTCCGCCCAGCATCTCAACTTCAGTATCAATACTACTCCCATCATCCAGCACGTTACTCTCACAGCCTATTGCAGCATCACCCATTACTCTGCCTTATCCAAGTCTGCCTTATACCCGGTTGCACCCGGAGAGACTGTTGCTACTAGTTACCACCGTTATAATAAATATACAACTACCGTTGTTTCTGAACCTTGGCATTGGTGTAATTATTGGTGCCCTGACTAAGGACAACGAAGAATTGCTCGGCCTCCGCTTGGTGAGGTTCCCGGTCTACAGCTGCTATCCCTCGTGCCCATACCGTGACATACCATCAGGCAAGTGGCTAACCGAGTCCCTACCCAGTACTACCACCTACTACTACACTCAGCGGAGTGGCCCAGCGCACTTTCAAAAAAGTCTGTCGGTTAAAGCAGTGATTCCAAGCACCTTAAAGGGGAAAAGCTGACAAACCAAATTCTCAAGCTAAAAGAACAAACACTTGTGAACAAGGTCCTTGTATTAGTTGAACTGTACATTTAGGAGACTGTTCAGTAAAAGTAACCTGTTTTTCCCCAATTTCCCCACCGGAATTAATTAGAGGTACACGCCTCTTAACATAAATGTGACCTGACCTGCGCATGCTGTACATTGGGCATACAAATTTACACCTGCTCCTGAGATTTCGGCGTAAATTATGGTAATCTACTGCCGCCGCTACCATTACACATAGTGGCGGCAGCAGGCCGATTGTTTGTGCTCCACCCAGTCGGCATGATCGTTGTTTTCTATAACACAAAGCAATTTTCGGCTGTAATGAACATTCATGTGTATGGGAAAGGATGGGGAGAGAAAACTATCACCCAAACAGTTAATAAGGGTGTATGGCCACCTTAAAGAGTCACTGTCGTATTTTTAATTTTTTTTTGGGCAGAAATCAATAGTCCAGGCAATTTTAGAAACTTTGCAATTGGGTTTATTAGCCAAATATGCCATTATCTGCATTTAAAAAGCCATTTTCCAGGTCCCCTCCTCCCTCCTCTTTTCCATCCACTGCAAAAAATCAGGAAATTGTGACTTGTTGCATCAGACGTACCCAGTCTTTTCTAGGGAGAGGGGAGGAGGGAGGGGGGAGTTAGCCGACAGCAGAAAGCAGATAACAGAGGATTACAGGCAAGGAGCTGGGTGACAGCTGTAATCAGAGGTCAGTGCTGACTGTCAGAGGAGAGAGAGTGTGATGTATTAGTAGATTAACTCTTTGTTGTCCTGTTTTGGCCTTTTATTTAGCTCTCTCCATAGGAGAACAACGAAGACAGGGGGGAGAGCTTCAAACTGCTTTTTCATGATAAAAATGCATTTTTCGGCTAATAAACCCAATTACAAAGTTTCTTAAAATCGCCTGGACTATTGATTTCTGCAAAAAAAAATCACGACAATTACACTTTAAGCAAGTCAAGTGGACAGTGGATAGATTCACAGACCTGCACATCTTTTTCTTCAGCATCAGACATATCTGGTGCCCTATCATGTCCGATACCAGGATAATGACCCATGATAATGTCTTGTACCTGGTACCTGGGAATTTTCCTCCTTGTAACGGGTCAATGGGTTTTTGCCTTCCTTTGGATCAACACAGTAGGGTTTCCGTAGCTTGAACTTGACTCTTCTTTTTTAACCTTATTGACTATGTTACTATGGTCATTGATTTATTACAGCCCCTACAAACCACTTCAATGAACATCTCCGTATCGGGATCAGCTCCTTCGTCATGGGTGAGTGATATTCTACATAAAAGGCGAATAAAACACAGTATGAGACCTTTTCTCTGTCGCCATGACATAATTATAAGAGCCGAGAAAAATAAATCATTACTTTATTATAAGAAAACAAACAAAACATCCTGTTTTCCTGGTTCGGCACCAGGCAGACCTTGGCTAATGTATTAAAATAACACCTGGTGTCCAGATCTTTCCGTTTCTGCATTCAGCCTCCATTACAGAGTTAAAATGTGTTTATCAATTGTTAAACTGCAAAGGGGAAACCTCCCGACGATGGAATTCCTCCCCTGCCTTAATACTCATGGGGCTGATGAGATACGTGTGCCTGAGGTTGTAGCGTGTTTGCTGTCGCTGCGCACGCGAGACGGCAAGCAAAAATAAAACATCTGTTACTATAGGAACAGAGCTGCAAAGGATTAAGGCTGACTTGTGGCAGGATACGGATGTCTTGCCAATAGGATTCCTTAATTACACGGCTGGAAGGCGGGCAAGGAGTCTTGTAAAACTACAAACTACTTACTGGCATGCAACAGGTTCAAAAACCTCGTGATTAATATGTTTGTCATCATCGAAAAAAAAAAAAATTTCAGCGTTCTTATGCCTGGGACGTATACAGGAACTTATGGTTTGAGATATGTGGAACTTGTTTGCAGCTGTAAGATATGGGCACACTTGGCTTGGGTTGCTGCCTCGACTGTCCAGTGTCAATGACCTCTACAGAAAGCAAAAGCTAAAATGCCTATATGGTGGAGACCCTGATGAGCAATATTCTCCTAGAAGCAAACCATGGATGCCCAATGAATATGGATCTCTACATAATTCCAGGTTGAACTGGACCATCAAGTACCAGACTATTTTTATGGAGAAGGCTTTGGGAGGTCTGCAGAATATCCCACAGTCTGTAGGCTCACAGGTGTTGATGCAACTTGCATCATCAGATGGGGTGGAAATTGGGCTGCCCTGATGGTATGGTGACACAAGTGGTATATGATGAAGCTGAGACTCTCTTTATTCTTCCACAAGACTGTCCCCAACGCTACACTCTTCTGAGTAGAGTTGAACTGTTTGTGAAATGTTTGACAACTCTGAACCTGAATGTTTAGCAATTAACTTACCGATTCTGCAAAGGTTGGATGTCGCCCTAGGGAGTCCTACAGCCTATGGTTGTATCCATATTTTCCAGGACTCCCTAGAGCGGCATCCAACTCCTCCAGCTGCCTCGGGAAGTCAAATGCAGAGCATTCAGGTTTGGAGAACATTGTCGAACCCAAACAGTTTGGTCTCTCTGCTCAACATCAGTTCTGATAGGAAGGAAACCACATGGGCGGCTACTTGGTTTCACTTTGAACACCACGAATGACCTGAATACTGTTGTCTCCACAAATGACCTGAATACTGTTGTCTCCACGAATTACCTGAATACTGTTGTCTCCATACAGTTACTTGATCCCTTGGAGGTAACAGCTTTATATCATTGTCACGGGTAGACTACGTGTGTTTCTAAATCTAGATAAACCTCAGGTTATTTAAGCCCCATTCTGCCAAGACCAGACGTCATAGATGGTGCCACCGCTGCCAAATATGAAGCTCATTCTGTTGACTTAAAGTCGCCTCGGGCTATTTACACATTTTCTTTTGTACATATTAAGTTTAAGAATTGGCTGTAGAGTAGTTGTCTGAGATATACAGCCCGCGATGAAGCACCACAGACGCCATGGCCATGCTCTAATAGTAGTCCAATAGATGCTTGATGGATGTTTTCCCCTATAACGTTTTCCTGCATGCTTGTTATGATACATTACAGACTTTTAAGGTGGTCGTACATCTTCGTTTGCACAACGGTTATCTACCCCATCCTCCCCATACACATCAACGTTTGACCCAGCTGAACAATCATGCATTCTTTATGGGGAATGGATGATTATCAGCCACAAGCATTGCTAGAAACGTTCATTTGGCCAATGATCGGCTCGTGTAAAACTGTCAGCAAAAAAAAAAAAAACGATCGTCGGTTGATTGTAACAGGATGCATAGTCGATCACAATGTATTTAAATGGCCACATGAATGTTACAAGGGTTGTTTGTGTGGCCCGTTCACTTGATAAATTGTGCTGTGTAAAGGTATTGCAATCAAGCGTCGATCATGCTGATCAGCATTTGTTTGCGGCCACAGATGGCAGAAGATTGTGGCATCTAAAAGGATCTTAAGCTGCAGCCAGACTCTTATAACAAAGAGGTCAGGCAGTGATTTTCCGTCACACCCGGCTTCCATACACTTTATACTGAGGGCCGAACCCGCCACGACATAAGTATAAAGTGGAGGTGGTGGTGGTGAGGGGGGGCACTTCAAGTTTTCTGGACACTATAGTTTCTGTGCTGTTTATTCTTGGTACATTCTGAAAACAATACACTGCACTTAAAGGTGTACTTCGGCAAAAATTTGTTTCTTTCAAATCCCCTGGTGTCAGAAAGTTATATTGATTTGTAATTTTTATATAAAATCTCCAGTCTTCCCGTACTTATCAGCTGCTGTGTGTCCTGCAGGAAGTGGTGTATTCTGTTCAGTCTGAAACAGTGCTCTCTGCTGCCACCTCTGTCCATGTCAGGAACTGTCCAGAGCAGTAGAAAATCCCCATAGAAAACCTCTCCTGCTCTGCACAGTTCCTGACATGGACAGTGGTGGCAGCAGAGAGCAGACTGGAAAGAATATACCACTTCCTGCAGGACATACAGCACCTGATAAGTACTGGAAGACTTGAGATTTTTTTTAATAGAAGTAAATCACAAATCTATACAACCAGTTGATTTAAAAGAAAGAGTTTGGAGTAACCCTTTAAGTACATAGAGAATATGTTATATCTAATGTCCCTTTAAGAGGTATAGGTCAGGGATTATTAGAAAGCTTATCTACAATACACACTACACTATACATAAACAAGACGCAATGACATTAATTGTTCCTGTTATCTTTTATTCGAGCAGTAAAGGCTCCCGACTTCAGGAAGGAGGAATAGAGAAAAAATAGAGACAGAATAAAAATATCCTTGAGAGGAAGCGTTCCTGGAACTGAACTGTTCTCTTCCATCAGACAAGAAATGTTTGTGTTCTTCGCTAGATTGCTGGACTGAGACACTGAGGAAGTTTCCAGTAATAGAACTGTCACATCTTATCAGAACTTCTCTCTCAGTCCTCCAGCGTCTTCACATGACACAGGAGCCTTCCGCAAGACTCTTTTGTCTTCTTGATTTTTTGCCACTTGATACGACCCCCTCCACTATAGTATTCTGTACCGTAACACCAGCTCAAGTTCTCTACCACAACCCACCTCTAACCTTAGGTGTGAAATTACCTGGAGCCCTAACAAATCCTAGTTCTCAGCTCCATTCCCAGCTCTATGTGATACTGCACAGTAATATGAATACTCACCTAACAAAAGTTAGGAAGAACTTTCTTTTTTTTTTTTTTTTTTTTTTTACTATTATAGGGTATAACCACTGCATCCTAAGGGGGTGGTCTGCTTTTGATGACTACTTTTTGTTAGAAAGCGTCAATAGAAAGAAGTGATTGGCACTAAAGGTCCCAGAGTAGGTTACCGACAATATTTCACTAGATATTAACATATTCAGTTGTGCTCACTAAGCAAAACGTATCCATAACGGTAACATAATTCATTCGAGTAAAGAAACAGTAGTGGCACTCACCAATGAAGATGCTGGTGCAGATTTCTTTTTATTAATAACGCATGGGCATACACTGGGCAGACGCTAGGTAGGTGCAGGTTTCAAGCTTGTTTCACGCCACTGCGCTTCAACAGACCCGTCCTGGAGGGGTAGGGTGAAGTGCAGTTGCGCGAAACAAGCTTGTTACCTGCACCCACCTAACGTCTGCCCAGTGTACGTCCATGCATTATAAACAAAAAGAAATCTGCACCAGCATCTTCATCGGTGAGTTCCACTACTGTTTTTTTACTCGAATTTTTGTTAGAAAGATTCCATAAAAAATAAACTGTTCATATGATGTCCTTAAGGTCCTTATACACCTTAGACGTCCATCGGCTGGACCTCCTGTCGCTCCTGGTGGATTCAGGCACAACAGTATAAGGTGTATGGGGATGTCTAGAACAGCTGCTGACAGATGATATTGGTGGCTGTGATTGAAAAACATGGACAACCCCTTTCTTCACAGAAAAATAAGCCACAGCCAGAGCGCTCTTGCTGTGGCTTACCTCTCCCCTCCCCATACAGAACACAGAGATACTCAGCCTTCCCAAACTTTACTGTGTATGTGGAGGATGGACAAGAGAGATAAGTGATGGCCGGACAATCCTTTGGCCGTCAGTTATAAAAGTTTATGAGGGCCTTTAGACTGGAACCCTAAGGATCAGTTTTTAAGGGGTATTTAAATCTCAGCTGCCTACTGGGGCCCATAAAGAACAAGTGGAGCACAAGTGGTGAGCTCTCTCTCTGCATCCCCCTTCTTGAGATCTGTGAGGGTCGTGGTGGTAGGACCCCAAGGGATCAGTTGTTATATTATGGATAATCACTTTTTTATTTTTTCTCTCTGCTAAGATATACTCTTTATTAAATAACAATATGCCAAGAATCATCTGGGTCAATTCGGCTAAAACCCAATGGCCCATTGCCCCTTATTTCCAATACCTTAATGTCTAGCCTAGCCTATTTTCTTACTGATACTGAAACCTGTTCTCTTTCTAACTTTTTTTTTTTTTTTTGCTTTACAGCGAGCCCCGTGGACTTCGGCGAGTGCGGTAGGCGAGATCCATCTCTTTGACTATGTACTTTGACTTAGTACTAATGTGGTGTCCCACCATGGGTGTTTCTGTTTTGAACACACTTTGCAAAAGCCGGGTACTTCAAAAGTAAAGTGATAATGAAGTCATGTATAAGTTTTGCCACTGGATGTCAGTATTATATTTATTTATTTATTTATGTTGCACAGCTGTAGTCATGTAAGGGTTTTTGTATTTTTCATGTGATTCTGTACACCAATTCTTTCCTTCTCTATCCTCCTTTCTTCTCACAGTCTCTTCTCTACCACTCACAGGAGATGTTACATACACCCTGTAGGAAGTAGTCACATGGAGAGATGAAGTGTAAGTGAGTTCTTCTTTGTTTCTCAGTGGAGCAAGACACACAGATCAGGCATCCCTGATGAGCTTAGCCAGGTTCCGGGACAGACCAGCTGTAGTGTACAGACACATATGGAGAACACAGACTTTCTTTCTTGAAGCAACCTTGCCACTAAAGATGCAGTGCTAAACACCTATAGAGAGGACAAGTCAGGGATCACCCCAACACACTCTGTGAACATCTCTAAAAGAGCAGGACAGTATCCTAAAGCATAGGAAATGATCCAGATAGAGCACACAGACCTCTGACAGCAGCCCTGCTTCTCTATTCTAGCCTGTTGTACTACGCTCCTGCATTACGGGGATCTGCAGTTCCATCCTCTATCTACAATCTGTATTTACTATACATTATACACCACATGCTGATTGCTATACTGTACAGTAACTTATAATATCACATTTCTGCTGTTTTTGAATGTTTGTTTCATCTGTTCTACATGTTTTTCAGAATAAAAAAATCCTTATTTTTGGGGTGTGGAGCCAATTGTCTGAATTTCAGTAATTTCTTTTGGGAAAATTTGCTTTGGTTTAAGAGCAGATTTGGATTACAGGCGCGGTCCCGAAACGAATTACACTTGTAATCCAAGGCACCACTGTGTATTGCCTCCACTTTTCTAGTAAATAACTCTGTAGCTTTTCACTTATCTGTGTCTGTCTCATCATCTGCAAACATACCATCAAGCACATGCCACAATTTATCCATCCAGGGAAATTAGTGCTGTTTTTCCCCGCTGTCCAGCTCATCCCTTCCACTTAGTAGAGGTCCGTGCACCAACATGACAAGCTGGGTAACCACTACACCCAGCCATTCCACAGTTTCTGTTCCCCATTGAGCTCCCGATGGGTTACAGCAATGCAATAAATGTGTCATTACTAGTGATGAGCGAGTACTAAAATGCTTAGGTGCTCGTTACTCGAGACGAATATTTCCCGATACTCGGGTGCTCGTTTCGAGTAATGAACCCCATTGAAGTCAATGGAAAACTCAAGCATTTTTGCAGGGGACCCAAGCTCAGCACAGGGAAGGTTGTGTGAAAATCTGTCAACCTCAGAAAATGATGGAAACACAACGGAAATGGACAGGAAACAGCAGGGGCAGCATGTACGCATGCCTCTGAGGCTGCCTAATGGCACCATTATGTCTAATTCTGGGCAACAGCATGACAATGATCACACAGTGAAGGATTAAAACAGAGGTAGCATATGAACCACCCAAAGATTTAGCCTGACACAGCATGGCAGTGAGAACACAGGGTAACTGCAGCTATATAGTGTATGCCACCCTCTTACACAGGGCAATTAGCAGTGAGCTTAGATATGACTGAACTAAGAAATTAAGAAATAAGAAAATATACTGGTCACACTAGTTTTTGGAGGTTGTCGTATAGTCTGTGTGTAAGTGGTGGTATTTGGTGTATGCCACCTGTTACACAGGACAATGAGCAATGAGGTTCTATGCAGCTGTACTACAAATCACAGCAATACAATGTACAACAGCAGCAGCACCAGCCACAAAAAAAATAATAGTACTGAGGACTTCTTTGGTGTGTATGCAACACCTGCTGTCCCCTTTCTGCCAGCAGCCGATCACCACAGTTTGCTGCTAAAATCGTGGTAGCTGCACTGCAAGTCCCAGCCAGCAGAGATTTTAAGCGCTTACAAGGGCTGTTGGGTTCTTTGTCTAGTATCCCTGCCTACTGGAACACTAATTCCCTCCCTAACGCTCTCCCTGACAAGCAGCAGCTCTGTCCCTTTTCTCTTCCAGCATGCATGTGAGCCGAGCCACGCCTGCACAAATTGTTAAATGCCAGGGTCATCTGATCTGGCCAACCAATCGATGCTATCGACATGTATGAGTCCCACGTGATCGCAGGATGTACCAAAGAGTCTCCTGCATGTTGATTGGCTGAGAAATTGCGCCCAAACTTACAGGAAACGGATGATGACATTTTCTCAAGTATCGCGAGAAGCTCGTCCAGGCATCGAGTACCCTAATACTCAAACGAGTACCAAGCTCGGACGAGCATGCTCGCTCATCACTAGTCGTTACCCAGATCTCAACCCCAAAATTTGATTGTATATTTCTCTGAAACATAGACAGTGCTCCAGCTAAACTAATCTGCCCAGACCATATGCCATCTCCCCTATCCTGCTCCATGACAGGTCAGGGGTCTTTGGGGTCTTTGGTCCTATATAGTTGGAAAGCAATCAACATAATTAACAGAGAATGAGGTGAGGAGGGGATTATCTTTGCAGCCAGGGATCTAGTTACTAACCACATTTAACCCTTTACACTCCACCTTCATACCATGTGGTGGTTGACTGATACTGTATGTATTGTACAAGTCATCCTCAGGATCGGAGGCCTGTGGGTGTATGCTGCAATTCCATATACTCCATTAAGAGGAAACACCATCTATATTGAAACACAAAAGACATATGTTATCACCGAATGCTCCACTGCACATGGCATGCGGCTCTACACTTCACTTACACTATAGCTGGCCATAATTCCTATTTGCCCACAAAGTGTTGATGACCGACAATGATTTTTAGGGCCACAGAATCCCACTGATCACTCGGCGAACCAGTGATTGCTTATTCATTGGATGATCATAGGAAGAAAACTATAAGGTATTAAATTTATTAGCACAGAACCATACATAATAGCAGCCATTGCTTTTTGGGTGGTAATAGGCCCCATTACCTCCTGGACTCCTGGACTTATTTTAATCAGCTAATAAAGGGGTACTCTGGTGATTTTTTTTTTCTTTCAAATCAATCGGTGTCAAAGAGTTACACAGATTTGTAATTTACTTCTATTAAGAAATCACCAGTACTTATCAGCTGCTGTATGTCCTCCTGCAGGACGTGGTGTATTCTTTCCAGTCTGACACAGTGCTCTCTGCTGCCACCTCTGTCCATGTCAGGAAATGTCCAGAGCAGGTGCAAATCCTCATAGAAAACCTCGCCTGCTCTGGACAGTTCCTGACATGGACAGAGGTGGCAGCAGAGAGCACTGTGTCAGACAGGAAAGAATACACCACTTCCTGCAGGACATAAAGCAGCTGATAAGTACTGGAAGACTTAACATTTTTAAACAGAAGAAAATTATAAATATATATATATATATATATATATATATATATATATAAATAAATAAATAAATATATATATAAATATATATATATATATATATATATATATATATATATATATATATATAATCTAGTTATTTATCTATAACTTTCTGACACCAGTTGATTCGAAAGATTTTTTCTTTTATTAGAGTACCAGTGGTGTAGCTACCATGGAGGCAGACCATGCAACTGCTACGGAGCCTGTGCAGTGAAGCGTGGTTTGCCTCCATGGTAGCTACGACTCACAGCACGCACCCACATCTGCCACCACTGGCAAGGAATATGGGAGTCCGAAACGTTGCAGGACTACTCTAAGTCATGTGATTAGGTCATGTGAGTACCTCTTATAGGAAGTACTCTGTGAAAATGTGCATTACTTAAATGTACTCCAAGCCTGCTTTATCTACAGACTTTGTATGGCAACTTAGAATATATAGAATATATACAGTTAGAGCTATAGCGTTGTGTTGGAGGTTGGTACAGTCTGTGATATATAGAACATATATAGAATGTGTTGCCCACGTTCCATTAGGAGATGGGGAGGATATACGTGAAGACCTAATAATCACACAGCCTGCAACACCACCTACAGGTGGAGATCAGGATGGAAGGAAGGATGATGTCACAGTAAGGACAGCTGCTTCTACCGGGAGGAACCATTCAACAATCATCTTACATTATGTAATGGAGCAAGGACTTGGCTAGAATGAGTAACGCCTTAATTAAAACCATTGCTGGTTACACTCAGGCTTGTGTATGTTGTAATAGAACTTGGAAGAAAACTCAACTTTTCATGTTTAGATGATGTGAGAATCAGATAGATCAATTTCCTTCCCAGAGATGTTCTATGGCCATACATAACAATGGCAGGTCCTTTATTATTACATAGTCAATTCCACGGCTGGTCCTATGCCCTGGTGGCCACTTTGGCTCTGAGTAGATGCTGGAGAAATTTCTTACAATTTAAAGGGTTGTATGAGGTTAGTAAAGTGAGGTCTTTTCTTCCAGAAGAGCCTCACTCTTGTCTATAGTAGGTGCCTGATGCTACAACTCCAGACACTATCTATGGACAGGAGTGGTACTGTCCCGGTGGAATATACAAACCCTATACTATATCACTATACATCCTCCCTATTGTGCTGTATAAATGTGGTACTGCTATGTAACGGCCCTTTTAGACAATCAACGGGAGGAGCACCGGATATGAGAATTCCTAGGATTTCACCCTTAGCATAGACATATCACCCATTCATGCTTGACCAATCCAAAAACACACAATGATCCCCCCCCCGGCCCCCCCCAATGACTCCCCTATACATGAGGCTACTAGTAGCCAAACAGGCCAATAACTCTCTGTGTAATAGGCCTAGTGGTCAGCTGTCGAAGTAGTTAATTCTTATTTCTTGGATCAGGGCCCATTACACGAAGCGATAAGCGTCCGAATCAGGCCGATTTGGCCGATTATCACTCTGTGTAATAGAGAGGTGTCTTTAGGTCTGATACCAAAATCATTGGCTGCCGACCGCGTATCGCTACGTGTAATAGCAATGCGTGGCCGATGGCTAACAATTAAATGAACTATTATACATTACCTCTCCACATCAGTAGTGGATTAGAACAGGTTCATTTCGGGCGTGAGTTCCTGAGGGGCCCATGACCCCCCAAATAGACTTATGTTTAGTCATGATTTGCATAACAATCACTGATTTTTACCACAATTTTGCACAAATCAGGGCTAAACTGCAGCCAGGAGACAATGCAGTAACATTAGAGAATATATTGAAGGACCTTATCATGTGACAATGATGTCACCACAGGTCCTTTACAGGCTGCATTATGGAGGAAAGAGACTTAAGTTACTGCCGCCATAGTTACAGTGGTTTGGGGGGGCCCAAGCTTGGTGAACAGCCCGGGGCCCATAGTAAAGTTAATCCGCCCCTGCTCCACATAGTCTTCTACTGCCCTCTGCTGTAGCTTTGAAGCAGTCTCTGAGCTGACAGGCCCCCCAGCCAATCACTGGCTGTGGCGGACCCAGCCAGTGATTGGCTGAGTGGCCTGTCACCTCAGAGACTGCTCTTAAGCTACAGCCGCTGCACCAGAAAGCGAGCAGAGGGCAGCAGAAGACCGGGAGCGTGGAGAGGCAATGTATTATAGTTTAGGGAAAGGGCTGCAGGGACGTTTTCTGTCAAGGGCCATATGGGCATTTATCAAATAATTTGATAGCCATATACTACACGGCGACCCCACTCAATGTTATACTGTGCGCGGCAATAGGGTAGTGTGGGTAGTATTGTGGTTAACCCCCAAGATTCTCTTAGTATTGTAGTTAACCCCAATGATGCCCCTGGTATTGTAGTTAACCCCAATGATGCCCCCTTGTCTGTACCAAATATAAACAACCAAACATGGCACTCACCTTTCCTCCGCTTCAGCGCTGGCCGGGTCCTCTTCCTCCTTCTGCAGTCTGTGCCAGAGCAGCATAGGTCTTCTCCTAAAGGCGAAGCAATGAAATAATGCCAATGTGTGTGGCCTGCAGGAGAAAGGTGAAGACGTGCGCAGCTCAGGCTTATAAGAGCCAGCACGCACCACACCAGCCTGTGTCGGGCAGCCG
Source organism: Dendropsophus ebraccatus (assembly GCF_027789765.1). NCBI lineage: Eukaryota > Metazoa > Chordata > Amphibia > Anura > Hylidae > Dendropsophus > Dendropsophus ebraccatus. The sequence goes on along the minus strand of NC_091467.1, from coordinate 15,145,910 downwards.
CCACACTCGATGTTATACTGTGCGCGACGCCTGGTTGGCCTGAGGTTTCCCACCCCAGACTTATCTGGTTAAAAAAAACATTTTTCATTGGCTACATGTGGAGTATCCCCTGGTGGTGTGATGTTGTTACCTGCTTGTTTGTGTGGCTGGCTGCGCTCCCCAAATGGGCGGTGGCCTGCCGGGTTGTAGTGGGTTCCTTGGGCTTTTGTCACTGTAGTCCTGAGTGGAAACTGACCCACCCGGTCTATTGGTACCGCCACCCACAGTGTGGTTTGTGTGGATGGGTGGATACTGGTGCATACAGAATATGAGTCACAGTGATGTAAAAAATAAAACAGCTTTACTGTCAAGTTCTTCAATAATACAAAACACTTTTGCAGAATAGATAAATCTTTTGCACAGACTTTAGAGTTTGAACTTGTTGTGCTTAAGGAGGTGCTTATGAAATAGAATAGAAGAGAGGTAGTTGTAGCAGTGCTTGGAGAGGAGAGGAGTTTGTCAGAGGAGCCCCAACCCAATGTAGCTGTGTATTCTGCTGGAACTTGAAGATATACTTTATAGTGAGAAGTTTACTTGTAGTTGTGTTTAGACTTTGGTCTGACCACCTTATACCCTACAGTGTCAAGCTACCCATCCTGTCAGGGTACTACAAGCCCCAGCCGGGGTTATCTGGATGTAGCTAAGTGTCCGTAGGTGTCCCAGTTACCTGCACTGTGAGAGAGGATACGTAGACCTTCTTTACGGTAGCTTTGTCCTGTCCAGGCTAGTTCCTCTTGTGTTCAGGATACTGCCATGCTCTGTGTAGACGTGTTCTCAGCGTGGGTTAGGGTGTTCCTTGGTCCCTCTCCCTTTTCAAAGTGCCTAGTCACTGCATACTAAACGTTGTGGTAGTACTGTAGGTAAAGAACTGTTGGTCTCTAGCTGCATCTGTACACTCTAGGTGTCTAGTCACAAATGCCTTAACTGGCTTGTCCTTGTCAGGGGTCCTGGCATTAGCCAGGCCCTGGCTTAACTACTGCAGCAACAGCTGTTTTTGCATCTTCCCTCTCTGAAAATCTGGTTGGAACTGAGACTACACATCCTCCACCAGTGTCTCCTCATACAGGGGCCTAAAGTGAGCTTCCCTGTGAGTGGGAGGGATGAGTGTGTGCATAAGAAAGAAGAGAAAAGATTGGTTAGAAGTAGAGAGCACCTCCTATTGGTTAGTAATAACACATGGTACACTTAAAACCTTAACCCAACACTGACTTCAGCGGTGCAATACATAGACATAGAAAATACTGACATCTAGTGGAGAAACTTTAGAATACCTCATCACCACTTTTTAACCTGAAAGAGGAGGTTTTTGAGAGGTGCACAGGAGAGACAAAAACACCTGTGGTGGGACACCCCATACACATGTTCCAGTCTCCCATAATTCAGTCTCTCTGCCTGCAAGATAAACCATGTAATAAGCTCTTCAAATGGAGACCAATCTACATGATTGGTGCTGACATCAGACACAGGTCTGTCCACGTAATACATGTAAATGTCTGTAAGATGACCACCCTCCATCCCTGATCTGCAATATAAGAACCAGTACACTATATGTGGAGGGAATTCTTCCCACATTATCAGCAATATAACTTGATAAAGGCCAGCTGGGTGTTATAGGATCCAATAACTAACTGGCTGCCATGTGTTTGCACGCCTGGCACCAATACCATTTCCTATATAAACACAACACCTGGCATACAAAATCTGGAGGGTGACGAAAACATGGAGAATTATGCCAAATAACTCTGATCATTTAATTGAAAAGTTTATCCGAGGGCATTATAGTCTCATGTAGGTTGGAACCATGAATTTTTTGGGTTATGAACTGGATGTTTTGGAAATGTAACTAAAACAAGCGCTCTGCAGAATGTGCTCTCTGATCCCATAACTAATCTGTAAATCGTCTCCCATGGATGGATTTGGGCCCATCTGTTCTCTACACAAGATCCCCTGCCCTGGTTGTCTGATTTCAGTGCCCAGAGCAGCAGCTGGCAGCCAGCTAATCTCTGGCGAGAGGACCCGGAGAAGCCCTCTTGGATGCAGCCATCCTGATTATCAGGGGCTCACAAATTCTAAACCTTGGCACTCATTCTTTTGCTCACATAATCCCAGATATCCAACTGTTGTTATGCATGATAAAATTGGGATTAAAGAACGATATAGGTTTTAAAGCATAAAAGCAAAATCATTTCCAAAACTGCCATGCCGGGGGCCTACATGAGACCTTGACCTCAGATGGGAAACTGCAAAATACAAGCTGATCATTTAAAGGCATGTTGCCAGTAGCTTATACTGTATATAATAAATCATGCTTTTTCATACAAAAAATGTGGCCTCATTCACTTGGAGGAGAAGGGTTAAAATCCCAGCCCTAGCTTTTATTATAAGATCAGGGTAAGCAGCAGCCAGACAGCTCTAGTGGTGGCTCCCAGAATAAAAGGATTGGACGGCAGAAATCCATAACACCCGACAGATGATGATGAGAATCCCCCATACACCTTATACTGTCAGATGCACCTGCCAGCAGCACAGGCTCAGCAGACGGTATAAAGTGTAGGGGCCCTATTACACGGAGCGATAATCGTCCGAATCGGCCCTATCCGGCCGATTATCGTTCCATTTAATAAACACACCGATCAGCCGATGACAACGATCATCGGCTTATCATTGATATAAGTTTGGACCTATAATTGTCGGGCGCCGACTGCGCATCGCTACGTATTATAGCGGTGCGCGGCCAGCGGGTGACGATTTCCAAACTCTATACATTACCTATCCATGCTGCAGGGCTCCTCTTGCGCTTTGTTTCTTCCCGACTACCGCGCTCTGCGGTTTCAGAGCGGCCTGTCTGAGCTGACAGGCTGCACAGCCAATCACTGGCCGGGACTGCCGCAGCCACTGATTGGCTAAGCGGTCTTTCAGCTGAGACAGGCCGCTCTGGAGCTGCAGTGCGCAGGACCCGAGGAGAAGAAGAAGAAGTTTAAGCAAGGGCAGCCCTTGTTAAACGATTATCTGGACGTGTAATAGGCCCAGTAAACGATCGCTGATCTAGCAGATCGACGCTCGTTTACAGTTATTATCGGGCCCCAATTGGCCTGTGTAATATTACCCTAAGGGTACCAACAAATTTCAGGAATACAGGGCACATGTAATTCCATTACTGTATTGTAGAAAGAATATATCATCTTACAAGACACCTGTGTAACTGGACAGCCCTGCCACACATTAAAAGAAGAGCTTCTACCTACTCTGTACCTCCAACACCAATCTGACATTGTTGGAAAAACAGGAGAAAGTGTAGTGTCCCACTATGGGTGGTTCTTTTGTCCTTCTACACCCAGGTAAAACTAGTTCACTCAGGTGCCACAGCTAGTGCTGTTAGTTGCTGTTCCCTACTCTGGCCACTAGGTGTATCACTCCCCCTGTGCACAGCTGCAGTTTAAGCAGGAAGGTTTAGCCTTCTTTACTCTTTGCTCTTTGACTTTCTCTGTAGTTAGTGAGTTGTAGTCTGGTTGTAGACTAGAGAGGAAGCAGAACAGTCTAGTCCCAGTACCAATGTGAGAGACTACAGCAACTATGCACTGCTCAAAAACATCAGAGCCCACCAGCTGGTGCAACACCGCAGTGAGAGAGCAGTAGAGTTTCTTGGCTGAAATGCGCTTAAAGGAGTACTCCAGTGAAAAGCTTTTTCGCAGTAATTGAAACACATTACAAAGTTATATAAATTTGTAATATGCCTCAATCACCTATCTGCCCCTCTTCCCTATCCTTTTTCCCCCTCAACCCCCCACCAGGAAGTGAAGTAAACTCATTCTAACCTAATGACTGTTGACTAGGGATGAGCAAACTTTTGAAAAGTTTGGTTCGGTTTGATCCCCCGAACTTTCCTGAAGTTCGGGTTCTGATGAACCGAACCGAAAAAGAACCTTGCAATAACGGCTGAATAATTGCAGCTACAATAGTGGGAGTGTGATAGGGTATAGTTTCGTGTAGTTGAAACTATAAGTGGAAAAAATCAAAGTGCAAAAATAGTGAAAAAAAAATAGCCGGCAAATCGGCAACAATGCCGAGCCGACTCCCCTAATGGTTAATATATTTAATTAATAGAACATATTTTCGTTGTAATAAAGTCACTTTCGTTGTTCAATAATTTAATTAAAACGATTCCATCATTGTGCAATTAAATATACTGTTAAAATAAATATATATATATATATAAATAAATTTATTTACAGTATATTTAATTGCACAAGTATGGATTCATTTAAATTTAATTATTGAACAACGAAATTAATTTTATTACAATTTCTTTTAAAGCCGTTAATTCATATTGCCGGTAAAAAGAGCAAACTGTAATAATTAATACTTTAATTAAAACATCAAATGTTTCTTCTAATTATGTTATCACAATAGCATTATTAGAAGAAACATTTTGAATCATATGTGCGCTGAGCTGATCAGCGGATCGGCTCAGCGCACATATAATTAGCGGGTCCGCAGCACAGTGACTTCATTGTGCTGCGGACCAGCGAAGAGGACACATGGGGGTGAGTATACAGCTCTCCCCACCCCCTCCCCAGCACTGCACCCCTCCCAGCAAGGAAGGGGGGTCACTTAACCCCTTCCTTGCTGGGATGGGTGCAGTCTGACATCAGTCTGGCCCCCAAGGGGTTAAGGGGGATGCAATACATCCTCCCTTAACCCATTGGGGGCAAGACTGTAAGCAGCGATCTGTAAAGATGCTGCATACTGTAAGGAGCACAACACCGCTCACAATGATGGGTGTTGTGCTCCTGTTTGTGTGTTTTTTGTGTGTTTCTCCCTTTTTGTTTTTCAGATATCGGTATCCTGTGGATTACGTCGGATTCCGTTAACTACGTCGATGACCAGTGGTTGTTTGGATTTTTTTTTTTTAAATAAAATGGTCAATGAGGGGGTGTGGGGGTGTTTTTATTTGAATTAGAAAAAAATTTCACTTGTGTCTTGTCTTTATTTCTTTACTTTATAGACTTAGAAGTGGAAGCCGTCTAATAGACGGAATCCATTACTAAGTCGAGGCCTAGTGTTAGCCGGTATAAAATGGCTAACGCTAACCCCCCATTATTACCCCAGTACCTAATGCCAATGGGGTACTGGGAAGAGCCGGGTGCCAGTGGTCCCGGAGCGTCAAAATTGGTGCTCCTGGACTGGGGCAGCAGCAGGCTGGTAAGATTTAGGCTGGGGAGGGCCTAAACCAATGGCTCTTCCCACCCTGGTGTTGCCAGGCTGCTGTCGCTTGGTTTTTAACCCGGCTGGTTATGAAAATAGGGGGGACCCTACTCGTTTTTTTTTTAAATAAATAAATAATAAAAAAAAACGCATAGGGTCCCCCCTATTTTGATGTTTTAATTAAAGTAAAGTATTGATTATTACAGTTTGCTCTTTTTACCGGCTATATGAATTAACGGCTTTAAAAGAGCTTCCTGTAATAATTAATATTTAATTAATAAAACACATTTTCGTTGTAATAAAACTAATGATGGAATCGTTTTAATTAAATTATTAAACAACGAAAGTGACTTTATTACCACGAAAATATGTTCTATTAATTAAATATATTAACCATTAGAGGAGTCGGCATTACTGCAGAGGATCGCTAACCCCGTAATGCCGATTCCTCTAATACTGTTTCCCTGCTTTCCCAGATGCATGCAGAGGTGTTTGCATCACTTTTTAAAGATGTCTTTGATTCTATTTGTTATTGTTATTTTAACCAGATTCGTTACGAACTTTCTCAAAGTTCGGTGACGAACAAACTTTTTGCAAAGTTCGTAACGAATCTGGTTTGTTACGGTTCGGTTCGCTCATCCCTACTGTTGACCCCAGACTGTTCTGTGGCAGCCGTTCCGTGACCTCTGCCCGGATCATCCAGGCCGGTACTGTAGTACCAGCCAGATGATCTTTCTAGCCGTAGTGTTCTGATGGAGGCGCCCACATCAGAACTTGACACTGCACACAATGTAGCAAGCGGCCGGAGCCACTCGCTTCATTGTGTGAACTGACATGGGTTTCTACAGCCACAAATCACTGAATTGCGGCCGCAGAAAACTGACATGTCAGGATGACAGGATCCCGGCCGGAGCGTATACGATGTGCATACGCTCTGGCCGGGATCCCATTGAAGTAGAGGCAGTGTTCACAGGTGCATAAAGTACAGCCGTTGTTGCCGATGGCTTTTACGTAGTGTGAACATAGCCTAAAGATGTATGGAGGCTATTCATGCTTCACTGAGAATACTGGCAGGAAAGATATGCAATGCACCTCTCTGATACTACCTTTTGGATGAAGATTTTCCTTCATGTCACCATTTGGTTCCTATAAGAAGCCTTAGAACATGACTAGGAATTTAAAGGGGTTATCCAGTGCTACAAAAACATGGCCACTTTCCTTCAGAGACAACACGACTCTTGTCTCCAGTTCAGGTTCAATGGAAAACCCCGCCCAAGCTGGAGACAAGAGTGGGGCTGTCTCTGGAAGAAAGTGGCCATATTTTTGTAGCGCTGGATAACCCCCTTAAAAAACCAAGCCAGAGACTTCCAAAAGGAGATTTTATCTATCTGTAGACAATTGCCTCTTGTCAGTACAGGGCAGCGTGCTGGCTGGCTTCAGAGAGGCCTAAGGTCGTGGGACCAAAGGGTAATGGTTATCCTTAAAGGGTACTCCACTTCAGCAAATTAAAAAAAAAAACAACAACAACTTTCAAATTGACTAGTGTCATAAAGTGATTTAGCTTTGTAATTTACGTTAAAAATATCCAGTCTTCCAGTACTTATCAGCTGCTGTATGTCCTGCAGGAAGTGGTGTATTCTTTCCAGTCTGACACAGTGCTCTCTGCTGCCACCTCTGTTCATGTCAGGAATTGCCCAAAACAGGAAAGGATTTCTATGGGGATTTGTTACTACTGTGGACAGTTCCTGACATGGACAGAGGTGGCAGCACAGACTATCAGACTGGAAAGAATACACCTCTTCCTGCAGGAATTCCAGCAGCTGATAAGTACTGGAAGACTGGAGATTTTTAAATAGAAATAACGTATAAATCTGTATAACTTTTTGAAACCAATTGATTTGAGAGAAAACATTTTTTGATAGATTACCGCCCCTTTATAAGAGGAGCAAATATATATATATATATATATATATATATATATATATATACACACATATATATATATATATATATATATATATATACATATAGATAGATAGATAGATAGATAGATAGATAGATAGATGATAGATAGATAGATAGATATAGATAGATATAGATAGATATAGATAGATAGATATAGATAGATAGTAGATAGATAGATAGGAGATAGATAGATAGATAGATAGATAGATAGATAGGAGATAGATAGATAGATAGATAGATAGATAGATAGATAGATAGATAGATAGATAGATAGATATACATATATATTTTATCCAAATCAATAGGAATGTTTTGTTACTAATAAATATCAATTTGTGTCAGATGAGGAGCTGGAAACCTATGAATATTATACAAAATTTACCTAATTGTTGATAAAGCTGAGGACTATAGAATAGTCATATAACATAGAGAACCCCCATACCACATTAACCCTCTTTGTAAATAAAGGGCACAGGTTCCAGTCTTGCACCTATGAATATACAATGCCTGCTCTGTGTAGGTCTATGGACAGAACGTTACTGTTGAGCTCGCACGTCACAGTCTGCCAGGGACCGGGGCCGCTGAATGTGTGTCAGAAGCAATCAGTGTCCTTTCAGAGCCAAATAAACAAATTGTTACGCACAGAATCCTCTTGTGAAAGGTCAGAGGCTTTCAGATCTGCTCAGGTTCAAATACACAGTGAATGGATCTGGGCGAATAGAGATGAGAGCAGGTAATTACTGGCAACCGGCGGTTAATGATAAAAATGTCTACTTTTATGTAAGGGCCATTACCCTTAAGCTTACATTATCACCTCTGTATATCAATGGGACTTCTGAAAGTCTCATCAGCCATTTGTAATACTTCATATGTGTCCATGGAACCAGTACAAGGGCACATGGAGTCCCTGAGGCTTAGTATAGAGTTGTAGGCAATACACATGCCTCCATATGGTGCTTCAGAATGGCACCATGGTAGGTGGTACAGATGTAACACGCACTAAGATGATCATGGCAATGTTAGTTTAAAGCACAATGACCCAAGCGGAGAAGCCTACAGTATTGCACCTGGCCCAGTGAACGTTACTGTACATTGATGCATAAAGTACTGCTCCTAGCTCAGATCATTCTAATATATATTAAAGAGTAACAAGTTCAGTAAAAAGCTGTGGGCACTCACCGGAATATTGTGATGCTTCTATATTTCAACATGTCGTAAAACCTTCGGTGACACATATCATTGTTCAGCAGACGCCAAACCACTTCACATATACAACATAGACATGACAGCTATTTCGCGCATGCGCACTTCATCATCTGATGGTGCATGCATGCGCGCGAAATGGCCTTCATGTCTATGTTGTATATGTGAAGTGGTTTGGCGTCTGCTGAACAGTGACATGTTTCACTGAAGGTTTTACTACATGTAGAAATATAGAAGCATCGCAATATTCCCTACCTCCTCAGGCAGCTATGAAAAGGCCAGAGGGGGCTAAATGGGTAATCCTGAGTCCAGGTCGCGATGTTTCAGGAGTGGAAGCTAGAGGAGGCCAGTGGGGTTCTGGGTGCTGTAACACGGAACTGTGGGGGCACGGGGACGGGTAACTATACATTCATTGTTATGGTCCCGTACTCCCCTGTCCGCTCTGTAAATTTATTTCTTTTGCCCGGACTTCAGCTCTTACTATCGGTAGCATCTTTCAGTCTTTCTATCTAAACCCTTATTACATTCTTACAAAAATACAGGTGAAGATGACCAAACTCTCTCTGTACATGTGACAGTATAATCCCAAAAGGATTGATGGTCAACAACAGAGGTTTTCCACCACATAGTTCATGAGGAGTAATGTATTCCAGCACCTGAGAAGTATCTAGAAGAAGCATGATGGGATTGGAGTGGTAGAAGAAGGCCCGTTGATGGCTTGTAAGTGGTGTTGAGCAGAGAGTTCGGGTCCAGCAACGTTGTCTGAAGCCGAACACTTGGCATTTGACTCCCAATGGCTGCAGAGGTTGGATGCTGCCCTAGGGAGTCCTGGCTGAACCCGAACAGTTCGGCCTCCGCGCTCAACACTACTTGCAACCACAGGAACAAAAGGATAAGACCGTTGAAGTCCAGCATACGTGATCCTTCTCTTACTCGGTGCCTGCCATCATGGGAGAGCTGGAATGCCACCATACACATTAGATAGTCAGCCAATCTCACTAAGGGGTTGACTTTGGGTTTGGCCAATACATATCTAATGATAAAACATCTGAAGAAATTCCAAAGCTTCTTTTCAGGAAGAAAATGATCCTCTTGGTCTTGACCAGTCTACGATGAAATAGTCTACTGTCATAATATGACAAACATCCTTATTTACCGCCCCCTGACCTTGTCCGATCTTTCCCTATGAAGCCTACACACAATACCTGCTACCTGCTGCTAAGGATTTTCTCGACATACTTTGTCTTCCTTGTGACACGTCCAACGTATCACATATCCAGAAGACCACAGATTAGTGTGTCCTCATGTGTGACCTGCAACGAGGCAGAAAATATTTCCCTTGTTTCCTACGCCTTCTTTCATCTTGGCACATTCATCTCGGACTTCATGTTGTGTAAACTCTCGCAGCTCCTGCTTGTTGCTAAACACCAAAAATCCTTAGCAAAGCCGCAGATGTGTCCACCAGGAGTAAATCCATCACCCTGAACAAAACAGCTTAGAAGCTGGTTGTGTGATTCTCCTTGAAAACGAGACCTTCACAAAATCACTGATGGATGGCCGTCTTACTAGTCTATTGTAGTGGAAAATATATCACATTAGTCCATGCAATTTATCCGTGCTCTACTACTTCTTATGCCTGTCATCTATGTGCATCCCGAGACAACTCCCTACAGCCATGCCGTCATTGCACAATTATCTATTATGTTGCCTTTGCCTTAAAGGGGTTCTCCAATTAAAAAAGTAGAATTGTCTTAGTTGCCCCTAGCAACCAATCAGATTCCACCTTTCATTTTTCAAATAATCTGTAGGAATGAAAAGTGGAATCTGATTGGTTGCTAGGGGCAACTGAGCCAATTCTACTTTACACCAGTTTGATAAGTCTCCGCCATTGTCTTTGGTATGTTCCACCCACCTCCGTATTCATATTCCTAGATTATTACTATTTTAATTATACAGCACTTCCAAAATGACCATTATTCAGAGTTGTGGAGCTGCAGTGACTCATATACCCCCACGGTGTCCCTGCAGTGACCTATATACCCCACGCAGTAGCGTAGCTACCGTGGTCGCGGGGGTCGCCGCCGCACCGGGCCCGCCACAAAGGGGGGCCCGCGGGGCCCTCAGGGCCCCACAAGGCCCTCCCGATCAATCACTCTTGTGACCGCAAGCATTGTTTTGCTTGCGGTCACAAGAGTCCGACTCCGTCTTCCCCCGGCTGCTGCGCATCCCAGAGCTCCCTGCGCGCCTTGGGCCCTGACTTCCAGTTCCGGCGCGCAGGGAGCTCTGGGATGCGCGCGCTGCCGGGGATAAGACGCGACACCCCCGGCAGCTGCGCAGCAGCCGGGGACAGACCGAAGGAGTGAGGATCAACGTGGGAGCGCGTTGTCAGGTGAGTTAAGTTTTGTTTTGTTTTTTATCAGCCTGCAGGGTGGGGGGAAAGAGGGGGGCATCTATGAGGGTGGGGGGAAAGGGGACCATCTATAAGGGAGGAGGGGGGGGGGGTGAAGGGGACCATCTATAAGGGAGGAGGGGGGGGGTGAAGGGGACCATCTATAAGGGAGGAGGGGGGGGTGAAGGGGACCATCTATAAGGGAGGAGGGGGGGGGTGAAGGGGACCATCTATAAGGGAGGAGGGGGGGTGTGAAGGGGACCATCTATAAGGGAGGAGGGGGGGGGGGGGGTGAAGGGGACCATCTATAAGGGAGTAGGGGGGGTGAAGGGGACCATCTATAAGGGAGGAGGGTGTGTGTGAAGGGGACCATCTATAAGGGAGGAGGGGGGGTGAAGGGGACCATCTATAAGGGAGGAGGGGGGGGGGTGAAGGGGACCATCTATAAGGGAGGGGTGGTGAAGGGGACCATCTATAAGGGAGGGGGGGTGAAGGGGACCATCTATAAGGGAGGGGGGTGAAGGGGACCATCTATAAGGGAGGGGGGAAGGGGACCATCTATAAGGGAGGGGGGGAGAGGGGGCCATCTATAAGGGAGGGGGGGAGAGGGGGCCATCTATAAGGGAGGGTGGGGGGAGAGGGGGCCATCTATAAGGGAGGGGGGGAGAGGGGGCCATCTATAAGGGAGGGTGGGAGGAGAGGGGGCCATCTATAAGGGAGGGTGGGGGGAGAGGGGGCCATCTATAAGGGAGGACGGGGGGTGAAGGGGACCATCTATAAGGGAGGGGGGGGAGGGGACCATCTATAAGGGAGGGGGGGGAAGGGGACCATCTATAAGGGAGGGGGGAGAGGGGGCCATCTATAAGGGAGGAGGGGGGGGGGGGGTGAAGGGGACCATCTATAAGGGAGGAGGGGGGGGTGAAGGGGACCATCTATAAGGGAGGAGGGGGGGGGGGGGTGAAGGGGACCATCTATAAGGGAGGAGGGGGGGTGAAGGGGACCATCTATAAGGGAGGGTGGGGGGAGAGGGGGCCATCTATAAGGGAGGGTGGGGGGAGAGGGGGCCATCTATAAGGGAGGACGGGGGGTGAAGGGGACCATCTATAACGGAGGGGGGGGGGAAGGGGACCATCTATAAGGGAGGGGGGGGGAAGGGGACCATCTATAAGGGAGGGGGGAGAGGGGGCCATCTATAAGGGAGGAGGGGGGGTGAAGGGGACCATCTATAAGGGAGGAGGGGGGGGGTGAAGGGGACCATCTATAAGGGAGGAGGGGGGGTGAAGGGGACCATCTATAAGGGAGGGGGGGAAGGGGACCATCTATAAGGGAGGGGGGAGAGGGGGCCATCTATAAGGGAGGGGGGAGAGGGGGGCATCTATAAGGGAAGGGGGGAGAGGGGGCCATCTATAAGGGAGGGTGGGGGGAGAGGGGGCCATTTATAAGGGAGGGTGGGGGGAGAGGGGGCCATCTATCAAGGAGGGGGGAGAGGGGGCCATCCATAAGGGAGGGTGAGGAGAGAGGGGGCCATCTATAAGGGAGGACGGGGGGTGAAGGGGACCATCTATAAGGGAGGGGGGTGAAGGGGACCATCTATAAGGGAGGGGGGGGGAAGGGGACCATATATAAGGGAGGGGGGAGAGGGGGCCATCTATAAGGAGGGCAACATGGGGGGAGAGGGGCCATCTATTTGGGGGGGGGGCAACATAGGGGGAGAGGGAATACACAGAGGGGGGCATATATTATTAGGGGGTCACATAGAGTCAGGGCTACCCACTAAATGAGGGTGTAAAGGGGCCAATACAAATGTGCAGTATGTATATAGATGAGGATGGTGCCAGAGTGAGGAGACTAATATGTCTGTCTGGCAGATTCTGTGGATTCGTGGCTCGGAGAAGTTCTCATAACGGCCCAGGATGGATGGAGAAGAAGATGAAAAGGGAAGAACTACGATCAGAAAAGACGTCTCCTGTGAGTCACCTGATATATCTGCACTGTAATGTATATGGTGTATAGAGCCTGTGTAGAGCTGGGGCCACCTCTATATGACTGGATGAGGTGATTTAGTATACTGGATTTGGTCAGTAACAATATGGTGGTGATGGTTGTGGTGTGGCGGTAATGTTTCCTTCCTATATACTGGTATTACTGGTAACATTGGTCTCAGTATACAGGATTTGGTCAGTAACAGTATGGCGGTAATATGTACGGTGATAATACTCTTCTTCCAATATGCTGGTGTTATTGGTAATATCTGTCTTGGTGTGTGTGTATGTGTATATATATATATATATATATATATATATATATATATACACACCAATAGCATCACTTGGTCGTGAAAGGAGGGGGGGGGGCCCAAGTTGGCCTCTCGCACCAGGGCCCAGGAGACATTAGCTACGCCCCTGACCCCACGGTGTCCCTGCAGTGACTCATATACCCTCACGGTGTCCCTGCAGTGACTCATATACCTCCACGGTGTCCCTGCAGTGACTCATATACCCCCACGGTGTCCCTGCAGTGACTTATATACCCCCACGGTGGCCCTGCAGTGACTCTCATATACCCCCATGGTGTCCCTGCAGTAACTCATATACCCTCACGGTGTCACTGCAGTAACTCATATACCCCATGGTGGCCCTGCAGTGACTCATATACCCTCACGGTGTCCCTGCAGTGACTCATATACCCCCACGGTTTATAAGCGTTTCATCCCGCAAGCGCAGGCAAAGATGAGAAAAGGCCAGTCAAGGCAAATGCCAATGTCTTTCAATTTTCTTCTTTTTTTGTGGCTAAAACATTCCATAAACAAGTGAATCTGATAGTGATGGTAACTTACACTGACAGCGAGTGCTGTACGGAACAAAAAGACACAAAGAAATGAGGTCTTGGCAGCCCAGTGCCCTTCTCTAGACAAACTATTAACTTTATGCAGCTTGGAAAGGTTAAGTCTGCGTTATTAATGTACAAGGGGAAACCAGTTCACAGACATGTACCCGTCGCTGTGTAAACTGTAGCGATATAGGAGAAGGGGGGGGGGGTCACTTATAATACACGGGAAGTGCAAAAGTCATGTTACCCTGATGGAACGTAAACTGATTTATACCTAGGCCCCAAACTACAATAAGTTTATTGAAGGGGCCACAGTGCTCAGGTGAATGCTTTGGTCTTTTCATTGCTTACTAGCCGTACGTTTTGTAGGTGATGGGCCTGGTTCTGCTGCCTAAACTTACCAAATGTATGGAGCAATGCAATGGAGTGGCCAAAGCACTTTACCACAAAATGTTACCCCTGCAGTCAGCTACTGTGAATAGAAAGTGTACAAAGATAGGCCATCTTTCTTCCTCTGCCTATCCCTGCTCTCCACACACACACACACAGCCCCTGGAGAAGCAGCTAGTTAGCCCCGTGTGGGAGGAAGTTCAATTCATTGTGGTCTAGTTAGTGAGTTGGTGAGAGACCCGTGTATGCAGAAGCAACCAAAGACTCTCAGGTCTTCAAGTCTATTCACTATGTTAACTATGCAGTGCTAGACACTACAGAGGGAAGTCGGGAATCATCCTGACCCACGCCAAGAACCACTCTACAAAGTGCAGGGCAGTATCCTACAACACAAGAGGAACTAGCCTGGATAGAACAAAGCTACCAGAACGTCTACGTATTCTATCTCCCAGTGCAAGTTAACTGGGAAACCTCGGACACTTAGCTCCACCCAGGTAACCAAGGCTGGGGCTTGTATTACCCTATTGGACACTGTAGGGCAAAAGGTGGTCAGACTATAGTCTATACACGGATACAAGTATCTCTCTCACTCTCATGTATCTCTCCAAAGTTTCGGCAGAGCACAGTACTACATTGGGTTGGGACTCCCTTGAAAAACTCCTCTACGATACTCTACTTTAAACTCTCAAGCACCGCTACAAATACCTCAACTATACTCTGCGTTTTCAAGCATCTCCTGAGCACAAACCAAGTGAAGCACTGAAGTCTGTACAAAGATTTATCTATTTTTGCAAAAGTGTTTTGTGTTTTTAAGAGACTGTACAGTAAAGCTGTTCTATTTTTCTCATCACTGGGACTCGTCATCTTTCCCTACGCACCAGCACCTATTTACACTAAACGTACACCTTGGGTTAATTTTCCCCTTTCTGTGGGTGGCGGTACCGATAGTCCGAGTGGGTCGATTGCCAGTCAGAACTTCCGTGACCAGAGCCCAAGGGACCAGCTACAACCCGGCAGGTCACCAACCATTTTGGGGAGTACAGCCAGCCATACGAAAAGCAGATACCACCACCATACCTGTGTGCTGGACCAGCACTGGCGTCACGACATTACCACCCTTGGCTGAGCTGTAGAAGCAAACCGACCACCCACCACAGAAGTGGCGTCACTAGCCACACCTTAGCATGTCGAGTACCACTCATCCAACTTCTTCAGCCACCGGTAATCAAATGCCCAACGATCGGAATCGAGCATGCTCTGATACAGACTTGTTCTTGTACTGATCACTCCTGCGTTCTCCCATATTAGGATGGTATTACACAGAACGATTATCGTTCGAAAAATCGTTAAATCGTTCGGATTTGAATGATAATCGTTTAGTGTAATATCAGACAACGATTAAACGAGCAACGAGAAATCGTTGGTCTTTAATAGAATTTGGACCTATTTTTTACCATTGATCGTTTGCAAATCGTTCGCATGTAATAAGATGTTGTTTGGTTGTTTGCAGTAGCGGCAAACGCTGTGGCAACGAAAAGACGAACGCAATAACAATCATAAGTAGCGAATATTGTTCCGTGTGATTGGGTGGACAATTTCAGGTCGCTAGTGGTCTTTTGAGTTTGTTTATCGTTAATTGTTGATCATCAAAAAATCGCTTTGTGTAATAGTACCCTTAGGGCCCTATTCCACGGGACAATTATCGTTCACATAATCGTTAACGATAAATGATCTCAAACGACCGCTATTGCAAATGACCTGAAATCGTTCACCCATTTACACGAAACGATGATCGTTACTTATGGTAGTTCCTGTGGTTGTCTTGTCGTTGCTATTACGTTTGTCGCTACTGCGAATGACCGAACGACATCTTATTCCATGCGAACGATTTGTGAACGAGCAATAGGGACCTTACTATTACACAGAACGATTCGGCTGATTATCGTTCTGTGTAACAAAGACAACGATCAGCCGATGATCGTTGTCATCGGCTGATCGTTGATATAGGTTCTGACTTAAAATTGTCAGGCGCCGACCAAGCACCGCTACGTGTAATAGCGATGCGCAGCCGGCGACTGACTATGTACATTACCTATCCATGCTGCAGGGCTCCTCTACCTCTGTACTTCTCCCCAGGTCCCGCGCGCTCCTGCTTCAGAGTGGCCTGTCTCAGCTGACAGGCCACTCAGCCAATCACTGGCCGGGACCGACTGTCAGCTGACACAGGCCACTCTGAAGCAGGAGCGCGCGGGACCTGGAGAGAAGCACAGAGAAAAAGGAGCCCTGCAACCTGGATAGGTAATGTATAATGTTTAAACAAGGGCTGCAAGGACATCGGTAACGATATCCATGCAGCCCTTGTTAAACGATAATCGGGTCGTGTAATAGGCCCAGTAAACGAGTGCCGATCTAGCAGATCGGCGCTTGTTTACATTTATTATCGGGCCCCCATTGGCCCGTCTAATACCACCCTTAGAGCCCTATTACACGGGGCGATTATTGTGCGAAAAATCGTTATATTGTATATAACAATCGTTATAATCGTTATAACAATCGTTTCTAATGCTGCGTTTACACGTAACGATTATTGGCCCGATCATACGATTAGCGATGTCGGATTTACGATTTTTTTTTTATAACGATCAGCGTTTAGATGGTACGATATATCGTACGAAAATTCGCACTGCGATGGTTTTGCGATCGTTTAAGCCTATCTCACACATTGGTTAAATCGGCGAACGACTGTTCACACGGAACAGTTTGCGAATTTTTTGTGTACGATGAACGACGATTTGATGACCTGATAAAAGATCAAAATGTATGATTTATCGTGCGTCGTTCGATCGTTCGCTGCGTTTACACGTATGATTATCGTTCGAATTTGAGCGTTATCGCGCAAATTCGCACGATAATCGTTACGTGTAAACACAGCATAACGACTATCGTTCTGTGTAATATGGTAAACGATTTCAGGTTGACGATAAACAATCTCGTTTGCCATTGTTTATCGTTAGTCGTTAATTGTTAAAAATCGCTCTGTGAAATAGGACCCTTAAGGTCCTTTTACACGGAATGATTTATCGTTCGAATTTGCACAATAACGATCGAATTCGAACGATAATCGTACGTGTAAACGCAGCGAATAATCAAGCGACGAGCGAGGAATCGTTCATTTTGATCTTTCAACATGTTCTCAAATGGTCGCTGATCGTTCGCAAAAAATTCGCAGATCGTTCCGTGTAAACATTCTTTCAACTATTTCACCTATGTGTGAGATAGGCTTAAACGATCGCATAACGATTTTTCCGTAAGATGTATCGTTCCGTCTAAACCCTGATCGTTCTAAAAAAAAATCATTCATTCAAAATCGTTAATCGTGCGATCGGGCGAATTATCACTCTGTGTAAAAGTACCATTAGTCTAGACTACTGTAATGTGTCAGGAAACCATGACGCTGTTCTTTACACCTTACACCTCGCTATAGTCCCATTAAGCATGTTGTGAGTAAATAATTACAATCCATCTTATCAGATCACAGTTGTGCTAATGGGATATTCAATGCCTTAACCCACTTAAGAAAGATAAATGTTGCTCAAGACAAGAATCTGCAGTAATGGATTTGTGTCCGTCACCTGTGGCATCCTCGGAGAAAGGTTTGGACGACATCCACTTACTATGCGGAGCAATAAATAGTTGTGGGAGCAGAAGTCACCTCATTTGTTTAACAAGCTTGTGCGGGATTAGTGCAATTCACAGGTGTGCTAACTCTCATGTGTGCATCGCTCCCCCGTCTAATAAAAGCGACCTAGATAGAAGAGCTTTTACATAAAACTGCAAATTACAAGCCGCCTGGATGCAGCTGGGAAATATACAGGCGCTGTACTTAATAAAAAAAAAAAAGAGGTGAAATAAATTCGATTAGAGGGGAATTCCGGAGAAAAAAAAATATTTTCAAATCAACTGGTGTCAGAAAGTTATGCAGATTTGTAAATTGCTTCCAAATCATGCCTTCCAGTACTTATCAGCTGCTGTATGCCCTGGGGAAGTCATATAGTTCTTTCCAATGCGACACCGTACTTCCTGCTGTCTGTGGCAGTGACTTTCTAAAGCGGATGAAGTTTGCATGGGTTGTTTTCTCCTTTCTCTGGACAGTTCCTGACATGGACAGAGGGGGCAGCAGAGGGCACGGTGTCAGACTGGAAAGAATACACCACTTCCTGCAGGACATACAGCAGCTGATAAGTTAATAGAAGTAATTTCCAATTCTGTATAACTTTCTGTCACCTTTTAATTAGATTTTCTTTTCCTCTGGAGTATCCCTTTAAGTTAAGAGCATTTAAGATCATATTTAATTGGTGGGTGCTAGACCCTGAGACCCCCACTGATCACTAAAGTGAGGGGCATAAGTAGTTTTCTTTCTAATTAATATGTACCTGTTATAGGGAAATGTTCACTAGCAATGATGTAGTTAAACTAAAGGTCCCCATAAACTTTATACTGATGATTACAGTTTAGCCATCAGTATGAGGTGTATGGGTGTCTCCCGAAACTCCACCAACAGATGATTTAGGGGTCAGTGATAGAATTTCACTGCTTGAACCCAGAGGGATAAGCCATTTGTTCTCGGAGGCATAAGCCACAGCCAGAGGTTTTTGGTTCCCCCTCCCTATTGAGAACACAGGAACCTTTTGTTGCTTTCAGTACTGGGGCAGACAGGTAAGCAGTGCTATATGCTTCTGCAGCAGGTTTATTTTCTTTTGCCTCATATCGGAGTACCACTTTAATTATGTAATTTTTTGGTAACAGAATCCCTAAGATTTGCTCATTATGCTTTTTTCTTCCCTATTGCAGGTTCCAGTATGTTTTACTTTATAAACACATAAACATTCGGCAGTCTAAGAAATCTGAATGACATTTTGGATTTTGCATTCTGTGATTCATTTTGACCCCACCATACAATACATTTTCTTTGAGGAGACCACCCCCATAGAAGGCCACTTTTCAATGCAACTTTGGGCAGTCTTCTTAAAAAAGTTTCCCTGTACGAGCTTATTTGAAATTATATGGTGCCATAAAATCACCCCCATAGACTGTGTGCTCCTAATGCCCCTCGATATGCCCCCCGCTTTCAAACATAGATTTTAGATTCTCCATGATCTATGTCACATCATAACAAAGAGCTTTTCTCCCATAGAATCAAGGACACTGTTAGTTCCCTGGCAATAAGATCTCATAACAGAAGCCAACCATATCTAGCCTTATGTATTTTGGCCATGCCCACCTATTTTGGTGGAACTATCTAATAAGAGATAAGCAAACCCGGTGCTCTCAGTATTTGATTACCGGTGGCTGAAGAAGTTGGATGTAGCCCTAGGGAGTCCTAGAAAAAAATGGTACATAGGATATATCCATGATTTTCACGACTCCCTAGGGCTGCATCCTACTTCTTCAGCCACCGGTAATCAAATGCCAATAGTTCAGGTCCAGATTAACCAAAGTGTGCTCTAGCATCGCTCATCTCTAGAGATGATCGAACAGGGCCGAGGTTCAGGTTCGTACGAACCCGAACCATCGGCATTTGACTCCCGTTGCCTTCCCGTTCCATGGGCAAGATGGAGACAGCCCGAATACCGTCTGGAAAACAGGGATACAGCCTAGGTAAAAGGCCGTATCCCTCTTTTTCAGGCGGTACTTGGGCTGTCTCCACCTTCCCCACGGAACGAGGCAGCGGGAGTCCAATGCCGATGGCTCGGTCTCATACGAACCTGAACCTCGGCCCTGTTCGATCATCTCTACTCATCTCTACATCTGGGGATTTCTGACATTTGCAACATATGATAACATTACGTCTCTATACAACCTTCTCACTGTGTCACCCAGCAGTGTCTCCAGAATATTCCATCTCTCTTCCTGTATTACAGAAGGTCTATGTGATACAGGAAACCGTTTTAGCTCATATATTTATACTACTTAAATTGCCAGCCTTGCGGTTGATTCTGTTTGCTGAGTCGGCACCATGGAGCGCTGCAGCCCGCCATCGGATTGTTCAGTCTTTTTGGCTGAGGTCTGGGGTTATGCAAGGATTTCTATAGACATGCTGTGCTCTCTTGTGCGGTGAGCTTTATAATTACGGGGAGGGAAGGGCTGTGGCAGCTCTTTACACTTGGATCTATTCTACCCACAAATAAAGGATAAATTAGACGTCCCGCAGCATCAATGGCCATGTGTAAAGATCAAATACCAATTTGCTTATAAGAACATAAAGCGCTGGATTTATTATAGGCTGAAAGAGGAAAAAACCTACTGAGCAGGTTACAGACCTTCTCTGATGAGGATATAAAATAATAATTTTTTTCTGTATGAATAGAAGAGCTCATTTTATGAAGAAAAAAAATAAATAATAAAAAAAAAATACTATTATAGCCAACAAGCAATATACCCCCTCCCACACTTTTCGCAATTTTAATTTGAGCACATAATAGCACCATAGAGTACAAGGATAATACTGCCATGGTAAACACACGTTATGGGTCTGATCCTATCCAGTTAAAACAGAAGCCACAAAGCAATGAAGACCATAAATACGAACAATGTGCTATGGAACAGAGTTTGGATCTCCTGGCATTAGTCATCATGATGCTGGGAGCTCAGAAACTGCTTAAAGGTAACCTGTCACCCCCCCCCCCCCCCCATCCCCCTTGCCGGGACAGAGCCTGGCCGACCCCCCCGGTGCAATCCCATAAATTCCCCCCTTCCGAGAAGTCCTGCTCCTGGATCCACTCCTGCCGCTGAGATATCTCCGTCCAAAGTCGCGCGCTTGCTCCCAGAGATGAGTCCCATGCCCATAGAGAATGACTAGAGCTGTCATTCTCTATTGGCGTCGGACTCATCTCTGGGAGCGCGCGCACGGCTTCGGACGGAGATATCTCGGTGGCAGGAGCGGGTCAAGGAGCGGGACTTCTCGGAAGCAGTGAGTATATGGGTCTGCACTGGAGGGGGGGTCATCCGGGCTCTGTCCCGGCACGGGGAGTGACAGGTCTCCTTTAAATCTTTGCAATACTGTACTGACACAGCTTGAGTCAGTACAGTACTGTATTGTCACAGTGCAAATTCGGGAGCAGAGCACACGGCCCGGTCTCTGACACGATGTCCATGCAGCCCTTGCCCTAAGTGTAAAATAATAAAGTATTTATGTGGTGATGCCCCGCTAGGAGGCGCGACCGATAAAGTGTGACTCCAATGTAGTAGTGGTTGGTCTGGGAATAGCTCAGCCAGGTGTTATGCTGTCGTGATGCCAGTGCCGATTGGGCACACAAGTATGATGGCACACCTGCTTTTAGTTTAGTGAGGCTGGCTATCAGTACTGCCACCTACAGAAAGGGGAGATGACCCAAGGAAGATGCAGTGACTGTGTAGGTGCTTGGACAAGAAACACAGAGTCATGTTACAATAAATAAACTCTTCTTTACTGCAGGAATACTTGATACAGTGATACACAATAGGCTCTTGGCTTGATAAGATACTTTGGACTTTAGTAACCAGATCTGTGCTGAAAGCTTGAAAAAGAGTACAGCCATGCTGACTGAGTGCTGAGAGGTAGACGAAGTTCAGAGAAGTAGAGAGGAGGATGTCAAGAGAGTCCCAACCCAAAGTAGTACTGTGCTCTGCCAGGAACTTGAGAAGTATAAGTATAATTTTTTGATCTTTACACTACCTATTGCCCATCAGTGTCGGGCAACCCGTCCTGGAGGGTGACACAAGCCCCAGACCTTGTTACCTGGGATGAGCAGAGTGGCCAAGATTTCCTGTTGACACCCATGCTGCCAAATAGAGTACATAGGCTTCTAGTAACTTTGCTATATCCGGATCAGTTCCTATTTCTTCAGGATACAGTCCTGCACTTTTAGACTGGTTCTCGGCATGGGCTGGGATGATCCCTGACTTGTCCTCTCTAAGTGTGCATTCAGCAATACATAGTGTGCAGAAGGGCTGCTTTCAAGAAAAGAATGCTCTTGCTTCCCATGTGCGTCTGTTCACTATCACACCTCATACTACACTGGACACTGACTAGTTGTGAGTTCTCTAACAGGGGACCTGGCATAAGCCAGGGCCCAGCTTGACCTATGTAGGGACTGCTCTGGCTTGCGTCCTTCCTCTACAGAATCCAGAGTAAGACTCCCAAAGGTGTGACTACACTTCCTCTCCCCATGTGACAACTTCCTACAGCATCTGTGACGTGTGCTGTGAGTGGGTGAGAAGAGAGTGCAAGAAAAAGAGAAGGATAGAGATAGGTAGAAAAGAGAAAGAGCTCTCATTGGTGCACAGATCACAGAGACAATAACCCCTTAACTGTTACAGCTGTGCAATACTTAGGCATACAGTTCATATACTAGCGACATCTAGTGGTAAAACATAGGTAATACTTCACCACCACTAATACTTTGAAGTACAGGCTTTTGCGAGGGGTGTAAAGACAAGGAACACCTGTGGTGTGACAGCACATTAACTTATCTTACCACATTCCCTGGTGTCCTCGGCGGCCTTCCCTTCTTCCCCCGTCTCTGCACTGACAGGCCGCAGCTGCTTAGCCAATCACTGGCTGGGACAGGCCGCGCCAGTGATTGGCTAATCGTCCAGCAGCCTGTCTCGGCCTGTCAGTGTCAGACGGAGCAGAAGGCAGAGCTGCAGACACCAAGGAAGGCCTCCAAGGACACCAGGGAAGGTGGTAAGAAAAGGTACTACTTTACTATTTTATACTACAATCATCAGCCATCAGCGACGCATCACTATTACACATACGCGCCCGATGATTATAGGTCTTCACCTATAGAAACGATCAGACGATGATTATTTCATCGGCTGATCATTCTCTCTATTACATGGAGCAATAATTGCCCGAATCGTCCTGGTTCAGCCGATTATTGCTCTGTGTAATAGGGCCTTTAGAGTAACTTGGTCAATAACAGTATAGCGGTAATGGTAGTAGTCATGGTGTAATATTTGATAGGACACCCCTAATGGACCTTATTCAGCTAAACACAGAAGGAATACTCCAATACAAGGAGGCCCTTAGAAATGAAATAAGCCATTAAAGAACTTTATGTATGATTTATAGGCTATATCAGGTTTATAGATGAATTAAACATGCATTGTACAGTATGCAACTAAGTACCTATTATAAAATACAGATTCCATCCTGGACACAATAACAACAATTAACAAATGTCTAGAGTGATCTAGATGGGAAAAGCTTAATTTTTTCCATCTGAATCACAAGTTTTCTTATTTTCCCACAGCCAAATAATCTGATCCCCACCCTGCCAGCAAGATTGAACAAGTTTCTATGTTCAGATATACAGGATACAATTACACGAGCTGCAAATATGATAGACATGAAACAGAAAATTGACCAATTATATGGCATTTGTGATGCAGCTAGTTCCCCTGAGAACCGTACAGTTACATTATCTTCTAATCTGCTGGAATTAAGGATATTCTTGAGGGAACAAAAATCGACTATACCATGTTTTTGATGAAGAATGTTTACTCCACCTTTTCTCCTGAATGACCCTCTGAGTTCTGATTGTGTGGGCTTTAGAATTTTTACTGTGGTTATTTTTAACACAATGGAGTGATTGAAAGAGGACCTGTCCGCTATCTTGATGTGTTAGGTCTGTTTTACTGCAGGTGCTACCGGATGGTGGGCTGCTAAGTTCAGTGATGCCACCATATTGGATTGTTGTGGTTGTTAACAAGTCTTATGGGCTGCCAATCACAGAGGGATACAACAGTGGCCTAGAATGGCTGAGGGGCACATATGGTAGCATCAATGCCTTCTGCCACCATGCTAAGGGTGAGGAGACTTTGTCCAAAGGCTGGGGTCTTGATGCCAAGTAGACATAGTGGAGGCAACTTTTTCTTTGTGGGCCAGTAACTATAGAGGGGTTTGTGGAGAGGCCTGGAAAGTTAGGCCAGTAGTGTTGCCTTGGTCTTTGGTATAAACCTGGTTGGACCAGTCTCAGATGCAGTGGGTTTGGTCAGTTGACAGTAATAGAGGTGATAAAATGGGTGTCTGAGATAAAATCCATATAAGAAAGACTATTAGAGGAATGTCACTGTAAAAAAAAAACACACACACAAAAAAAAGAAAGTGCAACAGCAACCTACAGGTGCAAGTGCTTAACATATATACTCCCCACGGCGTAAACACGATAAAAACCTACTCTATAAATAAGGATCATAGTAAACTATTTGATCAAACAGAGTGTACCATGTCACCGCCTTAAGGTGTCCTCAGAGACATGGTCCTACTCTAGCATTTTCACACTAGCAATGGCCTCTCCTAGGCTAAATAATGTCTATTTATAACATTTGCAAGATATGGGTGGAGTGCAAGCCAACAGGAAGTAGCCACACCCACCACATCAGAACAACCCCCCACAGCAGAAAAAAAAAAAAAAACGGAAAAATTAGCAGCATCTCTATGCCTCTGTTCACACTGCAGGTTGCACGCTGCATGTGGCTTAAGTTCAGACAAAAAAAAAACAGAAAGTGCAACAGCAACCCACATGTGCAAGTGCTTTCCGTATATACTCCCCCCGGCATACACACATACACAAACTGTGAAAACTTTGTCAAGGTTTGAGCCCTTTAGAGTTTACTAAAATGAAGAAATTACATAATTGAAAGGAACTGAGAGATGGGTGTGGTCCTGGCTGGTCTCCTGTGAGGAGAAAAAGAACTGAGGTCCAGTCCGCAGGTCTTGTCCTACGAGGTCTGGTCTGAAGAATTTTGTCCGTGTAAGGATGGTATTTTGCGGGTGTGTGAATGGTTCCTACACCTGGCTGTATACCTTTGATAACTGATGGCCAAACGATCATTCAGCCATCAGTTATCTCTCCTGACCGGCTCCCGTCCCGCCCATACCTGCTGCTCTATGAAAGCGCTCTCATAAAGATGCATTGAAGACACTGACTTCTGATCTTCTAAAATATTGGAGAAGGAAGAGGGTCAGAAGAGCCGTGATCAGGGTTTGAATGGCGCCATATGCTGGAATGAAGTCAAGCCGCAGAAAAGCGATGATCGCAGGTGCCATCCAGCGAGTGCTTAAAGTATTTAGGGGCAGTGCTTCTTTACCTTGAACCTTGGAGCTACATAACCATTAACGCTTTTGTGCTTCACTTAAAGAGGTACTCCGGGCTGGGTTTATTACTAGTGTACGGCCAGGGAGGGGGAGGGGGTGGTCGTAGCGGAGTCCCGCCTCGGCCGCTGAATTGCCGCTGAACGTCGCGTCTCAAGCCGCAGCTCAGACCAGAAAGCGGCAGCTGGACGGGCAGAACGGGGTGGCGCGATCCGGGATCCGGCGCTGGAATCGGGGAGGTAAGTGACTGGCGGCTTCTATATCCACCCCCTCCCTGGCTGTACATTGAAAGTAACCCCAGCCCGGAGTACCCCTTTAGGAATCAACAGGATTGCTATGCCATTGAATAAGAAAAAATTCAGTAAACTTGTATCCTTGGAATACTATGGTCTGCATTGGTCTTTTATCTCTAAATGAGAATTGAGCAAGAGGATAAGCCCTTTAGTGCTTTACGGAAAGAGGTTGCCATATTGTAGTAGACCTTGTAACCATCTGACTTGCTTATTTGAGGCTACATTTCAGCATTTTATTGGGAAAAAAAAAACCTTATGGCCAGTAGTTCCCAGTAATAGACTAAAACTATAAATAATAATCTAGCAGTCATTGATAGGTCCCATCAATTACGTGTGCCATTTGACATGAAGGACGACCTGCCTCGCGAAGATAGAAGGACATTATTCCACAAAGCCTTGTGCTAGGAGGCCTCTAAATCTTATTTAAAGAGCGGATTACAAAGGAAGCCATTTACAATTGTCACTGAGCTTTAATTATATGCAAATAACAAAAAAAAAACAATCGGAAATGTATATGTTAATTGGATTGTTAATTGCCAAACAGTTTATCCTGCGTTTGATTCATGACTTTTCCATTCGGTGAAGGCTTCATTAACTTTTAACAATAGGTCGCTCCCTGGAGATGAGCAGGGGTCATTTGCTAGGCGTATAATTTAAAGGCTGTAAATTGAGTTTGATATCTACCTCCAAAAAACGTCAAAATTGCTGAATGATTTGCTGTATGAATATTAATGCATTAATGCTGACTTTATGTTCGATTGGTGTGGGCTCCGAGCGGCTATTATTCAGAATGGTATCGCGGAAAGGGAGATCCTTGTGAAAATGATGTGATTTAAAGGACAACTCCATAAAAAAATTCAGCCACTGTTAAAATTGTTGTTAATTGTTCCATTAGGCTGTCTGTCAATGTCTGCCATAGAAGAGAGTATAAAGTCTCGAGATAATGCTAGCCATGTGACCCACCCTAAATATGGCCATACAAGATAGCATTTTCTGATGATTTAGCATTCAAAGCATTCATTGTAGACAAAAAAAAGCCATAAATTAAATGATAGGTGGATGATCAATCTTTGTGGCCTAGTCTGACATTACAGGCTTATACCAGATTAAAGGGGCTAACCAGGCTTTTAGTATTGATGGCCAAGCACTAGTTAACGTTGAAGAGCCTAGTACAAGTATTGGAGTCTCTTCTTAAGGCTATGTTCACACTACGTAAGTTCCGTAGAAATCACGGCCGTTGTAACAACGGCCGTGATTTCTGCGGTACTTACGTAGTGCTGCAGGCTAAGGGAATCGCGTCCGGAGTGTATACACATGGGGGAGATTTATCAAACATGGTGTAAAGTGAAACTGGCTCAGTTGCCCCTAGCAACCAATCAGATTCCACCTTTCATTTTCCAAATAGTCTGTGAGGAATGAATCTGATTGGTTGCTAGGGGCAACTGAGCCAGTTTCACTTTACACCATCTCCCCCATAGTATACACTCTGGCTGGGATCGCTAGCGGCGCCATAGAAAACGGACATGTCTGTTTTCTGCGGCAGCTATTCAGTGAATATCGGCCGCAGAAAACCCTGTCATTGCACACTATGGAGTGAGCGGCTCCGGCCGCACGCTTCATTGTGTGCTGTGGGGAGTTCTGATGGGGGCGCCCGCTCAGCGGCGCTAAAGATCATCCGTCCGGTACTGCAGTACCGGCCAGGATGATCTTTTCTGAGACCAGACGTTCTGTGACCCGGCCGGGTGACGGAACAGCCGGTCTCATGCTACGGGTGACCCTAGCTCTGCTGAGCTAATATTATTAGCCTACCCAAGAAGCCCCTTTAAGAAAGTATTCACACTTAGGGGATTTGTTGCAAACATTTCTGAGACGGAACTTGCAGAAATCCATGGCCCATTTTCATTGACAATGCACTGAGATTGCAACTTTGTCCATACCTATTCCAAAGAGAAGAGTAGTATTGAACATTGCTTGATAAAATCTCATTGTTTTGCATGACACTTCGTCCTGGACAGCTGCTGTGCTGTCCATTAAAGGTATATCAAGGCTTCCGTCTCAGCAGCAGTTCAGTGTATAGTGTAAACCCTTCCCCACTGCTGCTGCTGTTTGCTTCCTTCCTGCTTAGATAGCATCTTGCAAAGCCAGTGCATCAGTAACCCCTTCTCCTCCCTATGTCATCTATAGTAGTGTATTGTGCATCATCCCCCAGCTGTGCGTGTCTGCCCCTTAATTCTTAAGATGGGTACGGGTCCCAGCACCTGGACCTGACCGATACAAACCTCTAACATGTCGCTATGATATATCAGAAGTTTGCCTAAATAATAAGTAGACATGATTATAACAACAACATGACGATATATAACGTTTTCCTATAATTTCTACATGCTTCTTCACATAGATTTCTAATACTTTGGTGGTATGTGAGGATGAATGCTATGAAGATTCTCTTTCATACTGTACATAGAGACGGTCTTTGTGTCCTATGTAAAATATTGGTTTCCCTGACCATAAGGAGTAGCAGCCAGCTGGCACTCATGTTAGGTAAGCACAGCACAGCGCCAATTTGCTAATTCCATCTTTACACTAATCCCTTTAACACATTTAGCAGAGATAATACCACCTTGTTAGTAATAAATGGTCGCCAGTCTCTGGATTTTTTGATGAGCCCAAAGCCCCACATGATGCTGAATAGAAGATTGTTGCACCCCCTTTTCTGTTACTTCTATTGCTATAAAGAGCTAGGGTTCTGATATAGGGCCGTGCAAGGACGCAAGCGAGCGCCGATCAGTAAACAGTGCCTGATCAATCCCACAGCCGGGCTGCACTAACAATTACTGTATCATTTGTGCGTCCACTGCAATATACTCCTATTGGCCACACATGCCCTGCTTACAAAGGGAGATGTTTGGCTGATATATTTTAGTGTGCAACAAAAAATCTGACCGGCCAAGGATCGGGCATTTTCTCGCTCTTTGTCTGATCGTTAACACCTTTACACGGGCCAATTATCAGCTATAGGAACGTTTCTAGCAATAATCGGCCTGTGTAAAAGGGCCTTTAAGATTCTTATTGGGACCATTCAAATCTTTATAGGGAGGAGTAAAGGTCCCCATACGTGAGACTACATAGACAGATGATGTTGGTGGAGATAGGGGTCGGGCGTGATGGAATTTCACTGCCGTCTCCTTTGTTTTCAAAATGATAAACTGCCGCCTGAGCCAGAGCAGTCTTGCTACAGCTTACCCCTTCCCTAGAGAACACAGGAATGTTCAGTCGTGTCGAATATGCATGTGTATGGGGAGAACGGCAGATATAACTGTCAGACAATAGACAGTTTCTGAAGGTAAATGGCCACCTTAAAGTGTCACTGTCATTCCGTTTCATTTTTTATTTTTTTTGGCAGAAATCAATAGTACAGTCAATTTTAAGAAGCTTTGTAATTGGATTTATTAGGCAAATATTTATTCAAAAAGACTTTCCCCAGGTCCCCCCTGCCTCCTCTCTCTCATCCACTGCTCATTATCAGGAAATTGTGTCTTGTTGCGTCAGACGTGCCCCTGTCTGTTTTATGGAGAGGGGAGGGGGGGAGGAGGGAGGAGGGAGATTAGTCGCCAGCAGAGAGCAGAGATTACACAGGATTACACAGTGGGAGCTGTATGAAAGTCGGTATTCAGGGGTCAGAGAGGTCAGTGCTGACTGTCAGTGGAGATAGCCGGTGATGTACCTGTACATTAACTCTTCGTTGTCCTGTTTTGGTGCCTCATCTCCCTCAACCCCTCCCCTCTCCATAGACAATGATGAAGACAGGGGGGGAAAGCTTTATACTGCTTTTTCATTATATAAAAAAGCATTTTTTTGGCTAATAAACCCAATTACAAAGTTTCCTAAAATCGACTGTACTGTACTTGATTTCTGCAAAAAAAAAAAAAAAAAAAAAAAAATTTAAATGACAGTGACACTTTAAGCTGTAGCTTTAGAGTCTCCTTATCCCTCAGAGGACTAAGCGGTCACACCTGACTCAACAACACTGTCTTCCATAACAACTGTTGGCTGTAATATGTAATATCCTGTGGGAGTCATGGAAAGTTGATGCCCTAGCTTAGGTTGTCCCTGTTCCCTATCCCAACAGGGTGTGAGACCACATATGTTCCATCTCTCTCCTCAGGTACTATTAGGAAGCATGGAGGGGGCACCACACTGGGGGGCTTTTTTGTTCTGGGAGGCCATGTTGTGGTACTCTCAGCCTTATGTTTGTATGGCTTGTTGGGACCTATTATTAAGGTTTCTAGGCCTAGGGATTTGGGATTCTTAGGGATAGGGATTAGGGATTTCTAGGGATAATAGTTTACGAAATCATTAAAATATATACGTATCCTCTACATACATTTTACAATATATCTGTCCAAAAGCTAAACCTATCCATCTCTTCAGAGGCCAAGAAACTGTTTGGAGCTTATTGCCATGCTGGCAAAATGGTCAAATTGGCACAAGGCCATTGAGAATCTCCATAGCAACCTGGCAGTGTATAAGACAACTGTTCCCCATTTATGCTCTTCACTCATTGACACCTGTCAAACATGGCTGCCATCACTTGGTGGAGAATATTATTGTAAAATGGTGCAGGTGGGAGTCAACTTATATCTCATATGGGAGAAAATACTACATTTTTACTTAAACAACTACACATCGTATCAGACATGATCATTTAAAAAATACAGCCATGTCTGAATATATTCATGGGCCTTGAGTTACATTTGATTTCCCCAACAATTTGCCAATTTAATGATGTTTTCTAGGGAAAATTAAATAACGGCCCATTATGAAGATAGGTCAACAATAGCTTACTGAAGTGAATGGGAGCTTAGCGGCTGTAGCCTGGTGCCACCAATATACAGCATATGGCCTACAGCACCATATATTGTCTGGGCGCCAAAGTCAATGGGTTTTCCGTATTGGCATACCACCAATCAGCTGTTGATGACCAATCCTATCAATTGGTGTTCTCTGGAAAACAGTTAGTTAACAGAACGTTATACAGATTTATAACTTCTATTAAAAAATCGCAAATATCTCAGTACTTATTAGCTGCTGTATGCCCTGCAGGAAGTGGTGTATTCTCCCCAGTCTGACACAGTGCTCTCTGTTGCCACCTCTGTCCATGTCAGGAACTGTCTAGAGCAGTAGCAAATCCCCATAGAAAACCTCTCCTGCTCTGGAAAGTTCCTGACAAGGACAAAGGTGGCAGCAGAGAGCACTGTGTCAGACTGGAAAGAATACATCACTTCCTGTAGGACATACAGCAGCTGATAAGTACTGGATGACTTGAGCTTTTCAAAAAGAAGTAATTTACAAATCTATATAACTTTCTAGCACCAGTTAATATGAAAACTATTTTTTCCAGAGTACCCCTTTAAGCTACTAGAATGGAATGGAACACCACTAGCAACTTATGTACCTTCCCACTGTTTCTATTGTGGTCCCCTGGGCATCATAATTAGCACACATGAGCCATATGCAGGCCACTGGGCACATATTGGGCACCACAGATGTTAGCTGTTTCATGGTGAGAAGAGGGACATCAAGTTATTGAACACCCTCTGGAAGACTGGGAAGAAGGAAAGAAAAAGAATTCTTTTATTGCAATGGAACCAGTAATTACATTAGTAGAAATTTAAAGGGGTTATCCAGGCTCAGAAAAACATGGCCACTTTCTTTCAGAAAAAGCAAATCTGTTGACTCCAGTTTGGGAGCAGGTTTTGCATCTCAGTTCCATTGAAGTGAATGGAGCTAAATTGCAAACCACATCTGAACTGGAGACAAGAGTAGTGGTCTCTGGAATCCTGAATAACCCCTTTAAGGTACTTTCCACTGCAATTCTGCCTTAAAATACCTCTAACACCACAACATAATATAAAACATAAATGGAAAAATACATAGTACAAAATGTTGGATTTGGCTCTATTGGAGTAATAAACAACAATAAACCCTGCCCTAAAAATGTGAGTTTAGGAAAGTCAGCCAATAAAATGCGCAACGTTCATCAACATTACGGTAACACGGCCATAAATTAATAGGAGATAGGTCTGGTAATGTGGAAATATTTCATACACCAGATATCCTGTCTGGAAATTTACTGAGCTCCATGTCAGGGAGATGATAATGACGACAATAACCATAATCAAACACAATAACAATATGGGTTCTGCAATACTGTAACTTCTTCATAACCAGTTTGGTCATATGCCAGAAATAACTTTCACTTCCTAGTATACTGGTACGTGAATGTTTGGATGGGACTGACCAGTTCTAGTGGGCAAAAGTCTGATAACTGAGGGAGCCCTTAGGTCCCATTCTGCTCAATGCAATATATGGATCGTCTGTTGTAGGGAGACCCCCAATGATTTACATCTGTACTGTATAAACAGTTAAAATAGCACCTAACCACCAGCAGCTGTACTGTCTATACAGTTAAAAGATCCAAAAATGTAGAATGCTCTATGCTGGGTTTTGGCCAGGCTGCCACTGGGTATGGTGCAAGTTTGAGTCCCAGACTGGCCCACCGAAGGACTGGACGATCTTCTGGTGGGACATGATGGTGATACTGTTCTTCAGGGCCATCCCCGGATTGTCCTGGGTGCTCGTTTGCAGCTGTATGCTTCCCTATATTGCACCATGTAAAAGGACCCCTACGTATGTTAACGTAGCTGAAGGGTGGGCCCCAAGAATGTTTTCCTCTGGTGGGCCCATGGTATTCCAGTCCGACACTGGTCCCGAGTAGAGATGATCGAACAGCGGAAAATCTTAGGTTCTATCGAACTCGAACCTTGTCAAACCTTCCGCCTTTGATTCCCGATGCCTTCCCGGTCCGTGGGGAAGGAGGAGACAGCCCAGGGACTGCCTGGAATTTTGGGATTCAGCCTATTACCTAAGCTGAATCTTGGAATTCCAGCGGTAGTCGTGCTGTCTCCTCCTTCCCCACGGACCGGAAAGGCACCGGGAATCAAATGCGGGAGATTCAACAAGGTTCGAGTTCGATAGAACCTAAGATTTTCCGCTGTTCGATGGTCTCTAGTGCCGAGCCTACTCCTCGCGCAGTTGATCATCCTGTGTCGTCAACTGGTTAAGGCCAACTTATAGATCCCTATGATGCTTTTAGTTTGGGTCATTAGACCCGTAGTCAGGCCAATAATATGGACGCAAAATGTGTCAGTACTCCCCCTGTAACCTGACCATAAACAGGTTACCCCCATAAGAGTAGGAGCTTTTCTTGGTGGGTCCTAGAGATGTGCGCAACTGGAGCATGCTCGAGTCTAACTGCTCGGAATTTGATTACCGGTGGCTGAAGAAGTTGGATGCCGCCCTAGGGAGTCCTGGAAAACATGGATACAGCCATAGGCCATAGACTGTATTCACGTTTTCCTTGACTTCGTAGGTCGGCATCCAACTTCTTCAGCCATCGGTTATCAAATTCTGACCGATCGGTCTTGAGCATGCTTGAGATACGTTCATTGTAGATGTTGGTCGATCATCGTCGATGATGATTCATCGTCGATCGTAGAGGTTGGTCGATCATCGTCGATGATGATTCATCGTCGATCGTAGAGGTTGGTCGATCATCGTCGATGTTGGTTCATCATCGATTGTAGAGGTTGGTTTCAATCAGGGACCTTCTATGACACACATACACCCTCATAAAATACTATATTAATTTTTTTTTTTTTTACTTTGATACCTGCCTTATGCAGAATATATGCAATCTAGATATTTGTCCCCTGCCTCTAAGTCAGGAAGAGCAGCTGTAAAGAACAGATCTTGGAATCTTGGAAGTTGGCTGAGCCTGTATTCATTGTAACCAGCCAAGATCCACACTCCTTCCAGGCAGCTGAGAGTTTAAGATGATGTTAAATGTGGAATTTGGAGCATTTGTGATCTTTAAATGGCTGTAAACATCGGCAGCGAGGCAATTATTCTAATGCGCGGCATTCTGATGATAGCTGGGAGCCGAGGGTTTTGTTCTGATGTCAGGAAACCCGTAATTTGGGCTGTTGTAGAGAAGGAAAAGAGCAGCTGATACTATGGGACTGATTAGAGTATTCATGCAGACCAATGAAGAGTGAGAAAATCGGCAAGGAAATTTACATGGAATATTGTCAGGTTGCAGTTTTTAGATTACTTTGTGCGACAGAGACTGAGTCTATGTATTGTGTTAACCGATCCCATGCAGATTTCATCTATGCCATTTTATACTATATGTTGTTGAAGTAAACGGACTATTTCAATGGGATTCCTAAAAAAAAAAAAATTTAAAAATATCTGGCACACCTCCGCTGTATTATGACCCCTCAATTTGCTGCAGTTTTTTCTTTTTTCTTCAAGTATTTAAAGGAGAAGTCCAGTGAAAATTGAACATTTTTATTAAAGTATTGTATTGCCCCCCCCCCCACAACTTACTGCACTTACTACTGCATCAAGGCTTCACTTCCTGGATAACATGGTGATGTCACTTCCTGGATAACATGGTGATGTCACTTCCTGGATAACATTAGAGATGAGCGAACCAGACGGATTTCTGGTTCATATGAATCAGAAATCTCGGCGGCTGACTCCCGCTGTCTGCCGGCTCTGTGCAGCGGGTGGATACATCGTAAGGAACGCCTGGAAAACTGGAATACAGCCATTGGCATTGGCTGTATCCCAGTTTTTCAGGCTGTTATATTGAAATAATGGCCGTTATTTACTGTTATATGGCGGCCATCCACTCAATTTCAACATTGTGTGAACAGATCCTTTCTGTGTTTTTAATCCACTCCTGGTTTTGGTTGCAATACTGACTGAAATATACGTAGTGTGAACGCAGCCTTAAACAAGATGTCTTTTATTTTGGTGCTGAAAAAGACTATGGAGAAAAATGTATGGCCGTAATCATGATGATTAGCCCTATCTAGCCAAAGGCTAAACATGCCCTTATGTGGTGTCCCACCACGGGTGTTATTAGTTTATACACCCCTCGCAAAAGCCTGTACTACAAGTTAACATGCTAATGAAGTGATGCTTAAGTTTTACCACTAGATGTCGCTGTTATTTGCATATGCACTTGTATATTGCACAGCTGTAGTGAACAAGGGGTTATTGCTTGTTTATGATCTGCGCACCAATAAGAGCTTTCTTCACCTTTCTCTATTGTCTTTCTTCTCTTTACACTTTCTTCTTCACCGCTCAAAGGGGACATTACACCTCCTGTAGGAAGTTCTCACATGGGGAGAAGAAGTACACACCCACTTAGTCAGTGTCCAGAGTAGCCTAGTCAGGAGTGTGGTAGTGGACGGATGCACATGGGAGATGGAGAGACTTTTCTTTTAGACACTATTTTTGGTCCAACTATGCAGTGCTAAACTACTTGAGAGAGAACAAGTCAGAGATCACCCCAACCCACACCGTGAACATTTCTAAAAGGGCAGGACAGTATCCGGAAACAAGAGGAACTGATCCGGACAGAGCAAAGTTGCTACAAACCTATGTACCCTGTCTCTCAGTGCAGGTGCAACCAGGTAATTTGCTCAACTAAGGTCTGGGGCTTGTGTCACCCTAATAGGACGGGTCATCTGACACTGTAGGACAACAGATGGTACAGCGACAACAAAGGTCGAAACACTTCTATTTTCAAGTATTCTTCAGTATTCTACTTCTTCTTCTTCTTCTAAAGTCTTAGCGCAGATTCTGTTCTGGCATGTCTGCAGTCTATGATCAACTATTGTAAAAAGTATTCTCACAGTAAAGAACATTTTATTTATGATAACGTGACTCAGTGATTATTGTCCGGCACCTACACAGTTACTACTCCATCCTTGGGTCATCTCCCCTTTTCTGATGAAAAACAGAAATTCACTTCAAGGTTTTTTTTATCTCTGTAAGACTGGACAAGTCCTTTAAGACCCTTACAAGTTCTTGACGGGATGCGTTCCGTGCGCCCTTTCTGACTCTGTTCAAGCTGAGACTGCAGACTAAGCAGTTCCTCTTCTTTGGCAGATCCTACAATGATTTGCGGAGCGGCGGATGAGAGTAAGTACACGAGCACAAGAAGAATGCGTGTGACGTTAAATGTTTTAAATAGAAATAAAGAGGACCGAATCTTGGAGAAATTTATCAGTATGGAAGGAGTAAGAGCATTGAGTCATCTGTATATGTCCTGACACTGTCATATATCCTACTTAAAAAAAATAGAAAAAACTCACATTCTATAGCTCACAAACCCATCAAAAACATGCAAACTACACAGGAAACCAAGACACAATATAAATGAGGAGAGGACCAGGATTCAATGCAAAATTGATTCATTGTTATAGATTTTTATATTATTTATCATCTGCGTTTTTAAAGGGGTAGTTCAGCAACATCAAAAAATATTTCTTTCAAATCAACTGGCATCAGAAAGTGCCAGAGATTTGTAATCTACTTCTATTAAAAAAATCTCAAGTCTTCCAGTACTTATCAGCTGCTGTATGTACTGCAGGAAGTGGTGTATGACATACAGCAGCTGATAAGTACTGAAAGATTGGAGATTATTTTGATGAAAGTGAATTAAAGTTGGGTTGAAAGATTTCTTTTTGCTGTTGCTAAACTACCTCTTTAAGAAACTGCATGTACTCTGCACCTCAGGAGTTCTACCAAAAACAGCTGATCAGTAGCCCAGGAAGGACACCACTCTGCGCACTGATTGGCTGACAAGGTTATTTCTTTTGTTGACCCTGACTCCAGGAAATGCTGCGCAGTGGGAGCAGGCACCATGAGGATAGTGGTAGTGGGGAAGGTGAGTATAGTTTTTTTCTATTTTACAGCAGCCTGAGTAGATATGTTTTAAAAAAAAAATAGCTTAAAGTACTTTCAAGTCAGCTGGTGTCAGGAAGTTATATAGATTTGTAATTTATCTTCAGTCTTCCAGCACTTATCAGCTGCTGTATGTCCTGCAGGAAGTGGTGAATTCTTTTCAGTCTGATACAGTGCTCACTGCTGCCACCCCTGTCCATGTCAGGAACTGTCCAGAGCAGGAGAGGTTTTCTATGGGGATTTGCTACTACACTGGACAGTTCCTGACATGGACAGAGATGGCAGTAGAGAGCACTGTGTCAGATTGGAAAGAATACAACACTTCCTGCAGGACATACAGCAGCTGATAAGTCCTGGAAGACTTGAGATTTTTAAATAGAAGTATATTTACAAATATATGTAACTTCCTGACACCAGATGATTTGAAAAAAAAGTTGGAAAAAAATATTCGCTGAAGTACCCCTTTAAGGTGCCTAAACACATTACATGTATTTTAACCAAAGCCACCAGGGTGTCTAGAGTCCCCCCAATGGCATATTTCCCTCAAAGGTTGAGCATCAACTGATATTTTAACCAAATGGTAGGACACCATTATGGTGAACACATGCAAATGAGTTAGCTATGTCTGTGAGCCTGCAAAGGACGGGGACTTCCTGGGTTCGGTCTCTTTTTTTGAACAGAGAAAAGACCAAATGTCATCACGGAGGGAGCATGGAGTGCAGTGTGACAGGAAGAGTGACACCTAGTAGGCAAATGTATAACGCTGATTAAATCACAGAAAACTTTTTAGAAAAGAATAAAGCGAGTATATTGCAGAACTGCTTGCGATAACAACTGTTGATGATTTCTTAAAAGAAAAACTTCACGACAATAGCTTTTTTTTTTTTTTTTTTTACATCCTCAAAAATCCCCCCAAAACCTGCGCTCACATGGCCTTGAATGGCATGGCCAGCCAGTTAGTAGCAGCATCTGGTACAATGTTGTTGCAGATAAAGAATGATGAAATATAGATGATTCCTAAGCTGTTTTCAGCAACACCCTGAGTGGGGGTGAATCTTCTCTCCACCACCCCGGCTAAGCTGAGCATTGTGCTCTGTGATAAGAAGTGACAGGTTTAGAGCAAAATAATGGTTTTAGATTGGCGCTGGGCTCTTATCTATGTAATCTGATTAGGTGACACGCACTGGTGCCTGCTAAATAACCTCTCTTGCCTCAAGGTGAGACAGGAGGACACCAGGCAGTCACATTAGCTTCACTATACGGAGTCATTGTCACGGATGTGACCACCGCTAACGCTTCTGTCTGTAGCTGCCCAATGGAGCAGTAGGTACATGCCAGAGACTGTGAGAATATAACGCTATAAATATAGTATACAGCAGGGATGGGGAACCTTCGGCTCGCCAGCTGTTGCAAAATTACAACTCCCATCATGCCTGGGAACTGTAGTTATGCAACAGCTGGAGAGCCGAGGGGTCCCTATCCCTGGTATACACTATGTAGTATCAGTAAAGAAAATACTACTTGACAGAGATACCAAGGGAGATTTATCAAACATGGTGTAAAGTAAAACTGGCTCAGTCGCCCCTGGCAACCAATCAGATTCCACCTTTCATTTTCCAAAGAATCTGTGAGGAATGAAAGGTGGAATCTGATTGGTTGCTAGGGGCAACTGAGCCAGTCTCACTTTACACCAGGTTTGATAAATTTCTCTCTCTCTCTCTCTCTCTCTCTCTCTCTCTCTCTCTCTATATATATATATATACAAAAAAGTCTATTAGTGCAGCACTCCTTTTTATAAGTATAGTTCGGTGCCTTCCAGCATGCACCCTTGCGACCACAGGTGCTAAAGTATACAAATAGAAAAAGCCGTGGCACTCGAAATTCAGTGAAAAAATAAGTGTTTTTTATTCGCCCAAAACCGCAAAACCGCGGTTTTGGGCGAATAAAAACCACTTATTTTTTCACTGAATTTCGAGTGCCACAGCTTTTTATATATATATATATATATATATATATATATATATATAATGCATCACTTACTCAGAAAGGAAGTAAGTAAGATTTAGGCGTTGGAGGAATATAAAATGACTTGTACTTTACAGTATACATGAGATGACACATTTTCTTTTTAGCTGCAAAAAGTCTTATTTAGTCGATATTATATATTATATATATAGTTGATATTTT
Organism: Dendropsophus ebraccatus; assembly: GCF_027789765.1. NCBI lineage: Eukaryota > Metazoa > Chordata > Amphibia > Anura > Hylidae > Dendropsophus > Dendropsophus ebraccatus. Next base: position 15,107,446 of record NC_091467.1, on the reverse strand, counting down.
TGGCTGCCCAGGCATAATAGGAGTTGTAGTTTTGCAGCAGCTGGAGAGCCAAGGTTCCCTACCCCTGCAATAACCTGTTGCTAAGTAGATATACATGGTACCAGCTAGGCTGCCACGGGACGACCAGGAAGAGTACGGGGAGGATATGGACTGTGAGCCCGCCAGCTGTCCCAACCTACTTGCCTCAACTCAAGACAGTCCTAGGTGGCTGAGGGCCACTGGGCGACAATCCCTATCTTGCGTCTGAGGTGTAAAACACGAAATAAAGACGAGACAGACAAAACATCAAGGGATGGTCATACAGGCTGAGGGTAAAACCTAGTGGACAATGTGGTACAGAATCAGGATCCAAAAGAGTAGTCAGAGATATAAGAGATCAGAATAACCAGGTATAGTGATACGGGGTACGCTTAGCACGCTCAGAGAGTCTAATAGCAAGCAAAGACTACTAGACAAACACTTTATAGAAGGCCAGAGACCTGTGCCAGCATGTGATTGGACCAAGCACACAAAACACAGACTGACAAAGCAAAGGATGAGTGAAAAGATTTCAATCACATAGCCAAACAAAGGTTAACTGTTTAATGGCCAGAGGGAACTCAGCAGGGAAGAGATGGATGTGGTGATGAATCAATTACCAAAGCAGAAGGGATTGAGCTGTGTTCAGACAAATACAATGTAAAATACAAATACTAAATTATTGCTAAGACCATGGCCGTATACCATGAGCGGATGACCACACTGAAGTCTGAACAGGCACGATAATGATGAATGGGACCGATAAATTTGAAATCCTGTAGAAATTTTTGGACATTTTGATAATTAATTAAAAGTAATAATTTTGTCCAAAGCCGGAGAGGTTTCCTATGGGGATTTGCTGCTGCTCTGGACAATTCCTGACATGGACAGAGGTGGCAGCAGAGAGCACAGTGTCAGACTGGAAAGGATACACCACTTCCTGCAGAACATACAGCAGCTGATAAGTGTTGGAAGACTTGAGATATTTAAATGGAAGTGATTTACAAACCTTTATAACTTTCTGACTTTCTTCAGAGTACCCCTTTAATGTTATATAGGTAAAGCTGTATATTTTAATACATAGATATATCTCTAAGGGGTGCAGACATCACTTGTTTGCGCATGAACTTTAATTTTAGAGCTCAGAGGAAATGGGAAGGTATGAGATAATGAAAATGTGCTATGATACTATGTTATTGGAAATTCCATTAAGGGGGAGGAATGCGAGGAATCCTGTATGTAACAGCTGACTAGTTCCCAAATCAGTTTTATATCAGCATCCTAGACTTTATAAAGCACAGGATGCATTTTTGGCTTAAAAAAATATATTTTTGTAAAATTTGTGAAAACATTTAGTTTTTAATTAGCAATTTAGGCCTTTAATACCAACTTATTTCAGGTATTTCTTTGTGGGTCAGTGACCCCCTACTATAACCATGCAGTTCATGGTGCTTAGCAGGTGGGACACCTATCATAGAGGGGAGTAATGCAATTACTATGGAAACCAAGGGGCGATAACAAAGCCTGGATTGGTTTGGGCTTAGGCTTAGTTCACACATTGCATATAAAATAGACTATAGAACTAGCTATACAATCCATACCAGGCCTAGAATCCATTACAGATGATTTTCTTCTGTAAATGGAGTTTGATAAATCCCATTCAGTTGCATTGTACTGGACTTTCTTGTGAAATTATTCCTGATAAGCGGCCTTCAGAGCTTCTGGGTCACGATGCAACATCTGGAACAGCCTTGGACGGATCCATCTGATTCTTATGGATGTAGATGTGCTAAAAGAAAAGAATTGAGTGAAAAAGAGCAAAACGCGTTGGCGGATGAAATGAGGGACCATGAGGTTATACAGTTTCAGTACTGACTCTGATTTAGTCATTTCTTTTGGTACCTGTATATCGTCACGTGCATTGTTACGCATATCATACTATGATGATGAATTGTATTAAAAAGTCTTCCAATATTTATCAGTTGCTGTATGCCCTGCAGAAAGTGGTATACTTTCCAATCTGGAGAGCAGGAGAGATTTATTATGGGGATTTGCTACTTCTCTGGACTCTTCTTGACATGGACAGAGGTGGCAGCAGAGAGCACTGTGTCAGACTAGAAAGAGTACACCACTTCCTGCAGGACATACAGCAGCTGATAAGTATTGGAAGACTTGAGATTTTTTAAGAGAAGTAATTTACAAATGTGGTTTCTCATCATGGGGGCAGTCCTATGCACCATAGTAAGTCATTCTCTCAGGTTAACAAGTGGGAGATAAAGTGCCTTATTTTCCCCTATAGGTGTTGTCGCCACTGTTTTTGCCTTGTGTGCACAGCTGTAGAGCCAAAGGGTTAACTGTTTATACCATGTGTTATATGCTGACCAGTCACAGGTGCTCTTCTTTCTTATCCTATCCTTCTTCTCTCTCACTTACACTCAGCCCAACCACCTAGGATCACCCTAGCCCACACCAGGAACCCATCTAAAATGTGCAGGGCAGTCTCCTAAAACAAGAGGAACTGACCCCAGTAGGACAAAGCTAGCAGAATAGGTCTACGTATACTACTGCGCAGCGCAAGATTACTGGGTAATCTTGGAAGTCTGCTACACCCAGATAACTGACGATTGGGGCTTGTGCTACCCATCTAGGATGGGCTCTACGCAACTAGAGGGCAGATGGTGGTCAGACTATAGTCTAAATGTTAGTACGAATATCACTTACTTCTTATCTACACTTCACTTCTGGCAGAGTACAGATTCTACATTGGGCAGGGCTCCTCTGGCAACTCCTCTCCTCTTCCTTCTTTTCCTACTACAAGCACCTACTTCTACTAAGCACTGGTGTGACTCTATTGTCAGCAACTACTTTTGTCAAGATTTGCACTACCTGTAATGAGTGTACTGTTCGCCTGCAACTTTGTTCAGTAAAGTTTTTTTTTTTGTACTAAACACATGGGACTCTGTCTTATCTACCTGCACCTGGACCCACACACACCACTGTGTACCTTGGGTTATTTTTACCCTCTCTGTGGGTGGCGGTACCAACATTCCTGGTGGATCTACTACGACTCCAGGTTGCGGTGACAAGCGCCCAAAGGTCCTGCAACACTCAGGGAGGTTAGCACCATTTGGGGACATTAACCGGCCAAAACAGGTATCAACATCATACCTGTGCACTACCACAGTACTGGCGTCACGGATAACAATATCACAGTAACTGGCCAAGTAAAAACCACACCACACAAATCTCTGACACTAGCTGGAACCAGTAAGAAAACATTTTTTTTTGTTGAACTACCCCTTTAACCCCTAGACGATCCAGGACGTAGAGTTACGTCATGGAAGTCTGTCACCAGACGACCCTGGACGTAACTGTACGTCCTGGGTGGTTCTCCCGCGATCGCGGCGCGACCGCAGCCTTTAAGTGCAAGTGACAGGGGGAGTCCCCTGTCACTTACCGATCGGGACCCCCGCAGTGTGACTGCGGGGGTCCAGATCATTGAAATGGACCGCCGGAGGTCTCTCACCTTCCTCCGTGCGGTCCGATCGGCGATCTGCTACACTGAGCCTGCACAGGCAGGCTCAATGAGCAGATCGCCGATAACACTGATCAATGCTAGGCCTATGGCATATCAATGATCAGTGTAGAAATCAAACTAGTGTATGTAAAAGTCCCCCAAAGGAACTTCAAATGTGTAAAAAAAAAGTTCAAAACACTATTACACTACCCCAAAGCCCCTCCCCCAATAAAAGTTGAAATAACCCCCCCATCCCATTATATAAATAAAACATATAAAAATAAATAAATAGATAAACATATAATATACCGTAGCGTGCGTAATTGTCCGATCTATTAAACTATAACAAGCGTCATTGTGATCGGTGAACGGCGTACACGAAAAGAGGGAAAAATGTGCGCGGATTACCGATTTTATGTTACATTATATATTAAAAAAAATCAATAAAAAGTGATCAAAACGTCCGATCTTCACAAATATGGTATTAATAAAAACTAGAGATCATGGCGGAAAAAATGACACCCCATACAGCCCCGTAGGTGAAAAAATAAAACTGTTAAAAGTGTCACAATAGGCCCATTATCTTAATATTTAATTGCCAAAAAAAAGGATTTCATAAAAAAAATATATAAGATTAGAGAATCTGTGTAACCTGCATATGGTTGTGTTCGGACTGACCTATAGAATAATAGTATCATGTCGCTGTTACCATATAGTGCATTACGTAGACACAGGAACCCCCCAAACGTTACCATACTGCATTCTTTTTTACGATTTCACCTATTTATATCTTCATAAATAATATATTTGGGATTCCGTCATACATGTTATGGTAAAATGAAAGACGCCATTACACAGTACAACCATTCCTGTAACAAATAAGCCATTACATGACCCTGTAGATAGAAAACTGAGAGTGCTAGAGCTCTTAGAAGGGGAGGAGGGAAAAACGGAAACACTAAGATCAAAATTTGCGCGGTCCACTGGGTCATTTTGGGCCTGGTCCTCAAAGGGTTAATATTGTCTGTTTTAGGATAAATATTTATTTAATAAAGGCGGATATATCCATTGATTGTTTAATTAAAGATACTCTGTCAGTAGGTTTATGTTGTCTTATCTAGAACAGAATGATGCATCACTTACATTGTTCTGTGCAGCTGATCCAGAGATCTCCTCCTGAATAACATGGACAATAAGTAGTCCTCTCCATTATGTGTGTAAGCTCAGTAGTCCTCAATATTCATGAGAAGCAGGAAACTCCGCCCACCAGCTGCTGATTGGCACTTATCTATCCATGCTCTGTATAGACAGTCAACTGTCAGTCAGCAGCTGGAGGGTGGGGGGAGGGGTGTGGCAAGATTCCTATTCTCCTGCATATTAGGAGAACGGTTGAACAAAATCATGTAAGTAATACACCGATCTGTTCAGCGTTTCTGTCACTAGTTTATGCTGCCCTCATTTAAGGCACCACACACCTAGTGACAGATTCCCTTTAAGTATATGCAGTAGTCACATGTCCTGTGCCAAAAGGGAGACTGATGATCCAGGACACATTGGAATGGAAGTAGCGAGGGATCTGTATGGTGAAAGTGACTTCCTTTTTTTTTTTTTTTTTTTTACTTTACAGTATACTGGACCATTTGTGTTTTGTTTGTTTTTATTTAAATTGCCATCTACAATCGTTTTCTTTTAAAGGAGAACAACTCAAGAAACCTGCTAAAAAATGTAATGTAGAAGAGGAAGCGGTGAACGCAGCAAAACTGTTGACTCCTCCATTTGTTTATGTGACTGGTAGTAAACCTTCTATATCATTGTGTCCGTCTGCAGTTTGAGAGTGCCGATCATTCTGATACTTTAGAACATTTGCTTTTGAAGGTTCACCTCTTAAAGGGGTACTCCAATTGGTGTCATAAAGTTATACAGATTTGTAAATGACCTTTATTTAAAAGTCTCCAGTCTTCCAATTCTTATCAGCTGCTGTATGTCCTGCAGCAAGTGATGTATTCTCTCTAGTCTGACACAGTGCTCTCTGTTGCCACCTCTGCCTGTATCAGGAACTGTCCAGAGCAGCAGCAAATCCCCATAGAAAACCTCTCCTGCTCTGGACAGTTCCTGACATGGACAGAGGTGGCAGCAGAGAGCACTGTGTCAGACTGGAAAAAATACACCACTTCCTGCAGGACATACAGCAGCTGATAAGTACTGGAAGAGTCGATATTTTTCAAAAGAAGTAAATTACAGATCTGTATAACTTTATGGCACTAATTCTTTTGGCTGAGTACCCCTTTAACAACTGAGCACCACTGCTAATATTATCCCATTTCTATTTGAATCTAATGTAGTAAAAGTTTTGTAACAGCAGAAATTTTGCAAAAATGTAAAAGTCAGTAAACGCTGCTATTAAAGCATTGCTGGCGGAAAGTTACCAGAACTGTATATATCCAAGCAGAAAGTGCCTGCTCCGGGATTCTGCGGCTCTCGGCTCTGACTAAGCCCTGGCAAATCCTTTTGCAGACTCAAAGCTTTTGGGAAAACTCCTGCATATATTACAGTGACCCATCCACTTCAATTATTTTGTGCCAAGTATGGAACTTTCTTGTAACTCCTGTGTACAGAAAAAAAGCTGATGGTGGCTCCTCGGTTGGACTGTGAAATGTTTACAGGCAGTGACTCCCTATTGGATTTGAATTGCAGAGAAGCTAAAAGAGAAAAGGGAACAGCTCAACAAAAGAGATAGCGAGCAGCTTGAGGGTTGTAGCTAAAAGGATATTAAAAATGTTTCATTTACATAAGAAGTAATAGTAACTAGGGCCGGTGTCAGCACAGGGCTTGCCTGGGCAAGTGTCGGGGGCCCCAGCGTCTACAGGGGCCCAGAGTGGGAGAGGGGCCGGTGTTCTGATGTTCAGCCCTCTCAGTGTAGGGTGAGGGGCTGAACATCAGAAGACAGAGGGTACTATTATGCTGCGTTTACACGGAACGATTATCGTGCAAATTTGCGTAATAACGATCGAATTCGAACGATAATGGTACGTGTAAACGCAGCGAACGATCAAACGACGAGCGAGAAATCGTTCATTTTGATCTTTGAACATGTTCTCAAATAGTCATTGATCGTTCACAAAAAATTTGCAGATCTTTCCGCGTGAACAGTCGTTTGCTGATTTAACCAATGTGTGAGATAGGCTTAAACGATCGAAAAACTAATTTTCCGTACGATATATCGTACCGTCTAAACGCTGATCGTTATGAAAAAAAAATCATTACTCCGACATCGTTAATCGTACGATCGGGCCAATTATCGTTCCTTGTAAACGCAGCATGAGATGGGCCGATGGGGTCCCGATAATAAATGTAAACGAGCGCCGTGATTGCCTGTGATTGGCTGAGCAGGCTGTCAGCTGAGACAGGACAAGCTGGAGCGCGTGGACCCAGGGAGAAGCACAGAGGAGGCCTGCAACCTGGACATGTAATGTATAACGTTCAAACAAGGGCTGCAAGGACATCGGTAACAATGTCCCTGCAGCCCATGTTAAACAATTATCGGGCCATGTAATAGGCCCAGCAAACGAGCGCCGGGAGAAGTACAGAGGAAGAGGAGCCCTGCAGCCTGGATAGGTAATGTATATCGTCAGTCGTCGGCCGCGCACCGCTATTACATGTAGCGGTGCGCGGTCGGCGCCCGACAATTATAGGTCAGAACCTATATAGCCGATGACAACGATTATCGGCTGATCGTTGTCTTTATTACACAGAATGATAATCGGCAGCACCCAGAGAAAGAGCAGGACCTGCCAGCTTCCTGCAGAGAAAGAGAGAGCTATGAAGGACCTGGTCACGTGATCGGCAGGTCCTCAACCTTACAGTGTGGAGAGCAGCCAGCCAAAGGGCAAGAGGGAGCAGACTGAGCGGTAAGTACTGTGTGTATGTGTGTGTCTGTTTCAGTAATGTGTGTTTGTGTATGTTAGTGGTGTCTCAAGTGATTGTGCATAGTGTGTGGATGATGGGTGCATAGTGGATGGATGGGGGGGCCCACTGAGGCTCTGTCGCCTAAGGGCCCACAAAAACCTGGAGCCGCCCTGATAGTAACTATGTATTATCTAACCAACAGAGATCCGCGCTCAAGTCTGATCATTCGGTATTTGAATACTGACAGCTGAAGAAGTTGAATGCAGCCCAGGAAAACATGGATGCAGCCTATGGCCGTATGGGCACCATTGGGAGCACTGCCCCGCCCCCATAGTGCAGATCTGCCCCCAGTTGGCCCTTCCCTTCGAATGATTACCAATGGAGCTGGCCAGACAGGGGCGGGCCAGATCATCACTAGAGGGCGGGGCAGTGCTCCTAATGGTCTTAATGGACTGAGGACTGAACAACTATGTGCACGGGAAAGGCACTGAGGATGAAGGTAAGAGACATATCTTCCTCCTCTGCGTCTCCTGCGCAATAGGGACATATCAGCAGGTTAGATTTGTCTAACCTGCTGATAGTTCCCCTTTAGGGTGTTTCTTTGTGCTTCAAAACCCATGCTCTTGCTTTTGGTCGCTAGGCGAAAACCCCTTTAAATGGTCACCCAACTTTGTGAAATGTACGGCTGGTAAACAATGACTTAATGGCCGACGCAAAAGATGCGATTTTCCGCATGCAGAGTGCAGTATAACACGGGAGCATGGACAGGTAATGTATTAACTGTGTTGGCAAGGGCTGCACGGACATCGCTAATGATGTCTGTACAGTCCTTGCTGAATGATTATCAGGCCTTGTAATAGGCTCATTAAACAAGCGCTGATCTAGCAAATCGGTGCTTGTTTACAATATTTATCGGGCCGCCATCGGCCCGTATAATAGGACCCTTAGTCTCCAGTAGTTTTTAAAGGGATTGTATAAGATAAGGCAAAAGATCTTTCTTCCAAAAAAAACAAAAAAACACTGCCACCTTTGTGCATTGGCTGCTTCTGGTATTGCAGCTTATCCATAATTGAAATTCCTTGATCTGATACCAGACATAGATAAAAGTAGTGCTGCTTCTGGGAGAATATATACATATATTTTTATGTAATCTCCCAAAGGGTTAAAGCCGAATGCAGAAGTGACTCAGTCCATCCGATTTTTCGCTTAAAGGCATCAAACACATTACTCATTAAACAGTTGACTCATTGATGTATAAGATAAAATGAACACAAGGAAAAGTCATAAAAAATGCATTTTAAGGGGAACCTGTCACCAACTTCATGCATGCTGCTGGGGGAGGAAAGAAAACCGCTGCCTCACTTCTCCGGCGGCGGTTTATCCTCCAAGAACAACAGGAACAGACAGTTGAAATCCAACATGCCCAATCCTTCTCTCCCCTGGCATCTACCACCAGGGCCAGTCAGAAGGCCCCTATACCCATCAGATGGTAGAGTATCTTATTGTATAAAGGAGGCTTCTATGTTTTATTGTTGGTGACTGAAACCTATTTACGTCTGTATAATAAAATTAATGAAATTGTTTTTTTATTATTTTATTTTACTTTTGTGTTTTTTCATGCACCTGTAATGGACTTCCTGTTCCTGTTGTACACTCTAGCTGGAAATTCAGCAGGCTGATTGCATCCTTTGAACTTGTTTTAAAATCGGTATTGACCAGATGCAAATCTTCTTGTGTAAACCGGAGATGTGTGGCCGAGAGCAATGAATTTAGATGGCCACACGTACGATGCAGGGATCATCCATGCGTCCCAGCCACTGGGTTAGTCGTGTCTTCTGAAGTCACTGCAAGGGAGCACTGATCTCACTTGCTAGCGTCCTTGCACAACCCAGTGTAAAGAAGAGTTGGCTGAATTCCCGGTTAGAGTGTACATCAAGAACAGGAAGTCCTTTAAAGGATGTACACTAGACAGGAAGTTCGGCTAATAAAGACAACAGAGCAGTCAGTTGGCATCAGAAGTGGAAGGAAAGAATGAAAGACCGCAGGAAGGTGATAAAATATTATCATTTACCAATATATGCATTTATTAAAAATATAGAACTAGGTTTCATCATGGAAAAGCCCCTTTTAGTATGAAGAAGTTGGAGATTTCTTAGACTCCACACCCAAGTCTAGCCAATGCCAATCTGACTGTGATTTAGAGAAACCAAACCTCCAATAAATTATGTGGCAGTAAATGGTAAAGATATAATTAAAAAAACGGAGGTTTTAAGCGATAATCACCCGCCATTATACGAAATGCATTTTATAAACCACAGAGACATTGTATTATGTTTTATAGCTCGATTTCCTGGATTTTATGCTTTCAAAGCTGCATACAGACATCTAACTACCCTTTTATATACCCTTGTACGTCAACAGGGGCTGACAATTTAATGCGTTTTCTTTATGGCCGGGCTGTTAGAGAAGGGAGGGGGGGGGGGGGTGCGTAGCTTTAAGAAAAACATCCCAATCAGATAAAGACCGGGTTTCTGAGTAGTTTTTTTGTTCTGCTGCCATTGACGTAAATTTGTTGAAACTAGCTAATTTTTAGAGTGTTAAAGGTCATGCCACTTGCCAACAGTATTTCTTTTCAAGAAAAGCAGACATGCTGTAGTGTACACTTTTCTCCCGAGCTGCGTCTGCCCCATGAAGCCTCCCTTTGTTCAGTGAAGTGATCTCCTCCTTGGGCCATAAAACATGTCTGAGGGTCCACGGTAAAAAGGTCAGTATATCAAGGAGTCATTTCATGGGTATTAAGGCAGTTTGATCCAAGTGAAACCACAAAATGGGGGAACTGAAGTGAAAATGTTAAAAAGAAGTCTATAAATTAACATGTTCCTCCAAGGTGAGGTGGGTGGGGGTGTCCAACCAGAAAATGAACTATTGTTAAAAACTCTTGCAGGCAAAATTATTACTTTTTGTTCACTTAGCCCCCTTCACAAATCCAGGAAACTCAGGTAACTTTCCGGATGCATAGGTTTCTATTGGGCATGGATACCTTTCAGGATTTTTCCTGAAGGGTGTCCATGCCGGAAAAAGCTCAGAAAATATAGGACCTATGGGGGCATCCAGAATTCTGGACAGCTCTGGATGAACATTCGGAATCTGTCTGGAATTGTGGATGCATTGTATAGCAGCCCAGGCTAACACCAGCACCTTGCAATTGCCTCCGGGTACTGACGCTGACCCTTTAACTGTGCGTGCTCCTAATCGGTCATTCTTGTGGCCAGAGACAGCATTATTCCTCCAGCCACAACTGAACCTCCTTACAGAACTAAACTGAACTTTACAAACTGGGATTTGTTACGAACTTTGCAAAAAGTTTGGTTTGTTACAGAAGTTGTTGATTTAATACATATAGAAAATGAAATAAAAGGGTATACTCACCTGTCTGCACTCCCCCTCCACATCTGACTGATACGGGACAGCGCCACGCCCAGTGATTGTCTGAGTGGGCTGTCACTCTGACCTCAGTCAGAAAGTGGAGGCGGCTGTAATCAGCAGGGTACACTGAGGGAGCGCGGACAGGTAAGTATTGATGAGTGAACTTGCTGAAAACACCTATATGCTTGCAATTGTTTAGTTTTAGTGTGGTTCGTTTAAGGTTTGAAACTTTGCTTTAAAGTTTGGTGAACCTGCTAAACCGAACTTTTGAAAAGTCGTCTCATCTCTAATCTCTAGTGGTCACCATATCAACTCAAGGTACTACATAGGGCAATATATAACCTAAAGCTGGTGCTGGGCACACATTTAGGCAGCGCAAATGATGTAACTGCTCTTTTACCTACATGGACTTGACTGATTTTGAAAGTTGATTAGGATGAAGTTTTTGACTACAGATAAACTTTTCACATTACTGTTGAGCACCATGTAAACTATCGACCCAGTTCTACAAATATATCCTCAATCCAGTATACCTGTTAGCGTAATGCACCTTCCGCAGAAAGTGGAAATCTAGAGTGGATGATGACTTCAGCCTCGATATATTTTCAAGTTATGATTAACACAACAGGGGAAGCCTTAAAAATAGGTATTTGGTTATAAAATGTGCTGGAGGTGGGTGTAGCGCTGCTTCGTCATTCCCTGTGATTTTCTGCATTGTTCATTTGTTCGCCGTTCTGAGATGTACTGTACCGTTAGTCGTGATCTTTTGTCTGCTTTTTATTCATAATACTTCACACTGAGCTTCACACGGCTGATTTGATTCTGAGAAGTCATTTGTCTGCCCACAAGCTAGAAAAGTGCTTCACTAGATGTATATAAGGGGGGGGTGCAAAGTACTTGGAAAATATATCAACTTTATTAACTTGGTTTCTTACTTTGCCGTCTAGAGATGGAGCCTTTTAAATATTTCCGGTGAATTACAAGCGAGGACAGAATCCATTCTTCTATGCCAACTCAAATACTGTCTATTGAAAAGAATATGTTTCTCCGTGTTATTTGTAAGGGAACTACTACAGTTTTTTTTATTTTCTTTTTAAAGAGGACCTGTCACCCCCCCGTGCCGAGGTGACAGGCTCCTGACCCCCTGCTAGATCCCCCTATACTCACCTAATCGCGCTGGGTCGCGCTTCCTGATGCGGTCGGGTCACAGAGATTTCAGCGCCCGAAGCCCGGCGCGCGCGCACACAGCAGAGTTCGACGCTCATAGAGAATGAATGGGGAGTCCGATGCTCCGTCATTTTCTATGGGCATCGGACTCTCCTGTGAGCGCGCGCGCTGGGCTTCGGGCGCTGAAATCTCTGTGACCCGACCGCATCAGGAAGCGGGACCCGGCGGGATCAGGTAAGTATAGGGCGCTCTAACGGGGGGTCGGGAGCCTGTCACCCCGGCACGACAGGTATCCTTTAAGTACTGGTATTTTAGTGTATACCCTCTGCAGCAGGATAGGAACTACAGAACAGACAGTGACTGATGCAGCTCTCTCTGCCTCTCTACCAGCGGGAAGTTACAGCATGATCTCCCCCATTGAAGTCTAGTCTAGGTCCATATTTGACCCGCAATGCATCCATATTTCATCAGTATTTTAATTGTTTACTCAATTTCCTGTCTAGAAGACAGAGAGTCAGTATTTACTGTACAGAAATACAGATAGAATCCAAATACAATACTGAAATATATCCATATTACAGATTCCAAAATGGTCAAGAGAAAGAGGCCCAAACCTAAGATAGTGATTAAAAGGCAACCAGTCGTCAGACATGTCAAATTGCCATTTCTCCCCAGCTATATCTCCCGCTGTGATCCCCTGTGAGACCCGCTGTGATCACTAACTTTTGAAATGGCCAATGATATGTCATAAGTTATTTTTGATGACAGGTACTCTTTAACTCTAGTTTATCCCATTCTACATTGCTCATGTGATCGAAAAGAAACATGATGCCTTGGTTGACTATATATATTATGTATATGTATATATATATATATATATATATATATATAGCTATTCATTGAATATCAGCCATACGAACTTGACAGTGCAGACAATGTAAAGTGCGGCTTCAGCCACACTTTACATTGTCTGCTATGGTTAATTGGAATGCGGGCACACCGGAATGTGCCCATATTCCAATTTAAAAGAAATTAAGTTCATCCGGCCGATACTGCAGTACTGTCTGGGGTAAACTTTACAGACAGTGGCTGTTCTGTGACATGGCCATATCACAGAACGCCAGCTTTCTTACGCATGAAAGGTCCAGAAGCAGCAGCTTAGCGTTGAGGTATTCCATGTCAGTATGGGGTTATCATGATAACTGTGGGACTCCTACAATCAGATGTGAAATGTCCTCAGAATGAACAGAGCCTACCACGCAAGTGCAGCCAGTACTTAGTGTATTGCCTATGGATCTTCAGAACAGCACTGAGCTCAGCAATGTTCAGAATCCCCAAGAATGAATGATGTGTTGGTCTCCTATAAGCCGTGTGCTCCATTCATCCCAAAGACAATTTTCTCTCCATTTTCGCCATCTGTGGAGATCATAGTGGTTGGACCCCTTAATGACCAGAATGTTATCTACTATTCTAGGGAATAAAAAATATGCAGGAAGAGTCCATGGAGCCCCATTCAAGAGTCTCAAAACACGGGCCTAGACAGTTTCTGGGTGTTGCCCCTCATCGGCGTTGAGCAGGATTCTGGCTTGGGTGAGAGCCATGCCACATCTGACATTCTTGGGGATAACATGCTAAGATTGGAGTACCCCTTTAAGTGAATGGGACCAAAAATCACAGCCATACACATATCAGTTCATATCGGCTGTTGCAGTTATTCATACACAATCACTGACAATATTTAGAAAATATTTTTAATTTCAAACACAGACAAATTCATTTTGGGCAATGTCGGTACATCGTCTGTCGTCATTATCGTCTATCGTTACTTTTCATCAGCTGATCGATGATATTGGCTGTTTTTGTGATCTTTGATCTAAGTGGATACAGGTTGGCATTGTTCTCTACATTTTGTTCTCATACCGCAGCAAATCCATAACCCGAGTGAGTAACCTTCATTTTGTGGTGATTCAGCACCCGCCTGATATTACTGCAGCCAGACTTGAAAGGAAGCGCTCACCAGAAACTATATCCTTATTAAAAAAAAGAGCCCGGATCATTTCCGATGTCTTGCGTTAAAAAAAAAACCTGTCTATCAGGGAACCATATAAAATGTTTCATTTCCTATCTGTCTTTAAATGTCAGATGAAAAGACTCAGCGAGAGCGGGAGAACAATGGAAGATTCTGCGAGGCCTCGGCATAGCACACACCGCGGAAACCTCCATGTCTGCACGGCACATCAATGCCTGTCTGCACACAGAGCCCATTGTATTACTCTATGCACTGGGCAGTAGGTTTCTACTTTTATTATGTTTGTTTCTGCAGAGTCCAAAACTAATACTGTACTTTAAAGATTTGCCCTTTCCATTGAAGCAGCTCCCTGGACTGACAATGTAAAATCACACAATGCTATTAGTCTTTATACACAACTCCACTCTTTCGTGTGTGAACGCATCCTGAGCATCTAACATCCCATCCGTTTGATGTGTTTAATGATGCCAGGCAGATGCCTGATGCAGTGTCCCACTGCATGTTTTATAGGTTGCTTTATGGTTGTCAGAGCTGTTGCCCCCCACATCTGTTGAGTGCCCCCTTATGCAGTCAGTGTTTACTGGGAGTGTTGCTGCCACCTAGTGATTGTCAAAGAGCAAGTGACTAGTGATAGACACCAGCTGTGGGCGTATGCTGGGTATATGCTGGGTGTGAAGTCATTGGGAAGTTCTTTGATCAATCCTTATCTCCTTATATCAATCCCTTATTTTAACATGTCCCTGAGGGGAGAAGTTAAGGTCCCCATACACTTTACTGATTCGGCCCATTATCGCTCTGTGTAATAAACACAACGATCAGCCAATGACAACGATCATCAGCTGATCGTTGATATAGGTTAGGACCTATAATTGTCGGGCGCCGACCGTGCATCGCTACGTGTAATAGCGGTGTGCGGCCGGTGACTGACAATATACATTACCTATCTAGGCTGCAGGGCTCCTCTTGTGGTCTTCTCCCCGGGTCCCGCGCGCTCCAGCTTCAGAGCGGCCTGTCTGAGCTGACAGGCCGCTCAGCCAATCATAGGCCGTGACCGCCACGGCCAGTGATTGGCTGAGCGGCCTGTCAGCTGAGAAAGGCTGCTCTGAAGCTAGAAAATCACAGCCAACCCCTTGATATACCCCTCCCCATACTGAATACAGGAATGCTCAGTTGTGCCGAACCTTCCTGTGTAAAGGGAGGATGAGCGGCATCGTTTGGACATCATTTATTGAAGGTGTAACCCAGGCGTTTCAAGGGTTAACCACCCTCTTCATCAGGCATCATGCCTGATGAAGAGGGTGGTTAACCCTTGAAACGCATAGCAATAAAGAACACATCTGATTGGCAAGAATACTGGTAACCTCTGCATCTTGATTGAAGTGGAGTGACTGTGCCTGGAGGTTTGAGCGCCAAGGAATCCACCATTGTTGCAAGGTTATTTGGACTAAGGATGAAGGTGAGAGACTTACCTTCATCAGCGCTCTGTGCACCAAATGGATTTGTCTAACCTGCTGATAGTTTCCCTTAAACTAACTTGCCAAGTAACTGATGAGAAGGAAGACTTTGCACCTTGCACCAGAAACATGGGAACACCTATGGAGCATATGAAGCCCATCTGTCCATGACCGGCTATGACACTGCAAAGCCCAGACTGCCCAGAAGTCCTATCGATCTCCCTAGCTGGCATTTCTCCGAGGTTGTGCAGTGTCCCAGAACATGCAGACTACTACTCCTATTATGGCCATTTCTATTGCTGTGTCAATGCCTGTTCTGGTAAGTGTTTGCACTGCAACTGCTGCTGGTTTTCCCCTAGTATTCTCTGGTAATGTGCATTCTCATGTGTATTCTCATGTATTCCTGTGTATTATTACAGTGTACAGTGGTATGCAAGGCTGTTGATCACGTGACCGTGCCAGTGCCCTGTAACCATGGTTCCTCCAATGGCCGACTAGCTCTGGCCAGGAACAACCATGTGACCTCCCACTTCCTCCTAACAAGGGAGTCTTCCCCCTGCTTCCAAGCAAGGAGGGTGTGTGTCGTCTCTCTCCTACCTCAGAGGAGTTGGACTTCTTCTTTGCAGCTCCCACTTCACCACTAGAAGTGTGGATCGAGTGCTCTGCTGTGTTCAAGTCTTCGGCTGTACCTGCCTGCTCAAGTGTCCGGAGTCTTCTCTCTCATCTGGGTGTCATTCCGTTATCTCTCCTCATCGCTACAAGGATTCACAGCAAGTATTATTCTCAAGCTAATCCACCCAGCAACGCTATTTCTCTCATACTCCTACTCCCGTCATCCGGCACGTATTCTCACAGCCTATGCAGCACCACTCCTACTTTACTTGTCAAAGCCTGCTATATACCCGGTTGCATCCGGACAGAACTGTTGCTACTAGTTACCTCATCTATAATAAAACCGCTGTTACTGAACCCTGGCATTGGTGTCCACTAACTGGTGCCCTGACTAGGTGCAGCGAAGAATCGCATGCCCATCATCACCCGCAGATTCCACAGACCGGCCCTACAGCTGTGCCGCCCTCAGGCCTATACCGTGACAAGTATAACCCCTGCAGCTGCCCCGGTCATTGCCCACTCATAACACCAGCACTGCGGAAGTGGCCCCCAGGGGCCAGGGCAACGCAGTTGTATCCGCCCAATGTAGCAATGACACAGAGACACATTGACCAGCCAGGTCTCCTTTCCCATGAGCTGTTCTTTGCACTGGCTTCATGTTCTAACAAGGAGGAAGGGATGAGAGTCCAATAAAGAGAGTCCAATTTTATTAGACAGTAATGAAATTCTAATGAAGAGACTGAACATAGCATGTAGTGTATGCAAATTACCAGTGTAGATGTGGTATCTCACTATGAGTGTTTTTATCTCTCCGATGCACCTGTCCAAAAGCCTCTTCTTTCTAGTTAAAAGTGGTGATGAGGTATTCTGAAGTTTCACCTCTAGGTGTCAGTATTTTCTATGTCTATGTGTTGCACAGCTGAAGTCAGTATTGGGTTAAGGTTTTATGTGTATCGTGTTATTATTGACCAATAGGAGGTGCTCTCTACTTCTGATCTCTTTTCCCCCTTCTTCTACAGACATTCATCCCCACCACTCACAGGTAGGCATAGGGAAGCCTCTGGTGGAGGAGACACTGGTGGAGGAAGTACACGTTCAGTTCTTATGAGATTCTCAGAGAGGAAAGATGCAAAACAGCTGTTCCTGCAGCAGTTAAGCCAGGGCTTGGCTGATCCCAGGACCCCTGACGGGGACAACAAAGTCAGTTCAGTTGAGTCTAGACACAGTGTATAGAGGCAGCAAGAGACAACCAGTTCGTTGTTAACTTCCACTACGCTCAGTATGCAGTGCTAAGCACTTTAAAGACAAGAAAAGAGGGGACAGCGCTCCATAGCGAGGATCAACCAGACAAAAGTAGGAGAGGGGATGTAGGGTAACCCTCACCTGATGAGGTTGTGCTGAAAGGAGGCACAACACTCGAAAGCACATATAAAATGGACCGCAGCCACTCTCGATATCCTCCAGGGAACAAGCGAAAAAAACACCTTCAACTACACACACGGGTATAGGGCACAGATCCAACACAGATGGTAACAAGGTGGGTATGAAGATATGGATAAAACTATATCTTTAATTAAAAGACTCAACGCGTTTCGGAACCGCACCCGTTCCTTTTTCAAGAGTCACTTGAAAAACTCTTGAAAGGAAGCGGCGGCACCAGCACCCACACACACAAACCTCACACCTTGGGTTATTTTTCCCTGGACTGTGGGCCCAAGGGACCCATCACAACCCAGCAGGTTGCTGACCATTGGGGATTTCAGCCAGCCACAATACAAAGCAGGTACCAACATCACACCTGTGTGCTGGACAATCACTGGCGTCACAAGATTAACATCTCTGGCTGAGCTGACAGGCAAATACCAACTAGCCTAACACACCACAAAGAGTCTTATGGGTGGAGCACAAAGCTGAAGAGTCATACAAACCAGTCTCTGTGCATTTCCTGGACTGATCCCAGCCCCTACAGGCTGTGTCAGTGTACTGCAGCCAATGGGATGCCAACCATACCAAAAGGAACAAGTACAGGAACCAAACAGCAGGACACTTCGGCATCACCTGCACCATACCTTCCAATAGAACAACAAGATGGAGGTTTAGGAGTCTATAAACTCATGTCAGGTTCTCTTTATGTGCATTAAGTGCTCAGCTGACGTTAATATCGTCTTGTGTTCAATGCTGGATACCTGGTTATAGATTTGCTGAACAATGCAGATCACATTGCCGAGCGAGTCAATAGCAAACGTCAACCTGAGCACCTGACACCCACATAACTATACAGTCTATTTACAGCTGTCACTTAATGAGGCTTAACATTGCCAGATGTACCTTTCACGCAGAAAAAAAACACTATTGTCAAGGTCTGAATAAATGCAGTGGGCAGGAAATCCTTTAGACAGAGGCAACAATCTGCCGTAAGAGAAAGCGGGAAAAAATATAATATAAGGGTAAGTATGCATGGAATGAGGAAAACCAAATATATAACCAAATAATGGCAACTTACCAGTGATGAGCGAGTACTAAAATGCTCGGGTGCTCGATACTCGAGACGAATATTTCCCGATGCTCGGGTGCTTGTTTCGAGTAATGAACCCCATTGAAGTCAATGGGAAACTCGAACATTTTTGCAGGGGACCAAAGCTCTGCACAGGGAAGGTTGTGTGAAAACCTGGAAACCTCAGAAAATGATGAAAACAACACGGAAATGGACAGGAAACAGCAGGGGCAGCATGTATAGATGCCTATGGAGCTGGCTAATCGCAGATTTGGGGGTAGTCGTAAAAGTCGTAGCTTTTTTTTTTTTTTAAAGGCACCCGTTGAACAGGACACAGCACATTGAGGATAGGTATAGCTGAACTACAGATCCCAGCCAGCCAAGAGAATGTCAGCAACAGGACAAATTGAGTCCAAGCCAGCAGCCAAGAGTAGCAAAAAAATATATATGTTTTAAAAATTTTAAGCCCTTAGAAGAACTGTTTAGAGTCGGATATGCTGGGATATGCTGAGAGTTGTTATGCATATTTATCATGTTATACACTTTCCAACCGGAAGTAATTATAATACACACTGTGCCCCCAAACGTTCTAATAGAGATAAGCAAATCACTCGGAAATTCGTTTTGCGCGACTTCGAGCGAATATTCGCAAATTGCATAATTGGATTCAAAATTGTCAAAATTGGAAAATGTTGATTTTTAAAAAAAATAAAAAAAAAATCAATTAGTGGTGATGTCGCCAGCTCGGCTGGTGATGTTATTTGTCGTGACGTCAGTGCTAGGTCAGCACACAGGTGTGATGTTGGTACCTGTTTTGTATATGGCCGACTTATGTCCCCAAATGGTCGGTAACCTTAAGGTTTGTTGTGGGTCCCTTGGGCTCTTGTCACGACAACCTGGAGTGGCAACTGACCCACCCGGGATGTCAGCAACACCACCCACAGAGAAGGGGAAAATTAACCCAAGGTTTGCAGTTGTGTGTGCATAGGTGCAGACAGAGGAAGCAGAGTCCCGTGCGTTTTGTATAAAAATATAACAATTTACTATAGAACTTGGCAAATAAACAGTACACGCTCTGTAGCCAGTAATAATCTTGACAGACTCAAATACTGACTTAGTGCTTTAGAAGTTGGTGCTTGGAAAGAGTCAGAGCTTTGGTAGAAGTAGTAGTGCTTTGTAGAAGTAGAGAGAAGAGGAGTTTGTCAGAGGAGCCCTTGCCCAGTGTAGATTCTGTACTCTGCCGGAACTATAGTGTAGATAGATAAGTAGTGAAGTAATCCTCGTACTCATGTTTAGACCTATGTCTGACCAAACAGTGAGAATAAGGGCCTTGTGTGAGCTCCTTCAGCTGGGGATTTTAGAAACGTACCTTCTGCTTTTTGCAGTGTTTATAGGGAAAAAGAATAGTCCCTTAACAATGGCCCTGGGGTTTCTGGCGTGGGCTAGGATGGTCCTGGATGGCTGCTCTCCCCTACTTTGAACTTAGCACTCCATAGTAGAAATAATGGTCTGTTTAAAGAATAAAGTATGTTGCTGCATCCGTCCTTGGTTCCTGTCAGGGGTCCAGGCCAAAGCCGGGCCCTGGCTTAACTTCTGCAGGAACTGCTTTGTGGTGTTTCCTACCAGGACTAGACTGACTAACTTACTACCTCCACCAGTGTAACTCCTCCTACAGGGGTACTATCTAAACCTTCCTGTGAGTGGTGGGGCTCAGTGTGTGCGAAAGAGAGGAAGAAGAAGATAGGATAGCGAAGATATCACCTCCTAGTGGTCAGTACAAAACACATGACACAGAAAAACTTAAAGGGGTAGTGCGGCGTTTAACATTTATTCACTAAATGACACACATTACAAAGTTATACAACTTTGTAATGTGTGTTATTTAAGTGAATGCCCCCCTTCCCCGTGTTCCCCCCACCCCAGAAGTGTGGTGCATTATACTCACCGACCCTGGCCGCCATCTTAGATCGACGACGTCATCTTTGGGAGGCCGGCCGGACCGCTCCAGCCATCCCTCACGCCAGCCCCCCTCTGCCGCGTCATCAGCTGCTCAGCCGCGATTGGTTGAGCACTGTTATGCTCAGCCAATCGCGGCTGAGCAGCTGATGATGCGGCAGAGGGGGGCCGGCATGAGGGACGGCCGAAGCGGTCTGGCCGGCCTTCTGAAGATGACGTCGTCAACCCAAGATGGCGGCTGGGGTCGACAGCAATGGAGTACGGTATAATGCACCACACTTCCGGGGTGGGTGGGAACACGGGAAAGGGGGCCATTCACTTAAATAACACACATTACAAGGTTGTATAACTTTGTAATTTGTGTTATTTAGTGAATAAATGTTAAATGCCGCACTTCCCCTTTAACCCATGACCTTCAGCTGTGCAGAAGAAATAATACATATATATACAGTAGCGACACCTAGTGGGGAGATGACATACTTTATCTACCACTTAACTTGAGTGTGAACTTTAGGGCAGGTGCACAAAAGAAACACCAGTGGTGGGACACCACAAATCAGCCTGTTATTCATGGCAGTGGACAGTGCTTTGGCTGCCAGGAATGATGGGAATTGTAGTTTTTTTTAACAGCTGGAGGGCCTGAGTATGATCTATATTATAAAATAATCCTAATATCCTGCAGTTTTCATTCTCACCACCAGGCCTAAAACTAAGCTGAGGCTTCCTGTTGTGTCTGTGATGATAAAGAGGAGGCTGCTGTAAAGTGATCTGTACAGCATTGCAGCAGTAGACAGATAGCAACACCCTGTGGAATGACCCCGTGAGGAGACAATAGCAACACCCCGTGGAATGACCTTGTCACAGGTCACGGACCACGCTCAGTATGGTTTCGCATTCATCTTAAAGGGAACAGACTCTGTGTATTGTCTACTATGTCCATGAGGCACTTTATTTCCATAGGGCATTATTATATCAATATCTAACACAATAGATAGCACTGGTGCAGCATCTGTAGGGGTATGAGCACCCACCCCCCTCATTCCCCTGAGCCTGTGTATATTGCAGTGGCTTCATGCCTTGCATCAGATAGCACCAGCATGTTTTTACAGATTAAGTATATAAATATCTGTACATCTATATCATGACTCATTGCCCTCTTCAGAAGAGAACAGTCGGCTCCCATTAGGCAGGATTTTATTCACGGCATATGGATGCAGACAGACATTCCCCGGGCTGTCTGAAAAAAAAAAAAAAAATTAACTATTTTTAATGACTGTCAATCTCGCTGCTGGATTTGATAAATGCGGAAAAATATAACATGTGGGCGGGAGGGGAATTCATATGAGCAGAAGTGATTCTGCAGGGGAATCTTCATCAGCCGTGGTTCTGGAATTATCTATGGAATAGAATAGTTATGGTCTTGCATTTGTAGATTACTTCAGACATTGTCTACTGTAGCTATGTGTGAATTGTAACAGGTAATTCTTCTTTACAGTGTATCCTCTATAGTATCCTGTAAACCTGCAGTCAATTACTCAGCCTAACATCTTAATAGCAAATAAAAAAGGAGTTAAATGGGTACTCCAGAGATTTTTTTTTTTAATCAACAGGTAACAGAAAGTTATGCAGATTTTTAAATTACTTCTATTTAAAAATCTCAAGTCTTCCAATACTTATCAGCTGCTGTATGTCCTGCAGGAAGTGGTGTATTTTTTTTCAGTCTGACACAGTGCTCTCTGCTGCCACCTCTGTCCATGTCAGGAACTGTCCGGAGCAGAAGCAAATTCCAATAGAAAAACCCTCCTGCTCTGGACAGTTTCTGACATATACAGAGGGGGCAGCAGAGGTGTTTTATATCCCATGTGCACCTCTCAAAAAGCTCCTTCCTTCAGGTTAAGTGGTGATGAAGGATACTTTACAGTTTCACCACTAGATGTCAGTGTCTTTTATATGTATAAGTATTTCTATGAGTTACACAGCTGAAGGTCCTAATTTCTTAATGTTTTCTATGTACCATGTGCTCTTAGTAACCAGTGGGAGGTGCTCTCTACTTCTGACCTATTATCTTTCTTCTTTCTAATGCACACACTTATCCACAACACTCACAGCCCTTGTAGGAAGCCCTTGTAGGAAGTAAGTTACTTAGTGGAGGAAGTGTAGTTCTGTTCTAGTCAGATTCTCATGGGAGAAGGACACACAGAACAAATATCCCTGCTGTAGCCAAGCCAGGGCCTGGCTTGTGCCAGGACCCTTGTTTGGGACAAGAAAGGAGTCTAGACAAGACACAAGTGTGTTCAAATGCAGCTAGAGACAACTAGTTCTTCTTCTACTACTACTTATACAGTGCTAAGCATTTAAAGTTAGAAGAGTCCAGGAACACTTTAACCCTCACCGTAAACCAGTCTAAAAGGTGCAGGGCAGTATCCTGAAACACAAGAGGAACTAGCCTGGATAGGACAAAGCTACCAAGGAAGGTCTACGTATCCTATCTCAGAGTGCAGGTAACTGGGACACCCCCAGGAACTTAGCTTCATCCAGACAACCACGACTGGGGCTTGTATCACCCTATTAGGACAGGTCACTGGACACTATAGGGCAGAAGGTGGTCAGACTATAGTCTAAACATGGCTACAAGTAAACGTCTCACTAAAAAGTCTTTCTCAATGTAAATACATAAGATTGCAATACAAAAATATATCACAGCAGTGCTCGGAAATAGTAGAATCTTATCTTCATGCAACCGCGCTCTCATAGCTCCACATCTCCCATAAGACTCTCACTCCCACAAGGTAGCAAGTTAGTTAGTTCACGAAACGAGAGAGAGGATAACTTTTGATCGATGTTCTTCTGTCTTGTCCCCATCCTTGCAATACACAGGAACGTTAGGCACAGTTCTGGCTGCAGCTCATCTCTCCTAGAACAAAGGGGTCGGGCGGTGAGTATAAGGCGTATGGGAACCTTTAGACCCCTATCCCACAGCAATAGATTGGATACATTGCTCCTATTTGATATGCAGGGAAGTATCCAGCAGATGTGACATCTTCTTATGTACTGCTGTTTGCTCAGGACTGAGATTTTCCTTGTATTTAAACATTAAGCATAAAATAGACCAACATGACGGAGATTTGTTAGTCTGCGGCGGATTAACTGATTATGAGTAAGCCTTAGGGTGATCAGAACGAGACTTTGCGCTGAATTATGAGATTTTCAGGGACCAGCAGGGTTTTTGGGAAACCTTAGGATTATAAACGCAGCATCTTGCTATTCTGAGGTTAAATCCATTTTTATACAGATGGTTACACTGAGAACAATGTTAACATCTACATTTTGCGTTTAGCATCGTATTTAAAGGGATACTCTTTACTCTTTTTTTTTTTTTAGAGATATATAGATAGAAGATAGATAGATAGGAGATAGATAGATAGATAGGAGAGAGATAGATAGATAGATAGATAGAAAGATAGATAGATAGATAGATAGATAGATAGATAGATAGATAGATAGATAGATAGATAGATAGATAGGAGATAGGAGATAGATAGGAGATATATAGATAGATAGATAGATAGATAGATAGATAGATAGATAGGAGATAGATAGATAGATAGATAGATAGATAGATAGATAGGAGATAGATAGATAGATAGATAGATAGATAGATAGATAGGAGATAGATAGATAGATAGGAGATAGATAGATACATAGATAGATAGATAGATAGATAGATAGATAGATAGATAGATAGGAGATAGATAGATGGGAGATATATAGATAGATAGGAGATAGATAGATAGATAGATAGATAGATAGGAGATAGATAGATATATAGATAGATAGATAGATAGATAGATGGGAGATAGATAGATAGATAGATAGATAGATAGATAGATAGATAGATGGGAGATAGATAGATAGATAGGAGATAGATAGATATATAGATAGATAGATAGATAGATAGATAGATAGATAGATAGATAGATAGGAGATAGATAGATAGATAGATAGATGGGAGATAGATAGATAGATAGATAGATAGATAGATAGATAGATGGGAGATAGATAGATAGATAGATAGATAGGAGATAGATAGGAGATAGATAGATAGATAGATAGATAGATAGATAGATAGATAGATAGATAGATAGATAGATGGGAGATAGATAGATAGATAGACAGATAGATAGATAGGAGATAGATAGATAGATAGGAGATAGATAGATAGGAGATAGAGAGATAGATAGGAGATAGATAGATAGATAGATAGATAGATAGATAGATAGATAGATAGATAGGAGATGATAGATAGATAGATAGATAGATAGATAGATAGATAGATAGATAGATAGATAGGAGATATGCTGCGTTTACACAGATTTTGGAAGCCAAAGCCAGGAATGGATTTGAAAAGAGGATAGATCCCAGTCTTTCCTTTATGACCTGTTCCCTGTTTATAGTCTGTTCCTGGTTTGGGCTTCAAAGATCTGTCAGATAAATCTGTATAAACGCACCAATAGATAGATAGATTAATAGATAGATAGATAGATAATAGATAGATAGATAGATAGATAGATAGATAGGAGATAGATAGATTAATAGATAGATAGAGATAGATATATAGATATATATTGTATATTATAAGGCTTTATAATGCAACTTTATTAAAGAAAATGTAAAAAAAAAAAATAAAAAAAATTTCCCCCCTAATTTTTATGCATTGACTTGTGACATTGCCCCTCTGCCGCCACCAGTGGCTGTGTTGGGAACTACAGGGCTTGAAAAGCCCTGGTCTTAGCAAAGTTACAGCATACAAAGTTTCCGATACCGAGCCTCCCACCCCCCTCCTCTCTATTCTAATGCCTATTACCTTACCCCCACTTTGTTACCTTGGCATTGCCACCTACAGTGTACTCAGATACAGAGTCAAGGTGATTGGCCGAGCATTGAGCTATTCCTCTCACAATTCTAGAAAAAGCAATTTTCCATTGAAGAAGAGTGTATTTAAAGGGGGTTTTCAGGAACGGAAAATATTTTAAGCTAATGCGTCCCACTGCAGTAAAAATAAAGAAGCAGCTATACTCCCCCTACTCCCCCACTGACATCCATGCCGCTGTCCTGTTCTTTCTGGGCTCTTTAAGGTTTCTTTTGTCAGGAACTGCCCTCTCAGCCTGTCACTGCACTATGAAGGGATTTCCTTCTGGGACAAAACATCACAGGAACAAGGAAGGAGCAGAACTGGGCAGAAACAGAGCAGCAGCAGAGGAAGCAGGGCAGGTGAGTATTACTGCTGAAAATATCTTTTGGTGGTATTCACCATGTAAACTGTGAGAGTGTACAGCATGCTTGAGAGCTGAGCTTGCTCCATAATACAATGGAGGTCAGGTGCTACTATCACTGACACTCGCCATTTGGATTAGAGTGACCTCCGATGCCAGTTATTCAATGCCCTTGATTTCTATTTTTTTTTTAATAAGCAAAACTACAAAATACAAATTTACTTTGACCATATTTGTTCTGAAAAATTTTAACATGTCAGTTTTATATCACAGCTATTACCGTAAAAACAATTTCCAAAAGATTTCTTTAATAATATTTTTAAGCCCTCCTATGGACCTTTCAATCTAGCCTGAAGTCGCAGTCTTGAGACCTGCTGCTGCCGTGAATTATAGGCAGGTGAAGCATGTGGGGGCGAGCTTCGTTCCCCAGCTATCCGCCCAGTCTGACTGATAGCAGGAGACAGGCTCATGTCAAAAGTTCATCCAAATGGCAACAATAACCCTTTAACAGTATTATCTACGATTAGAAAAGGCACAGATATTTTCTTGCAAAAACAGCACCACCCCTGTCCTTAGGTTGTGTTTGGTATTACAATTCAGCTCCATTCACTATAAGAGCTGTAAAACCCCTAACACAAAAAGAGTGGTTCTGTTTCTAGAAGAAATCAACTGTGTTTTTCTAAGTCTGGATAAACCCCCTTAAAGGAAAAGTCCCACCAACTATGAAATCTGCAGGCAGGCGGGGGTGGGTGGAAAAATAACAAGCAAGTTAACTCAACCCCCCCCTGTTTTAGTAGCACTGCCACCACAGCTCGGGTCCTGCAGCTGCAACGTCACAACCCCGCCTGTGTCATTGCCCGCTCAGCCAATCAGTGACTGGGAGGGTCGGGGTGGGGTGGACACCACCCCAATCAATGACTGGCCGCACTGTGACGTTACTGCTGCAGGAGCCTGGTACATGACATACCCGGTTTCCTACTGCAGATGGCGCTATGAGGCACGGGGAACGGGTAAGTTAACTTGGTTGTTATTTTCACACCCACCGTCACCTGCCTGCAGATTTCAAAGTTTGTGGGACTTCTCTTTTAACCCCTTCATGACCTGGCCCCAAATGACCCGTATGACCGTGCCAATTAAAATTTTAGCGTTTTCGTTTTTTCCTCCTCCTCCTTCTAAGAGATCTAGCACTTTAATTTGTCCAGGGTCATGTGGGGGGGCTTGTTTTTTCAGGAACAACTGTATTATGTATTGTATGACAGAACACCCAAAAAATATAAATTGGTGAAATAAAAAAAAAAAAATGCAATATGGTAACGTTTGGGGGGTTCCTGTGTCTACGTAATGCACTATAAAGTAAAAGCCATGTGTTGGTTTTCTAATGTTTTATTCTTATTTTTTTATGAAATCATTTTTTTTTGCAATTAAGTATTAATAAAATGGGCCTATTGTGACTCTTATAACGGTTTTAGTTTTTCACCTCCGGGGCTGTATGGGGCGTCATTTTTTTTGCATTATGATCTCTAGATTTTAGTAATACCATAATTGTGTAGATTGGACATTTTGATCACTTTTTATTATTTTTTTTTTAAAACTATAATGTAAGAAAAAATCAGAAATTGTGGCGCTTTTTTCGCTCATTTCGTTTACGCCAAGCGCCATACAGGAAGAAAATTGTTATATTTTAATAGATCGGACAATTATGCTTGCTACGGTATATAATATGTTAATTTATTTATTTATGTAGTTTTATTTATATCATGGGAAAGGGGGATGATTTAATTTTTATTGTGGGAGGAGCTATGGGGTGTTTTTAAAAACAGTCCCCTGGGGGACTTTTACATGCAATCTTTAGAGATTGCCTTCTCTCACACACACACACACCTATTCACACTTAATTTCATTGATGGACAGTGTCACCTAGGCGGGGCTTCACAGGGGGGAAAGCCCAACTGAAGCCCCGCCTAGGTGACACTTTCCTTCTATGAAATGATGCAAGATCTAAGCTTGTGGAGGGTGCGGAGAACTGCACATAGAGTTAGGGGGGTTACAGTATCACAAGTATACAAATATTAAGAGTTATTATTATTAGAAATTGTAGAAAAAAAGGTGAAAAATTTTATTGCCTGCATCCTTCTAGTGTCCAGACTAGAAAAAAATTATAATTTTATAATTTTTTCTTCTTTTTTTTTACTACATCTTTATGTATTTCAATGAACATTTATGGAATCTCCAGGTCACAGATGGAGTCCGAGCAGAGAGTTTTTCTTTCTTTTCAGTCCAGAATAAAATCTTCTTCCATCAGAACCAACGTTCAGACACGACTGGCATAGTGGTGGTAAAGCTGGCAGCACGGCGAGGACACTAACCAGACAAACGTCTTCACAGCTCCTAAGATTTCATTACAATTCCTAATGAAGGGGGTTTCATTAAATTCCATTTTTTTGTCCTAATTGGGAAGTGAGTGGCTGCTCCTGGCAGATGGCAGCCGAGCAGCATGAAGTGCTTTACGTCTATTAGACTGCATTGTAAGGAGAATTCATAGAACTGAACACAGCTGGAGAAGGATTGGTTGCTATGTATGACTTTAGATTCATTTTAAATTATTCATGTCGCACGGTTTTCTCCCAAAAAAAACCTATATGGATGTGCATGGATTTATTTTGGTGATGTACTGCATTATGCCTTCCCCTGTCACATTATATTTCATCTCAGATTCAATGAGGTCACCACACAAATACGCAGTGAAATCCGCCCTCACGGCTCCTATGGGACCAGCGCCTATGTGGAGTGAGTTTGTAACCTTAGGCCGTATTGGTTTGCTGATCTAGTGTACTTGCAGCCATCTGTACGGTAGGTGTATGTGTGTGTAATGTGTGTATGTACTGTATGTGTAATGTGTGTATGTACTGTATGTATAATGTGTGTATGTATGTGTATATAAGGGTCTTTGTATGTATGTGTTTAGTGTGTATTTTTTCTGGATACATTTGTGAACAATTTTGTATATAAATATATATATATATGTGTGTGTGTGTTTAATGTGTAATTGTTTTGTGTCTATGAGTTTTATGTATACAAATACATACACATGGTAAGTCAAAAGTCTCTTTTAAAGGGAAAATGACATATCTGAATACCCCAGCCAGTAATGGATAAGGAGACCTATCTTTCAGACTGTGTCCGGACATGGCTGCAATCTTGAACATCGCTATATCAGGGGTAAGTTTCTCTATTGGGAGTTTTCTTCTTCTGGACCTTTGATGCCCATTTTCTTGCCAAAACCTGGGGCCACTGGACGTTCTTCTGGTAGACTAATCTTATCCTGGGCATTGGTGATCGGCTGGTTGCTATCACGTATCTGTTTATCACGTATTTCCCCCAACAGGCATCAGATTGCTGGCAAATTCCATGAAATTCCCAGCAGAACAAATATGCAATGACTATACTATACTACTGTCACGCCTCAAAAAGCCCAAAAGCTATTTTTTATAGGTTTAGTCGATCTTGCAGCTTTTTCCCACAAATAAGCACATTTTACAGCCCATAGAAGACATCCATCTTCTGACAGATGTGACCACAGGTGGTTCAGGTATCGTGAATCATAGGTAGATATAGGCATTAATGGAATCCAACCACAACCCACGGCAGATGCTTTATGTGCACAATAAGAACTTCTTATACCCTACGGGCAACAAATTCCCTGTGCGGTGCACCCTTTAAAATTGAACTTTATTTCATTTATTATGCTGTGCTGTGAATAATTATAATAAATAAAAAAAGTTACAAATAAAAGTTATATTCCAAGGGTGGAAAGCACAGAGGGTGTTGTTGCCCATAGGATATTAGAAGTTAACATATATTACCCTGCACCCACTGCAGAGTGGACTTGTGGAGTCAATGGAAAATGATAGATGACAAAGTAATATGTATATGCCACACATAGGCTATTACACATAGTGATGTGCAGTCAGCGGCTGATTGTTTATTAGCTGATCATTGTCTTTATTACACGGGGCAACATCTGCCCAAATCAGCCTGATTGGACAGATAATCGCCCCATGTAATAGGGCCCTTAATCTAGTACTTGCTGTGTAGTGATTGACAGGTTCCACCACAACCATCTGGTTTCTTCTGCTAGTAGTAGTGGGTAAAGCCCCTATTACACGGGGGACTGTGGGGCTGTCAGCGCTCGTTTGCTCCTCGTTCTCCGCTCAGTGCCACCGCTATTACACGCGGCGGCAGCGAGCGGGTAAGTGCAGGGGAGGTGTGGGGGGCTAGATTGTCCGGGCATATCCCTAGATCATCCGGGCAGCCCATGGAGGATAGCGGCGGTCTGCTGCCACTGCTCCTATTCCACGGAGCGACGGCAGCAGATCACTGCTATCATTCGTCGTTTGTCTTTCAACATGTTCAACACGGGATGATTATCGGCCGTAACAGCTGATATCGGTCACATACGGACGATAATCGTTCCGTGTAATAGGGCCTTTAGAGTAGTGATTGACAGTTGCCTTCTCCCCTTATCTCCCCTCCCTGCCAGTCTGCGTTGTCTGGATTTCAGAGGGCTGGTCCAGTCACACCTTGGACCAGGACTCTGGCATCTCATAAGGAGTCCACTTGTGCTCTTGGACATTGCTTGGGATAGTCTCTTTTAGTCTGAGCTGGTGTTCCATATTGGATTGGATTTCTGATAGAATTGTGACCTCTTTTCCTGTCCTCCTGATCTCCGTTTTAGCGTGCTGTTCTTGTACCGTTCTGCTATCTCTGGTTTCACCTGAAACTAACTAGTCTTTATTGTGTTTGTCTTGTCTTGTCCTGTGTTTTCTGCTACATAAATTCAGTATTTTTGTGTTTGTGGTAACTTATTGATGCTGTAGTAGCATAAACACTTCTTGCCCATAGGGGGGACTCTGATCATTATATGGATATCATTTTGTTGCATGTAGACAAATTTTGAGTTTATCAGTTCTGCCAGCTGCCAGGGTGGGCCAGAACTAGGGCTCACACTGTCTATGTCTGTCTTCTCTTCAGGTCCAGGGTTCCCTAGGGGTAGCGGGGAGGGGCATAACCTGTATAGCGGTGTCTACAGCACAGTACTCTGACCCAGGAAGACTCACCCTATACCCGGTTCATTCCTCCCTGCAGTCTCTGCCAGCCCTTGTGTTTTCCATCCTCTCCATTCCTGCTATAATCTGCCTGCACTCGCACTCAGCTATACACACTGCTGCTATAACATACCTGTACTCACACTCAGCTATACGCAATGCTGCTGTAATGTGCCTGCACTCGCACTCAGCTATACGCACTGCTGCTGTAACATGCCTGCACTTACACTCAGCTATACACACTGCTGCTATAATGTGCCTGCACTCACACTCAGCCATTCACACCACTGTATAGAGAAGTTTCTGTCACTGTCCTCCTGCACAGCTCTGTGATTCTCACTTCCTGTCCATGCTGAACACACCACCTTCCCCATTGCTGTCATGTGACCACACAGTCCTCTGACAGCAGCCCCGCTTCTCTATTCTAGCCTGTTGTACTACACTACTCCATTATGGGGATCTGCAGTTCCATCCTGTATCTACAAACTGCTGCTGTTTTTCATTCTTATGCACTTACTATACATTATACTCCACATGCTGATTGCTATACTGTACAGTTACTTATAATATCACATATCCAGCTTTCCTAATGTTTGTTTCATTTGTTTGTTTGTTATTCACAATTTTAAAAAAAATCTGTATTTTCAGGGTGTGGAACCAATTGTCTACATTACAATTATTTCTTATGGGAAAATTTGGTTTGGTTTAAGAGTGGATTCAGTCCCGGAATGAATTATGCTCATAATCCAAGACACCACTGTATATATATATATATATATATATATATATATATATATATATATATAGTGGGACAACACATTTAATAAATCAAAGTTTCTAGGGCTGCAGAGCCTGAGGAAGGGGTGTTAGACACCAGATTGAACTCCAGTGTCATGTACCGCCCCCGCGGAGCTGCACATGGAACATATTCAGAATATTCCATTAAAGGTATGGGTCCCTTTCCATATCCAAATCCATATTTATTCGCCTTGTGTGGGTATGGTTTAATCTCCTGCCTATTTTAGCCTTACTGCACTGTAGTCATCCTTTAGTAAAAGCCTTGCTGTCGGCCAGGAACATTTAGTGACACACGCCTAACACTATAATGAAGGCTTTTGTGGTTTTGTTCCGTTACATTTTTCTTCTTTG
This sequence comes from Dendropsophus ebraccatus, assembly GCF_027789765.1. Classification (NCBI taxonomy): domain Eukaryota; kingdom Metazoa; phylum Chordata; class Amphibia; order Anura; family Hylidae; genus Dendropsophus; species Dendropsophus ebraccatus. Next base: position 15,075,340 of record NC_091467.1, on the reverse strand, counting down.
TTTTAAATAGACTTACAAGCCTCCAATTTTATATCCTCGGCTGAAAGGATAAAAATAAGCTTTATTTATACATAAGGCGCCACGTCTGTTCTCTAAAACGGGAACACAGCTGTGTGCTGTTATTTCGGCCTTTTACATTATATAACCAGCGAGTGTTTATGAAGATCAAGAGCAGAAGGGCCGCTAATCACAAAGGGCGACCAGGGATTTCCAGAGACAATCTTTTTCTTTCCAATCAACTGCTTTGTAATTTACCTCTATTTAAAAAATCTCCAGTCTTCCAGTACTTATCAGCTGCTGTATGTCCTGCAGTAAGTGGTGCATTCTTTCTAGTCTGACACAGTGCTCTCTGCTGCCAGACTGGAAAGAATACACCACTTCATGCAGGACATAAAGCAGCTGATAAGTGCTGGAAAACTTGAGATTTTTTGCAGCACCTTCTTTTTCATCCCAGCTCAGCTGTATCAATGCATGTTATTATTGTAGCTAGGTCATTTGACTACCCAATTTCATTCTGTTCTGTGCTCTTCTATCAATCCATGAAGTGTCAGTACAGCACCACATAGGAAGTTATAGCCAGTTGATTTAATAATCCTCTCTCTCTCTCTCCTGCAGGAAGTGGTGTATTCTTTCCAGTTTGACACAGTGCTCTCTGCTGCCACCTCTGTCCATGTCAGGAGCTGTCCAGATCATTCCAGATACTTTTCTATGGTGCTCTATAAGCTCAGACACCATAGTATACAGGGTAAAATAGGGTAATATATATAGTGACTAGGTGCATAGTGAATATAAATATAAAAAAAAAACCTGAATACGCCTTAAGGCTATGTTCACACTGCGTATATGTCCGGCCGCATATTTTCGCGGCCGGACATATACGCGGTAAACTCCGGCCGGAGATTTACGCTACTTGCGGCCGGCTACGTACGGACCGCGAACTTAGGCCCGTAGTCTACTTACGCTTCCCGAGCGCCCTACGTAGCGATCTGACAGCGGTCTTTTACTTGGAAATCTTCGCCTAGCCCCGGACACCCCACAGAACCTTTTGGATCGGCACAAAAGCTTCAAAAATGAAGAAATCGCCACTACGTACGGGACCGCATGTAACGCTACGGGCGTAAGTTACGGCATTTTCGTCCGCAAACAATGGTCTGGTTCATTTTTTACGGCGCCGCGTACGATCCGGGCGTAAGTTCTTACGTAGTGTGAACTGTGCAGCCGTACATCGTATACTTTCCATTGTACGCAAACTACGTAAGTCTCCGGCCGCTTATTCACGGAACGCGCTACGGCCGGAAACTTACGTGGTGTGAACATAGCCTTAAGTGTTATCAAGTTATCCAAGGAAAAGCGTTTAACTTAGATTTAACTTCCATCCCTGTAAACAATATCCAGGTGTTTTAATAGAGGAATCCAGTAATTGACACAATTGCTACTTCATGCAGCAAATCTCTGGATAATATTCCAATTACCTATGGCTTCGGCTAAGATGATGGTCGCTGGCTAGCCGGGGCTCATTACAGCAGATATCACAAGTCTAATGAGAGATTCACAGGGTGACACTGGCACATCCACTAACACAGCTAATCACATAGACTCAATGCACGGTCACATTGCCATCATTAGGCAGTCCTTATGGTAGGGAATCTTCATGCCTGTTGTGAAAGTGATATAATATTCTCTGATCTTGCTGACCTACATTGTTTTATAGGCAGTTTTCAGTATAGCCATATGTAAGGATGGAAGCTGTCAAACAGAACCACGTTTAATGGGTTGAATGGGGATAAGAGAAAGTTATACTAGCAGAGAGATGAATAACAAAGGAATTATATCTAGCCCTAGAAAACTTGGGGCACTCAGTAATGAAAAGATACGTCAATGTATAAGAGCTTGGAAATATATGAGGTTGGTGCAACTACTCACATGGGTTTACACCCAACGCATCAAAATAAATGGCAGCAATAATGTATACTATACAGTACTTTTAAATCAACTGGTGTCAGAAAGTTGTATAGATTTGTAATCTACTTCTATTTAAAAATCTCGAGTTTTCCAGTACTTATCAGCTGCTGCATGTCCTGCAGGAAGTGGTGTATTTTTTCAGTGCTCTCTGCTGCCACCTCTGTCCATGTCAGGAACTGTCTAGAGTAGGAGAGGTTTTCTATGGGGATTTGCTGCTGCTCTGGACAGTTCCTGACATGGACACAGGTGGCAGCAGAGAGCACTGTGTCAGACTGGAAAGAATACACCACTTCCTGCAGGGTATACAGCAGTTGATAAGTACTGGGAGATAAAAGTAAATTATGAATTTCACAAATTAATGGTGCCCCCAGATAGGATGGGGAACAAAGAGAAAAAGAATGTGACTTCTTTCTGTGTGGTTACATTCAGAAACTCCCATTCCTTGCCTTGGTGAGCGAATAACAATAAGCTCGGAAATTCAAATCAAACAATAACCCACTATTGTCTAATAAGCGTTACTATGATACCAGATTTACTTATAATGACGTCCTGCCTGGAAGACTTTAGTTACGTTCCCACCCACCGCCCATGTACTCGTATACAAACACAATATGTGTATTTAACAGATTAATACACAGTTTTCTTATGAATTAAACATCGTAGCCCCCTGCAGAATTCTTAAGGTCAGATCAATTTCTCCGCTGAGCCGTCATTGTATGACAAATTTTCATAAGTCAGCACATCACACGTATCAGAGCGTGAAATTAATGGGATCTCATTCATTATGAACACAAGATAAAAAAAAAAGAAGAGCCGAGTGCAATAATACAATGAATATAGATGGTTGGAGGGATAGTAATGTAGAACGCATGATAATAATAATAGTAAAAAATATATATATATATATATGTGTGTATATATATACAGTGGTGCCTTGGATTACGAGCATAATTTGTTCCAGGACCGTGCTTGTAATCCAAATCCACTCTTAAACCAAAGCAAATTTTTCCAAGAAATCATTGATATGCAGACAATTGGTTCCCCACCCCCTCCCCCCCAAAAAAATATGCTTTTTTATTCTGAATAACATGTAGAACAGATGAAACAAACAATAAGAAACAGCTGTATATGTGATATTATAGTGCAGGAACATTATAGCAGCAGTGTGTATAGCTGAGTGTGAGTGCAGGCACATTATAGCAGCAGTGTGTATAGCTGAGTGTGAGTGCAGGCACATTGTAGCAGCAGTGTGTATAGCTGAGTGTAAGTGCAGGCACATTGTAGCAGCAGTGTGTATAGCTGAGTGTAAGTGCAGGCACATTGTAGCAGCAGTGTGTATAGCTGAGTGTAAGTGCAGGCACAATATAGCAGGAATGGAGAGGATGCGAAACACAAGGGCTGACAGAGACTGCAAGGAGCATGAAGAAATGAGCAGGGCATATGTGGGCACATACATGCAGCGCTCTCTGTATGGGGAGAGAGGGGTTACACAGCTATGGAGAGATTACCCCCACAGTCCTGTCCCCTGATGTAAGCCCCAGCCTGAAGTGGATCTGCTATAATTTGGAAGGGGAGGTAGACTTTCTAAGTCAAAGTACAGGGCTGTAGACCCCGCTATGCAGACCATGCCCCTCCTCCACTCCCCCTCCCACCCAGTACAGGGAGCTCTTAAACCCAAGCAATGCTCTTACGATTTCAAAAAACTGTGAGCTCTTCTTGAAAAACGCTCTTAATCCAAGTTACTCTTAATCCAAGATACTATATATATATATATATTATTATATAACTAGGCTCAAATGATAAATTCTGCCCAGAAGAGGATACAGATTTGAAATAACAGTTAAAGGGGAACTATAAACCGGTTCGGGTAATTGAACCTGCTGATATCCCCCAGCAGTTTACCTTATGTCCGCAGTGGTGATATTGATTTTTCTCTGTGTTCCGGGATTTTGGAGCATGTGGATCATTGCAGATAAGCTAATGGCTGGTTTAGAAGCATTATGGAGGTTGCCCCTCCGCCCGGAGCACCCCCCCCCCCAATGGCCCGCCTATATAGGCATAGTAAAGACGCTTGTTACCGTGCATGTGCAGGGAAGAGCTCACATCAGAGACGGGCTGCGCATGTGCGATTCTCCCTGTGCTTCTGACTGTGTGGCTGTCAAGAACCTCTACTCAGCACCCTTTTTAGAATCTTGGACGTCACTGACAACTACTGCCAGGGCCGTTTTAATACATTGGTGGGCCCAGTGCACAGCCCTCAAGAGTGGGCCCCCCCTTACCTTTCTGCACATTGTATAATGTACTGAATTTGCCCCCACACTGTATCAAGAGCCCCAATACATACAGTAGTTACCTTATAACACTATTTCCACCATACAGTGATTACATATTACATAAAAACTGAACTAAACAAAACAGAAAGATATCACCATTGATACCATTACATAATACCGCCACATCATGACCCCTAACACTACAATCCTATAACAGAGTGCAGTTACATCCAGTGACTCACCGGAGGCGTCTTCTCCGATCAGAGACTGTCACCTTTTCTTTTTCTCTCCATCCAGCCTGGGCCACCTTGAAGTCTTCTCCTGGCTGTGAATCTTCTCTCCAGAATCTGCCAGACAAATATTTTAGGCTCCAACACATCCAGTAGTTAGGTCCCTTGTACCCCTATACAGTAGTTACATCCCTCTGTACTCCTACATAGTTACACCCCTCTGTGCCTCCATAGTTTTAAGGTGTCCCTGTAGTACCATGTAGACCCTCATGTGCTCCTCCAGTTATATACAGCCCTCCTGTGCGCTCCCCCATTAGTATATAGCCCCCCTGTGCACTCTCCCCAGTAGTATATAGCCCCCCTGTGCTCTCCCACAATAGTATATAGCCCCCCTGTGCTCTCCAATAGTATATAGCCCCCCGATGCTCTCCCACAATAGTATATAGCCCCCCTGTGCTCTCCCACAATAGTAAATAGCCCCCCTGTGCTCTCCAATAGTATATAGCCCCCCCTGTGCTCTCCCCCCAATAGTATATAGCCCCCTGTGCTCTCCCCAATAGTATATAGCCCCCTGTGCTTCCCAATAGTATATAGCCCCCTGTGCTCCCCAATAGTATATAGACCCCTGTGCTCCCCAATAGTATATAGCTCCCCTGTGCTCCCCCATAGTATATAGCTCCCCTGTGTTCCCCAATAGTACATAGCTCCCCTGTGCTCCCCAATAGTATATAGCCCCCCCCTGTGCTCTCCCCCCAATAGTATATAGCCCCCTGTGCTCTCCCCAATAGTATATAGCCCCCTGTGCTTCCCAATAGTATATAGCCCCCTGTGCTCCCCAATAGTATATAGACCCCTGTGCTCCCCAATAGTATATAGCTCCCCTGTGCTCCCCCATAGTATATAGCTCCCCTGTGTTCCCCAATAGTACATAGCTCCCCTGTGCTCCCCAATAGTATATAGCTCCCCTGTGCTCCCCAATAGTATATAGCTCCCCTGTGCTCCCTAATAGTATATAGCCCCCTGTGCTCCCCAATAGTATATAGCTCCCCTGTGCTCCCCAATAGTATATAGCCCCCTGTGCTCCCCAGTAGTATATAGCTCCCCTGTGCTCCCCCATAGTATATAGCCCCCTGTTCTCCCCCATATTATATAGCCCCCTGTGCTCCCCATAGTATATAGCCCCCTGTGCTCCCCATAGTATATAGCCCCCTGTGCTCCCCCATAGTATATAGCCCCCTGTGCTCCCCAATTGTGACCGCACTTCCTGCAGTCACAAGAGGCTGCACTCCCCTTACCCTCATGCCAATGCTCCAGTGACGTCGGGCGCTAGAGGGAGAGTGCGGCTTCTTGTGACCGCAGGAAGTGCGGCCACAAGAGTGACTGACAGGGAGGGAGCCAATGGCTCTCTCTCTGTCAGTATCGCTGCTGCGCTTCAGCGGTGGCAGCGGAGGACGGGGGGGCCCTGCAGGGGGCGCCATGGAGGGGTAAGTAGATTAACCCATCCATGGCGCTCCCCCCTGACAGGCCGGTGGCCGGAGCCCTGTGCGACCGCACTGGTCGCACATAGCAACAGCCGGCCTGCTCGGGGGGGCCCCTTTAACGAGTGGGCCCGGTGCACGTGCACCATGTGCCCTCTGGTTACAGCGGCCCTGACTACTGCGTAGTGTGTGGGAGGTTGCTGTAGGCCGGGGTAGCTTTGGCGGTGTTATGGCAGGTCGGTGGGTGTAGGGTCACTTGGGCACTTGTCTTGGTAGCCTGGAGTGGTGTTGGTACCGACTCTCAGTCAGACAGGCACTGCTTCCGCAGGTTTGAATAACCCAGGTGTAACCTGGTGTGTAGGTGCAGAAAATAGACAGTAGCTTAACCAGAATAACATCAGTTTACTTAAATTCTTCAGTGCAATACAACAATAAGGCTTTAGTAACTGCAGGTGCAGCTGTGTACTCTGCCGAGATAGCGTAGTGAAGAATGAGAGAAAAAGAAGATACTCGTACTCACGTATAGATCTCTTACTTGATCTGACCGCCTTATGCCCTACAGTGTGGAGACTCCCGTCCTGCTAGGGTAGTACGAGGTCCCAGGTCCCTGCGCTGGGTTGAGCAGACTTTCCAAGATGTCCCAGAACAGCTGTGCGTTACAGCAGGATATGTAGGCAAATTGCAACTTTGTCCTACTGGGGTCAGTACCTAACTCAGGTATGCTGCCCTGTGTCTTGTAGAGAGTAGCCCTGGTGTGGACAAGGTGATCCTCAGAGGACGTCCTTTACCCCTGAGGGGTCTAGCAGTGTATGCTAGTGGTGGTTTCTTGCATAAAAAAAGCTTAGGTCTCTAGGTCCCTGTCAAGGGTACTGGCCTGAGCCAGGCCCTGGCTTCACTGCAGCAGGAACCGTGTCTTTGTCTGACTCTCTCTGACTGAACTGACAAGAGATTTCCCCCATCCAGAAACTAACCTCCCTTTTATAGGGGCAAAATTAAACCTCCTTTTGATTGGTGGGGCTGTGTGTGCAAAAAAGAAAAGAGAGGATATAGGACAGAAAAAGGAGGTAAAACACCTGCACCTGTGATTGGAGAGAAAACAACCATGTGGCAAACAGCAGTTAACCCCATGTTTCCTTCAGTCGTGCTCAATATAAGACATACAAGAAATACAGTAGTGACACCTAGTGGGGAAAAACACATAATACACTTCTCCTAAGTTACTTTGCCCAAGTGCAATAAAAACTTAGTGGCACATCTGTGCTGGGACACTACATGTGGATGATGGGAGTGTGCATTGTGTGTGGATGATGGGAGTGTGCATTGTGTGTGGATGATGCGAGTGTGCATTGTGTGTGGATGATGGGAGTGTGCATTGTATGTGGATGATTGGAGTCTGCATTGTGTGCAGATGATGGGAGTCTGTATTGTATGTGGATGATGGGAGTGTGCATTGTGTGTGGATGATTGGCGTGTGCATTGTGTGCAGATGATGGGAGTCTGTATTGTATGTGGATGATGGGAGTGTGCATTGTGTGTAGATGATAAGAGTCTGTATTGTATATGGATGATGCGAGTGTGCATTGTATGTGGATGATTGGAGTCTGTATTGTGTGTGTGTGGATGATGGGAGTGTGTGGAGGATGCACACTCTCATCATCCACAGCTGCTGGGGGATATCATCAGGTTCATTTGCCCTTTAAAGGGGAACTCTGACCAGCCTTGATTGAAAAATCCTCTTTAAAACTAGGACTCTGTGTTTTGGGCTGGCACTGCTTTTTTTCCTATTCTCCGAACCGTTCATCAATGGAGTGGGAGTGCCTCTATATGTAAATGAGGTGTACTATATATAGCCAGTGCATATTCATGATTTCCTATTAACAAGGTGTTCTCTTCTTCTCCTTCATTACATATGGCTGACCTGATTAGCCAGGAATACGCCATCGCCTCTTAGGTAAATGCCAGTATGCCGCTTTCACCTTCTGCATCTCATTAGGAGATAGGATGTAATCTGCTCCAAAAATGAACTATGAAGTAAGCATACTAATACACGGGATCCACCCAGGGAAGATGTTATGATATCAATGACACAATGCTGAATGAGATCATCCTGGAAGAGGGAAAACAAATGCTAAATAGTTGAAAGATTGGCAGTAATACAATAGGATAGCATACACCCCATAGGACAGCAGCAGAGCTTACGGCATCTATGACATATTACATAGACTGGTTGCTGGTCAGGTATGAAGTTCATTACTAAGGGGGTTTACAGGGTCCTGCATCTTCTACTATGAAGATTTGTTATTAAAGGGGTAGTTGACCAAAAACTTTTTTCTTTCAAATCAACTGGGACCAGAAAATGCCAGAGATTTGTGATTTACTTCTATTAAAAAATCTCAAGTCTTCAAGTACTTACCAGCTGCTGAAATCATTGAAATGCAGACAATTGGTTCCATGCCCCCAAAATAATGATTTTTTATTCTGTTACTGTAGAGTAAAGCAATCAGCATGTGCAGTATAATGTATAGTAAGTGCATAAACCTGAAAAAACAGCATACAGGATGGAACAGCAGCAGTTTGTAGATACAGGATAGAGCTGCAGATTCCCATAATGCAGTAGCGTAGTACAACAGACTAGAATAGAGAAGCGGGGCTGCTGTCAGAGGTCTGTGTGGTCACATGACAGCAATGGGGAAGGGGTGTGTGTTCAGCATGGACCAATCAGTAAGTGAGAATCACAGAGCTGTGCAGGAGGACAGTGACAGAAACTTCTCTATACAGCAGTGAGTATAGCTGAGTGTGAGTGCAGGCAGATTATACCAGCGGTGTGTATAGCTGAGTGTACATGCAGGCACATTATAGCAGCAGTGTGTATAGTTGAGTGTGAGTGCAGGCACATTATAGCAGCAGTGTGTATAGCTGAGTGTGAGTGCAGGCACATTACAGCAGCAGTTGTATGGCTGAGTGTAAGTGCAGGCACATTATAGCAGCAGTGTGTATAGTTGAGTGTGAGTGCAGGCACATTGTAGGAGGAATGGAGAGGATGGGAAACATAAGAGCTGACAGAGGCTGCAGGAAGCATGTAGGGATGAGCAGGACAGATGTGGGCACATAAATGTAAGCCCCAGCCTGAAGTGGATCTGCTATGGTTTGGAAGGTGAGGGAGACTTCCTGGGTCAGAGTACAGGGCTGTAGACCCCGCTGTGCACCCATGCACTCCCCCTCCCAACTAGTACAGGGAGCTCTCAAACCAAAGCATTGCTCTTAATCCAAGTTACAGTTCTGAAAAACTGTGAGCTCTTGCAAAGCGCTCTCAATCCAAGTTACTTTTAAACCAAGGTATCACTGTATTTCTTTGTGGGAAAAATTTCAGTATAGCTTCTAACTTGTTGATTGAAATCCCTGCTTATCTGTGATAAGGAGTCCAGTGGGCGGTGTCACTCAATGGACTGGACTCTTTAGCATGGAAACATCAGAGATTTCAATCAATAAGTTACAAGTTATACTGAATCTTTTCCCATAAAGATATATATATCAATCTGCTCAGCTCCTCCTGCTCTATAACATGATGCCGATAGCTTTGGTAGCATTTTCATGGTGACAGGTTCCCTTTAAAAGCACTACTCTTTGTGCCCGTCTCTCTTTCCTCTTTGCTGTGCAAAGTGAGATTTCTGAGAACCAAATGACTTATAAAGTGCTGGGAAGACGCTAATCTGCTTGTCAGAGAGGAGGTCCCCGCTGACCTGAATCTGTGCCGTCACCTTTATTGTAGAATCATCTGTGTCAGTTCATGATGATGCCATAAGATTACTCAGTAAGAGGAGAAGGGAGGGATGCTGGGAAGCCATAATATGAGTCTTCCCTGCATTCTCTATTATATAGATCACTGATAACTGTGACCTAATATGCAGTTACCATAAGATCATATACACAGGGAAATGTATAGATTATATAGGGGGAGATTTATCAAACATGGTGTAAAGTGAAACTGGCTCAGTTGCCCCTAGCAACCAATCAGATTCCACCTTTCATTTCTCACAGACTTTTTGGAAAATGAAAGGTGGAATCTGATTGGTTGCTAGGGGCAACTGGGCCAGTTTCACTTTACACCATGTTTGATAAATCCCCTCCAAAGTCTTACCTTCCGGATGTAAAGACAATGGTAACCAATAGAAATGTTTAGACCTGTGGGGCTAATAACTCTCTCTATGACCCTGTTAGTTCAGGTTACCACACCCATAGCTGGACTGGGATTGGTGGCCATAATATGGGTGACAAATGGACTTGTGTTATACTCAGGTTGGGGGGGGGGGTACATAAGAGGGGTGTAAAAATATTATTGAGAACCACAGCGCCCTCTGCTGCTGCGCTGCTTAATCAACAGCTAAGGACCGCTGACGGGAAGGGGAGGGGGGTTGCTTGTCACCCTTACGCCTCGCAACTTTTTTCCATGTTCCGGCACAGGCAGCAGTGACAGAGATGCTACCTGCGCCCGATGTGTCCCACAGCCCGATGTGTGTGTGTCTTTTAAGGGCCTATTACACGGGTCGTCAGAGGAGCAAACGAGCGCTCTCAGCTATAATTTCCCCGCTCGCTGCCGCTGCTATTCATCGCGGCTGCAGCGAGCGGGTGAGTGCGGGAGGGGGCGGCGGGGACCTGCGGGGGGGCTGCCCGGGTGAGTGCTAATCGTTCGGGCAGCCCATAGGATATAGCAGCGTCTGCTGCCGACGCTCCTATTCAACGGAGCGACGGCAGCAGATTGCTGCTATATCAGTCGCTTGTTTTTCAACATGTTGAAAAACAAACGACTGCAACGATCAGCCGACATGAACGATGTCGGCTGATCGTTGCACTCTATTCCACGGGACGATTATCGTCCGTAGCGGCGGATATCGGCCGAATACGGACGATAATCGTTCCGTGGAATAGGGCCTTAAGACACAAACAGATAAACTATTACAGCCGCAGGACGCATCAGGCGCAGGCAGCGTCTCTGTCACTGGTGCCTTCGGCTGAACATGGAAGAAAGACGGGGTGCAGCTTTGGGGCCGGGTGAGCTTCCGGCACAGACAGCCTGTATCACAGGCCGGAAGCTCACAGGTGCAGCCCAGCGGTCCCAGACTTCTCCCCTGCTCGGCAATGATGTGCGCACCGCTGAGCATGGAAGAAGTCCGGGACCGCGAGGCTGCAGCTGTGAGCTTCCGGCCTGTGATACAGGCTGTCTGTGCCGGAAGCTCACTGCGGACCCGGAGCTGCGTTGGGGGGGGAGCCTGCCCAGCCTGGCTATGCTCCCCGGCTGCTCCCTCTCCCCCCCCCCCCCCCCGGCCCCCTACAGCCGCTCCCTGTGCCCCCCACAGCCTCTCCCCCTGCCCCCCAGAAGTAGAAGTAATTTACAAATCTATATAACTTTCTGGGACTAGTTAATTACAACAACAAAAAGAAAAAACTCTGGAGTCCCCCTTTAAGCAGCTTTATTGTGCTAAACACAAAAATTTATATTAGCGTCTACCTAAGACCAGGTTCTTTTTTTATCGCTGCTGCATGCAAACAAAGACAGATTCATATGAGGTATACAATGCCTGTATGATTTTGATACTAATACCATCTTTTTACCTGCAAATTTGAGTGACCATTAGCTACTATAAGGTGAGTGTGATCTTAGTTTAGGTTTTATTAGTTGGGGGGACAGATATATGCTGTGCACTGTATATACATTCCTCTTGCACATACAGTATTATAGCTATGCACATGGAGCGTTCTCTGGTTCCATATTACATAGTTGGGTGCCACCATCTGGTGCCTCAGCGAGGCTACTAGAGGTGAGGAGCTCCATAATGTAGTATGCCATGATTATATCCTCGTATTTCCATAAAGCTTCGGTCAGCATAGTTCATTCTTGATGAGTGCAGAGGTGGCATGGTCTGTCCACACCTTACTCCACCTCTGGATGTAGTAAAATCTCCACCTCTAAAGCAGACACCTGTCTACGGCAGTGACGAAACACGTGAGTGGAATGGTTATAGTGAAAGTGGATGAGTAAGAGCTCGATTTACTGCTTGACCTGACTAGGTGCCAGGGACAGATGGTGAAATTCATCTTCGTAATGAAATGCTGACAACATATTATATTGTATTATTTTAGATTAACATATTATCACAAGTCTACAGGTCCCAGTTTCTCCATAGCTTTATCAGATTAGGGATAAATGTAATTTCCAGACTTTGATGATCGTTTCATCGGCTGCTCGTTGTCTCTATAACACGGAGCGATAATCGGCCGAATCTGCCAATTACTCTGTGTAACAGGGCCCCAACTCATGTAACAAGGTCTCATTGCAACCCACAAGTGGTGACAACCAGAAACCTAGCTGCCCTACCCTTTTATCTTTATAATGTGGTCAAGTCAGAGTGGCTTTTTGGTGTACCCCCACCTGGTAACCAGCACCCAGGGTACATACTCCACCACCCTTTCCCTGTATCAGACTCCTCAGTAGACACATTGCTCAGGGGTAGTAGGAATGGGGTTAAATAAAAGCCCCTTTACACAGGCTGATTATAGGCTGAATGAATGTTCATAGGAAGGCTATGATGTCCTACGATGGTCCCCTGTCCGATTGCATTAGCCTTCCCATGTCCTCATCTTTCACCGGGAGTGGTTGGGCATCAGTGCAGTCAAGGTCTGGAGGCACTCTGTGCCATAAAATCTACCAAAGCCTCCACTTTCTCTTGACTGACAATTCGGCGAGTGGTATTGGGGCCTAGTAAATGATGCTGCAAACCCTGGGCTCTCTACAGCCTCCAAATAGTATAGCCCCCCCCCCCATGCAGCCCCTATATAGTAATAGGCTCCCCCCTCTGCTGCCTTCATATGGTATCATGCTCCCCCTGTGTATCCTTTATATTGCAGCAGCCCCCCCCCCCCCGGTAGCCCTCATATAGTATCAGCCTTTCCACTCTTTACAGCCACCACATGTGGTATTAGCCCCTATCTGCAACTCCCATATAGTATCAGTAACCACTTGCAGCCCCATATAATATCAGAGCCCCCATATAGTATCAGTCCCTCCTCTCTGTATTCCCCATGTACTATTAGTCCCCCTCCTTCTTTATTAGTCCCCCCACGCTGGCTTCCACTCTGTGCCTCTCTTTTGTGCTACAGCAGAGGTACAGAGCAGCCTCTTGTGACCACAGGAATAACACTGTCTGCGGTCACAAGAGTGATTGACAGTGCAAAGAGCCAATCGCTTCTCGCACTGTCAATCAGGGCGCCTTATTTAACTATAAGCATGTTATTAGACATGCCTGAAGTTAAAGGAGCACTTGCCTGGGTGCTGGTGCCCCCTTTTAAATCATGGGGTGATAGACGTTATAATAGAGCAACAATCAGCCCATGTTCTAGACTTGAAATCATTGGTCGACGACTGCGCAATGCTACATGTAATAGCGATGCACAGCCAACAGCTGGCAATTGAACAGTTAGCTTCAGAGCTTCAGCTTCACAATCACTGGCTGGGACCGCCATGGCCAGTGATTGGCTGAGAAGCCTGTCAGCTCAGACAGGCAGCTCTGAAGCTGCAGCCCCGGGACTGGGAAGCATGCAGGATGCAGTGCAGGATAAGACCGGAAGCGTGGACAGGTAATGTATTAACTGTTTGGGTAAGGGCTGCACGGACTTCGCTAACGATGTCCGTGCAGTCCTTGCTAAACGATTATTGGGCCGTGTAATAGGCCCAATAAACGAGCGCCAATCTAGCAGATCAGGGCTTGTTTACAATATTGATCGGGACTTTATCGGCCCATGTCATAGCACCCTTAGTTTGACACCTGTACTATAGATGATACGTTATACATCTTAGGATAAGCCCCTTCTACAGCCATCTATCCCTTCCGATTACATCATACATAGCCATCTCCTTACTATCCATATAAGATTTTATTTGAGATCAGCCCTGTTTATCACCAAGCCTATATAAAGGGCTTAACCTTTACTGTACAAACCTAGAGGAGAACCTGTGTATTTTGGCTTCTATCCCTATAGGTGGAAACCCATGATATTATTAGGTGGTGGTGAATTGCTTAGAATAGTCCTTGTCAACACCTTCTCTTTTTATTGCATTTAACTCTAATTACCGGAACTACAGAAGAGCAAATCCATTGAATGTAATTATAATGATAGGAAAATAATCTGTTCCTATTCTCCATGTAAGTAGAAGTTCGGAGGAGCTGTGACTCATTCTGTTCCGTACATCTAATTATTTAAATACAGATTCTACTGCCCTTTCACCACTCTTACTTTCATCATATAACCTCCATGATTCAGAGAGCTAGACTAGCGAATACAATAAATTACAGCTGGTCGGGAACTCCTGTCCTTACTGTGGGTGTTGTCTGGAGTGGATCGGGGACATCTAATGATAGAGGTCGTTTGAATTAAATTTAAATGAATAGACTGGAACTGGTTCAATGAAAGCGACTCCTTACCTAATTCGGAAGTGGTTTGTTACATAGACAAGTCATTTGGGCCATTGGGTTGATGGATATGTTAAAGGGGTTATCCAGCGCTACAAAAACATGGCCACTTTCTTTCAGAGACAGCACCGCTCTTGTCTCCAGCTTGGGCGGGGGTTTTGCTGCTCAGTTCCATTAAAGTGAATAGAGCTTACTTGCAAACCACACCTGAACTGGAGAGAAGAGTTGTGCTGTCTCTGAAAGAAAGTGGCCATGTTTTTGTAGCGCTGGATAACCCCTTTAAATCATAAGAATAGGAGTCCCATGATCCTATGAAAACATGAAGTCACGGGCACTAATACGGACGGAAATAATACGGACACTTTGGAATATGGCTGAAAACTTACACAACGTACATTGTAAGTTTCTGCGAGGATCAGAGGTAGAGACGATTGAACCAGAAGGAAAACTCATAAGGGGAGATTTATCAAACATGGTGTAAAGTGAAACTGGCTCAGTTGCCCCTAGCAACCAATCAGATTCCACCTTTCATTCCTCACAGACTCTTTGGAAAATGAAAGGAGGAATCTGATTGGTTGCTAGGGGCAACTGAGCCAGCTTCACTTTACACCATGTTGGATAAATCTCCCCCATAGACCTCAGGCTGCCCGCTCCATGCAAAGGGAGGATACCACCTAGGTATGAAGCAAAACAATTTGTAATTTACTTCTATAAAAAAAAAATCTCCAGTATTCCAGTACGTATCAGCTGCTGTATGTCCTGCAGAAAGTGGTGTATTCTTTCCAGTGTGACACAGTGCTCTCTGCTGCCACCTCTGTCCGTTACAGGTACTGTCCAGAGTAGTAGAAAATCCCCATAGAAACCCTCTTGGTTTTGTATGGGGATTTGCTACTGCTTTGGACAGTTCCAGTAACGGACAGAGGTGGCAGCAGAGAGCACTGTGTCAGACTGGAAAGAAAAACCTTTGATATTTCATAGAGACACATTGATCAGTGGGAGTCTGGGTGATGAGAGTGAAGAGGAGGGAAGAGCTCGGCCATGCACTTCTCCCAGCTTGTTCCAGCAAACGGTATGGATCTCAGCACCCTGACCCCTAACTAATCAGCGATTTATCCATTAGTATGAGGAAACAACCTGGATTTCTATCATTCTGGTTCAGGTGATTGGATAAATGGAACAGCTGCAAAAATGTATGCAACAGATATGTGTGCCCCAGCCCCGGGGTTATTTTTAAGCTGCCTTGAGACATCACGTCTCATGCCGCAGTTCCACCCAGGAAGCAGATGCAAGACGGGTGTACCGGGCGACGCGATCCGGGACCCAGTGCTAAAACCGCGGAGGTAAGGCTGGGTTCACACTGTGTTTTTGCAATCCATTTTTTTTTGCAAAAAAACTGATGAAAAACGGATGGAAAAAACGGATGCATTAGTGTGCATCCGTTTTGATCCATTTTTCCCTTGACTTCCATTGTAAAAAAGACAGATCCGTTTTTTTTAACGGACACAAAAGTAGTGTCAGCTACGTTTTTGTGTCCGTAAAAAAAAAAACGGATCCGTTTTTTTTTTTACAATGGAAGTCAATGGAAAAACAGATCAAAACGGATGGACACAAATGCATCCGTTTGTTTTGTTTTTTTTCATTTTTTGCAAAAAACGGATTGCAAAAACGCAGTGTGAACTCAGCCTAAGTGACCTCCGCCGACCATAACCACCCCCTACCCGGCCATAGCTTAAAAATACCCCTGGGCCGGAGTACCCCTTTAAGGCCTCATTCCCACATTGCATTGAATAAATTGTTGCCCTAGTATGGGGTAAACTTCACCGGGATTTTGCCTCTTCTCAGATTAGTAGTATGTAAGTGAGTTATTAAATGAAACTGGTGTCCAGGTCCTGAACTATATGAGAAAAGTGAAGAGAAGGACAACATTATGAGACGACACAACTCTAATACACTGCAAACAAGCAGTCACATTTCCTCAGCAACCAGGATTTTAATATTTCATTAAAGAAGCAATTTGTACGGATGTTTTAACAGTCAGTAATCTGATAACGGAGAGAGATTACATGAAGATGTTTCCTCTGTCCTCCCCCTTTCCAGATCCGCTCTGCATTTTCCTGACATCGTGAGGCCCTTCCTCTAATTAAATTGTTTCATCTGTTGCCTGGGAGTCATTTGTCCTAATTCTCTTGGTTTCCCTTTTAATTTTGGTTAAAGCATGATTTTTCCTGTTGAAATAAGCGTACAGACCACGGGCTACCCTTCTGAGGGTGCAGAGGGATGAATAGAAGGAGGGCCCATTTAGAATTTTTATGTAGGATTTGAACATTTGAAAAAATGTATGTAGGATTTGAACATTTACATAGACACTTAAAGGAGTATTCCACCCAAGATATAAAAAAGAAAGCTTCCACACCTAATCACCAAGAATATTTTGAGCCGCCTCCTGTCTTTCTAGTTGCCACCGTTACAAGTTTTCTTAAGGCCTGTCTATATCCAAGAAGGCACCGGCCAGGAAACTACATTTCCCAGCATGCATTGCACATCAGAGCCGACTGACAAGTATCTGTCTCATGTTGTAGTATCTGCACATCGCAAATTTGAATTTGCTTTACACTGTAATTAAACAAAATTTCTATCTATCCATCTATCTATCTATCTATGCATCTACATAAATAGAGAAAGATTAAATGACTGTGTTTCCTTTCCCCTATACTGCTCAGGAGGCTGTCACTGTTCTGTTATTTTGCTGCCCCTTTGGGAAAGTGCTCACTGATTTATGTGATGTCAATGGTGGGCTGGGTTGCAGATGAGGTGTTACAGCTAGCCTAGCAACAGAGAAAACAGAGATCATGTGACTTTGGTCTCAGAGAGGAGGGGGAGGACAGAGGAGCTGAGACAGAATGGACCAGGAAATGAGGATTTTCTGCAGCTTGAGGATCTCAGGATGTGCTGCAGACAAACAGTCTAATTCATGTAATAGAAACCTATTACACACAAGCTTATGATTGGACAAGATCTTTAGGTATGATAAAAGTAAAGTGCGGAGTACATGCTACACGTGCCACTGCTAAGGAAACTAAGACAGAAGAATTGGATCACTGAGCAGTGGGAGATCATTTAGATCTCTGTGGAGTCATGCTGATGGAATTTGGGACAAGTAGTGTAAATTGATGAACCGTTTCTTTCAGGTTGGTGGAGGTGGTGCGCTGGTGTGGGGAATGTATTCTTGGCACATCCTGAGCTGGTGTCAGAAATTTATATAGGTTTGTAATTTATTTCTATTTAAAAATCTCCAGTCTTCCGATACTTATCAGCTGCTGTATGTCCTGCAGGAAGTAGGTATTCTTTCTAGTCTGACACAGTGCTCTCTGCTGCCACCTCTGTCCATGTCAGGAACTGTCCAGGTCAATAGTAGAAAACCCCTCCTGCTCTAGACAGTTCCTGACACGGACATAGGGGGCAGCAGAGAGCACTTTGTTAGACTGGAAAGAATACGCCACATACAGCAGCTGATAAGTATGGGAAGACTGGAGATTTTTAAATAAAAGTAAATTACAAATCTATATAACTTTCTGAAACCATTTGTTTTGAGCGTGCTCCAGTTGCGCTCATCTCCGATCACAACTACATTGATGGACATAATAATAGTATTGTTATTCTAATTCTCCTTTTTTTTATCTTTTTTTTATCTACTACCTATCTATTGAACAAAGGGAAAGAATCTAGTTACAAAGTCTCTGAATAAGTATTGTAGCAGCGTCTATTATAGTAACGCGCAGATTTCTGGCCGGGGATGTGAGAATCAATTACGATGGCCTTAAATTAATTGAGCGGGGAGATTATTTTGCTCCTCTTCATTTCATGTGGGATATTGAGATTCCAGACTTATCGTCTTTGTGTACTGAAGAAATTTCATTTCCTCCGCAAACTGTGCTGCCCCCACAGGCTTTGTCCTGTGAAGGAAGGATTTGATTGTACTAGATGGTAGATCCTTTTATCTTTTCAGCAGGTGTCCCTCGGCAGCTTCTGTGTTATATAGCCGTCCTGCTTCACTGGGTCTGTGCATACTCCCTAGCCTAGTCAGTACTCTGTATAACAGGACAGAGGAAAGAGTACAGTCCAAGTATACATAGGACCACATTCACAACTGGAGACTTCCTGTATGGACATTAGACACATGATCCCAAAGAGATGAGGAGACAGACTGTGCTACATTGGGAGGGTTAGATTTATTCTGCCAGTATGTGGTGTCATTCTTAAATAAATCAGCCAATCAGCGGCTGAGGCGGGGCACCACTGCAGCCACTGATTGGCTGAGCAGAGACTCCTCTCAGCCAACTTCCGCTCAGCCAGTCAGCCACTGCAGCCATTTCCTGCCTTGTCCGCTGATTGACTGAGCAGAGACTCCTGCAGTTTCCAGTCAGCCAATCAGCGGCGTTAGCCATTTCCTACCTCGGCTGATGATTGGCTGAGCAGAGACTCCTGCAGTTTCTGCTCAGCCATTCAGCAGCGTCAGCCATTTCCGGTCTCAGCTGATGATTGGCTGAGCAGAGACTCCTGCAGTTTCCGCTCAGCCAGTCAGCCGCTGCAGCCATTTCCTGCCTTGTCCGCTGATTGGCTAAGCAGAGACTCCTGCAGTTTCCACTCAGCCAATCAGCAGCATCAGCCATTTTTCACCTTAGCTGCTGTTTGACTGAGCAGAGCCTCCTGCAGTTTCCACTTAGCCAATCAGCAGCGTCAGCCATTTCCCACCTCAGCTGCTGATTGGCTGAGCAGACTTCTGCAGTTGTGCTCAGCCAATCAGCAGTGTCAGCCATTTCCCGCCTCAGCTGATGATTAGTTAAGCAGAGGCTCCTGCAGTTTCCACTCAGCCAATCAGCAGCGTCAGCCATTTCCCACCTCGGCTGATGATTGGCTGAGCAGAGACTCCTGTAGTTTCTGCTCAGCCATTCAGCAGCATCAGCCATTTTTCGCCTCAGCTGCTGTTTGACTGAGCAGAGACTCCTGCAGTTTCTGCTTAGCAAATCAGCAGCGTCAGCCATTTCCCACCTCAGCTGCTGATTGGCTGAGCAGACTTTTGCAGTTGCTGCTCAGACAATCAGCAGTGTCAGCCATTTCCCGCCTCAGCTGATGATTGGCTAAGCAGAGACTCCTGCAGTTTCCACTCAGCCAGCCAGTCAGCAGCTGCAGCAGCAGCAGTGTCTCGTCTCAGCTGCTGATTTGCTCAGGGGACATTGCAGCAGCTAGATCCTGGCACCCATCAAGCTGCTGCTAGCTTAGCTTTATCAGGGCGCTGTATAACAAAGTTTATTTGATCCTCATCATTATCATTGGCACACTCTATCTGATCCTCATACGTCACATTGCTGTGAAAGACCTAAAATATACTGAAAAGAAGATATTCCAGTATCATATATGAAATTATTCAGAATTTCCATTAACATTTGGTACATGTGGAATCTTTACATTGTTGTTTTATTGATGTATAAGCCTATAAATAAATCACCATGGCTTTTCTGCACTTCACAAGCGTCTATATATCAGCCAAGTAGGGAACTTGTCTGAAGCACTTGGAAAAGATGCAACAAAGTGATCTGATGGACGGAAAGACGTCTGAGAAAAAGCGAGGAATCAATATTTAATTACCCAAGTTCACTAATTTACTGTAAAAAAAAAATATATATATATATATATATATATATATATATATATATATATACAGTGGTACCTTGGTTTAAGAGTGTTTTGGTTTAAGAGCTCACAGTTTTTCAAAATTGTGACTTGGTTTAACAGCATTGCTTTGGTTTAAGAGCTCCCTGTACTGGGTGGGAGTGCGAGTGGGGGAGGGTCATGGTCTGCATAGCGGGGTCTACAGCCCTGTACTCTGACCCAGGAAGTCTCCCTCACCTTCCAAATCATAGCAGATCCACTTCAGGCTGGGGCTTACATCAGGGGACAGGACTGTGGAGGTAATCTCTCCATAGCTGTAACCCCTCTCTCCCCGGACAGAGAGTGCTGCATGTATGTGCCCACATCTGCCCTGCTCATTCCTTCATGCTCCCTGCAGTCTCTGTCCGCCCTTGTGTTTCTCATCCTCTCCATTACTGTACAGTAACTTATAATATCACATATTCTGCTGTTTCTGAATGTTTGTTTAATCTGTTTTACATGTTATTCAGAATAAAAAAATCATTATTTTGGGGGGGTGGAACAAATTGTCTGCATTTCAATAATTTCTTATGGGAAAATTTGCTTTGTTTTAAGAGTGGATTTGAATTACAAGTACGGTCCCGAAACGTAATCCAAGGCACCACTGTATTTATATATATTTTTTTCCAATTTATTCTTCTATTTTATTTATTTATCTATTTTGGAGATTGTGGATTATTTGGATATATATATAATTTTTTTTTTTTATGGACTGGTTAGCCCTTGAGAAAGATAGATAGATAGATAGATAGATAGATAGATAGATAGGAGATAGATAGATAGATAGATAGATAGATAGATAGAAAGATAGATAGATAGATAGATAGATAGATAGGAGATAGATAGATAGATAGATAGATAGATAGATAGATAGATGATAGATAGATAGATAGATAGATAGATAGATAGATAGATAGATAGATAGGAGATAGATAGATAGATAGATAGATAGATAGATAGATAGGAGATAGATAGATAGATAGATAGATAGATAGATAGATAGAAAGATAGATAGATAGATAGATAGGAGATAGATAGATAGATAGATAGATAGATAGATAGATAGATGGTAGATAGATAGATAGATAGATAGATAGATAGATAGATAGATAGGAGATAGATAGATAGATAGATAGATAGATAGATAGATAGATAGATAGGAGATAGATAGATAGATAGATAGATAGGAGATAGATAGATAGATAGATAGATAGATAGATAGATAGATAGATAGGAGATAGATAGATAGATAGATAGATAGATAGATAGATAGATAGATGGGAGATAGATAGATAGATAGATAGATAGATAGATAGATAGATAGATAGATAGGAGATAGATAGATAGATAGATAGATCGATAGATAGGAGATAGATAGATAGATAGATAGATAGATAGATAGATAATAGATAGATAGATAGATAGATAGATAGATAGATAATAGATAGATAGGAGATAGATAGGAGATAGATAGATAGATAGATAGGAGATAGATAGATAGATAGATAGATAGATAGATAGATAGATAGATAGATAATAGATAGATAGATAGATAGATAGATAGATAGATAGATAGATATTAATATATATATTTTTTTTACTGTGCATGGATGTATAGCTGTAACTTAATTAAATAGAAATTAAATATGCAACACAAGAAATGCATGATGGGAAATAGTGAGCAGAACATACAGCCAACATGATGATATTCAGAGATATTCTAATTCCTATTGGAAGCTCATAGGGATTAGAGATGTTCATGCAATTATCTTTTATTGCACCTATTAACCAGTCCCATCGATATAGACATAAACCCACAGTGAAGCCCTGGCGGTGCTGACACATAAACCACCCAGTCTGCAGCAATGTAAACCGTCCTCGTCTGGCAGCCATACTAAGCGGCATTTATGCCAGCGCTAATGTTTCCTCTGGGATGCAGTATAGGTTATTTTTTATCTTGCCAATAGATGCGGCCTACACGGTCCTGGCAGCTGGGACTTCCTTCCCTGGAGAATTTCCCGAATAACGGAACAGCTTGCAGGGCATCTCATTCATCACATGGGGACAGGCAAGAGAAAACAGGGAGAGAAAATTGTATCTATCTATCAATTTTATAGAATAGCATTGAGTTAATGTAGCACAACGGGAGGCTGTGAAGCCTGGACACCATAATGCTGGGATTCCTGCTTCCCTATTAAATTCCAATAAATATGTCAGGATCTTTGGAGTTTACTTATTGATGCATCTTAATATTCTCTTAGGTACCGCGCTGATATTACACGGGGTAACTGCAGCATTGTGCGCCGATTTAATGATGTAATAGTGTAATGCAGATAGTATAGACACCTCACAGACTGCTGGTGAAGGGCTATGGACACTTATGTGGTGGTCGCTGCTGCAGCAAGAGTAACCGGTAAATTTATCCGGAAATCCGCATAGATTCCCAGACCCATTGGGTTCCATTGGGCTTGGATACCCTTCAGGAAAATAGCTCCGGAAAACATAGTACATGTCCTGTATTTGTCCGTAACTCCACCAAGGATGAACCCTTTGGGGGCATCCAAAATTGTGGACAGCTTGGAATGTATATCCGGAATCTGGATAATTCTGGATACATTACATGGCAGCCTGGGCCAGTGCCAGCACTCCGAAAAGTGCTGCCAGGTGCTGACTCCTTTAACTGTATGCGCTCCTAAGCGCAAACAGTTAAATATAGCGCCATAATTGACTGGTCTGGGAGCCATTGGCTCCCGATCCTGTTATTCACTCTTGTGGCTGAGGCAGTATTATGCCTCTGCTGAGTTTGTGTTTCTCGGACCCCCTGGGGCTGCAACCAACTTCTTCAGGGACCGGTCACCAAATGCCGAACGACTTTACTTGAGCACATCAGGATGCATTTGGATGTAAAGCAAATCTATGAAAAATCGCTGTTTACTGAGCACTCACAATGAGCTACACTTACTCTCTCTCTATCTCTCTCTCTCTCTCTCTCTATATATATATATATATATCCCTAATAAAAGCTGGGATCTAAACAAACTATCCCTGAACAGCATTTCTAGCAGATAAGCTGATAATGTAATTATTGACTATTAAGAAAAACTACTTACCTGTATAGATTAGCCTATCAGGGGCCTGGGATAGCTTAGTCACAATCCATACAGGATCTGTAATGGCAACGACGATGGCTGCTACCCAGCTTTCCCAGAGCAGACTTTCCCCCCATGATCTTTGGTATATTATTTTGCTGTCTTACCATGGAAGAAATCAATGTGCCAGACATCTCTGCTGGTCGGCCTTGTGCATGCCCTGTAGTCACGTCCTCTGCTCACATGCTGGGTACATTAAATATTCCAATGGCTTCACAGCTATTGATTGTTCTCATGAGTTCCCTCTAATCCTCAGTCCTACATTATGCCAAGAGGGTTTAAAGGGCTTCTTCAGTTTTACATAAATAGTTTTTAAAGTACAAATTCCTTCTCTATACCCTCTGTGAGTGTCATGTCCTGAAGCCTTCATTGTAGGAGCAAAACTGTGTGTGTGTAAGAATTGCCTATAATTAACCTGAGTAAAAGGGCCTTAAAGGGGAACTCTGGTAAAAATGTGTTTCTTTTAAATCAACTGGTGTCAGAAAGTTATATAGATTTGTAATTTACTTCTATTTAAAAATCTCAAGTCTTCCAGTACTTTTCAGCTGCTGTATGTCCTGCAGGAAGTGGTGTATTCTTTCCAGTCCGACACAGTGCTCCCTGCTGCCACCTCTGTCCATGTCAGGAACTGTCCAGAGCAGGAGTGGTTTTCTATGGGGATTTGCTACTGCTCTGGACAGTTCCTGACTGGACAGAGGTGGCAGCAGAGAGCACTGTGTCAGAGAGAATACACCACTTCCTGCAGGACATAAAACAGCTGTTTAGTACTGGAAGACTTGAGATTTTTAAATAGAAACATATAGATTTACAAATCTAAATAACTTTTTTGACACCTAATGATTTTTAAAAATTTCTCTGGAGTATCCCTTTAATTATTTTTTTAATGCAAATTACATTAGTGCCTCATTCTCTCCACGTCACAACCATCTTATTAAAGGGGTAGTGCGGCGTTTAAAAATTATTCACTTACTGTACATAAAACACATTACAAAGTTATACAACTTTGTAATGTGTGTTATGTAAGTGAATGAAACCCCTCCCCCTCCCCCCGACTGTATTCTGATTGTGTTTCCTGTTTAATGACAAATATTTACAAGGTCTGCAAATATG
Organism: Dendropsophus ebraccatus; assembly: GCF_027789765.1. Classification (NCBI taxonomy): domain Eukaryota; kingdom Metazoa; phylum Chordata; class Amphibia; order Anura; family Hylidae; genus Dendropsophus; species Dendropsophus ebraccatus. The sequence continues at coordinate 15,050,964 of NC_091467.1, read as the reverse complement.
AGTATAGAAACGTAAATAGTTATAGGAAACATTATAGTTCATATAAAAAAATACTGAACAAGCCTGATATACCAATAGTCCAGAGAACAAAGTAACTATAGGGCTATGTTCACACACATGTCAGGAACTGTCCAGAGTAGTAGCAAATCCCCGTAGAAAACTTCTCCTGCTCTCCAGACTGGAAAGAATACACCACTTCCTGCAGGACATACAGCTTTAGCTTTGGCTGTCCAGGCATGATGGGAGTTGTAGTTTTGCAACTGCTGGAGAGCCAAAGGTTCCCTACCCCTGCTTTAAAGGACCAGAAGACAGCTTAAACCTTCTATTCCACAGCACTCACTCTCTGTGAATCCACATCTTGGAAGTAAGTTAAAGGAGAAGTCCGGCAAAACTTTTTATTCAAGTATTGTATTGCCCCAAAAAAGTTATACAAATCACCAATATACACTTATAATGGGAAATGCTTATAAACCGCTTTGTTCCCTGCACTTACTACTGCATCAAGGCTTCGCTTCCTGGATAACATGGTGATGTCGCTTCCTGGATAACATGGTGATGTCACTTCCTGGATAACATGGTGATGTCACTTCCTGGATAACATTGTGATGTCACTTTCTGGAGAACATGGTTATGTCACTTCCTGGATTGCTGGAGAGGATGATGGCAGGGGGGCACTGAGGGACACAGGGCACTGGATGGACACTGAGCATCCCTCTGCCATTATCCTCTCCAGCAGCCACAGCCTGCACAGCTCTGGGAGTCGGGTCGTGACATCACCATTTTATCCAGGAAGTGACATCACCATATTATCCAGGAAGTGACATCACCATGTTATCCAGGAAGTGACATCACCATGTTATCCAGGAAGTGACATCACCATGTTATCCAGGAAGTGAAGCCTTGATGCAGTAGTAAGTGCAGGGAAAAAAGCCCTTTATAAGCATTTCCCGTAATAAGTGTATATTGGTGATTTGTATAACTTTTGAGGGGCAATGCAATACTTTCACTGGACTTCTTTAACAGAAAGTGGTGTCAGAAAGTTATACAGAACTGTAAATTGCTTTACAAAAGATCACTGTGTCAGACTAGAAAGAATACCCCACATAATTAAAGGGATACTCCAGAGAAATTTTTAAAAATCATTAGGTGTCAAAAAAGTTATATAGATTTGTAAATCTATATGTTTCTATTTAAAAATCTCAAGTCTTCCAGTACTAAACAGCTGTTTTATGTCCTGCAGGAAGTGGTGTATTCTCTCTGACACAGTGCTCTCTGCTGCCACCTCTGTCCATGTCAGGAACTGTCCAGAGCAGCAGCAAATCCCCATAGAAACCTCTTCTGCTCTGGACAGTTCCTGACATGGACAGAGGTGGCAGCAGAGAGCACTGTGTCGGACTGGAAAGAATACACCCCTTCCTGCAGGACATGTAGCAGCTGATAAGTACTGGAAGACTGGAGATTTAAAAAAAAAAATACAATTCTATATAACTTTTTGTTTGAAACATTTTTTTTCTCTTTTAAAAAAGCGACTTTGAAGGAAGTAGAGTTTGGTCTATACCTGCGTATCTGTGGCATCTGCAGTGTTTATAAGGTTAAGAGTTATTGCTGCATTTTATAGTGAGGATTCTTTCCGCTCTTATGCACCTGGGCTCCCAGGAATGTTAAGATTCTCGCTTCCTCTGAAGTAGCGGTAAGCTAATCCGTGAGCTTGCGTGACAAGTGTTTTCCATAGACCCCTGTAAGATATAATGCACATTACATGACTGCCTGCCTCTAACATGCTCTGCTCGCCTGAGGGGCCCATTTGATGTGCAAGATGATCATATGAAGAAGATTGGCGGTGAACTCTCCATGTTTGCATAGCATTCTTATATGTACCGCCTGCTGCTGAGAATGATTAGAGATGCCCAGAGGGCCCAGTTTATTATAGATAACTAGTGCGTTCCACCAGATCCATAAGACCACGCTGTTTATTCCTTACTGAAATCCATCATTGCCTTCACTGGCGGCTTAGGCCTAATGTAGAGGCCTTTAATATACGATAAATTATCCTCAAATTGTCCGGAACTCAGACTCTTATCTCAGGGGCGTAGCTTGGATTCATGGGGCCCCATAGCAAAAAACTATACGGGGCCCCCCTCCCCTATGCAAAGTACTGGCAGAGCAGAGAGCCAATGGCTGCTTGTTCTGTCAGTCAAATGTATTTAAACTGTAAGGGCCCATTAGAAGCCCTTATGGTTAAATACATAATGTAGGTGAAGTGTACTGCAGTGTGTGAGTGACCCAATGTTCTCTTACATGCTGCAACACATAAAAAGAGTTAAAAAGGAAGACAAGGAGATCTCTGTTTCACTGCTCCTGCACTGATAACTTTTGACCTCTGTATGGAGCTCTGCACATTTTCCTACTGATTGCAACAGCTGGAGAACAGAGGTCAGAGGTTATCAGAGCAGTGAAGCAGAGATCTCCTTGTCCTCTGCTTATTAACCATCATTTGGGTTGCAGCATGTAAGTGAACACTGGGTCACCTATATACTGCAGTACATAAGGGGTTAAGCAGAAAGAAACAGGGCAGCTCTTATTTTCCCTGTGCTTCCCTGGGCCCCCTCCCTCATGGGTGCCATAGCAGCTGCCTACCCTGCCTCTATGGTAGCTATGCCACTGCCTGAGCTTTGCTGCCGGAAAGGCTCTAGTGCAGGGATGGGGAACCTTAGGCCCTCCAGCTGTTGCGAAAAAAAAACCACGTCAGGCATGTCAGGAACTGTCCAGGGCAGCAGCAAATCCTCATAGAAAACCTCTTCTACTCCGGACAGTTCCTGACATAGACAGAAGTGGAAGCAGGGAGCAGTGTGTCAGATTGGAGAGAATACATCACTTCCTGCAAGACATCCAGCAGCTGATAAGTACTGGAAAAATGGAGATTTTTAAATAGAAGTAAATTACAAATCTATATAACCGGTTGATTTGAAAGAAAAAGATTTTTGCCAGAGGTCCCCTTTAACTGGAGATTGGAGCAAATTAGATTCAGACCATAACTGATGTGAATCACCTCTGTAGATTTTCCTCCCGTAAAGCGCAGCTTTATTTCTCACCTCATTTAGTGCTTTAATGTATCCATAGCAAAGGGTGAATCCAAGCGTAATAGATAGGTTCTAACACTGGCACGCTATGTGCATGTCACACTCATGTTATTATAGACACCAAGGCTCTTGTAAAAAATTAACAGTATAATATGAGGATTTTTTTTCTAGAACAAAAGAAAAAAGAACAATCACCTCACCTAAAAAACACCACAAAACACCGGAAGATGCCACAAACATAAAAGCATTGTACAAAGTGTAGAAATCTGTAAGGTTCGGTGTCTAACAAAGTGGCCATTTTGAACGCTTGGCTTTGGCTGTCCAGGCATGATGGGAATTGTAATTTTGCAACAGCTGGAGGGCCTCCGTTTGGAGACCCATGCCGTATACAGATCTCACTCTCCCTCCACTCTCACACGTACCGGATCCGCAGCGGATTTCATGTGTGAACGTACCCTTAATATCCCAATAAAGATATATACAGTATGTATCTGTGTAATGGGATGGTAATGTAGGCTGTAGGGGCTAGTGAGAGATTGTGACATCATTCAGGGGGTGGGGCTAGAGCTCAGAAATAAGACTCTGCCAAGCCTCCTGTGACATCAGAGGATGGTGTCACAGGAGGGAGGAGCTGAAGAGCTGGAGACAATACACAATGTAGTTCATCTATTTCCAACTTCCTGTTGGGGGTGGGGGTGAATCACATAAAATCCCACTAAAGCTAGTACTATTAATGCTATATATATATATATATATATATATATATATATATATATATACTGTATATATATATATATATATATATATATATATATTTCTTTTTTTTTATTATTATTATTATTATTATTATTTTTTAGTAAACCAATTTTTTTGATGCCAGAATACCCCTATAATAACTCTGACAGGAATAAATGGACATCAGTGATTTTCAATTGCTGATTAAATTCTCAAATTCCTGATTGAACCGGCCATCTGTGTCACATGCTGCCTTCAATTTTGCTTTTATTCTAGTATCTCCGTAGTTTTTCCCTTTTTCCCTGAAAATAGGACATTTTCTGAAAATAAGATGTAGTAGAGGTTTTGCTGAATTGCTAAATATAAGGCCTCCCCCAAAAGTAAGCCCTAGCAAAGTTTCTGTGTGAAAGCATAGGTGGCAGTAGCGTAATTTGGTGGGGGCAGAGGGGGCGGATGCTCCCGGGCCCACACAGGCAGGGGGCCCACTGAAGATTTCGCCAGTTAATGCTGACCGCAAAAGCTATTGCTTTTGCAGACAGACTTAACAAATGTTTATTGGCTGTAGGTGGCCCCTGGCCATCATTTAGTGCTCCAGGGAGGCCCACACGGCTACCGAATGTTTTGTCTGACTATTTAGCTGTATGCGCTTGTATGCGAGGAGAAGATACAGTTGAATGCAGCAGGGTGATTGACAAGGAGAGGAGAGCATTGGCTCTCCACCCTGCCAATCACTGTTGTGGCCAAAAGAGGCTGTTCCCTCCCTTACAGCTGTGGGACATAGATGATGTCACTTGTGCGCTCACAGAGCAGGGAGAGAGTTGACATCAGAAGACTACATTACTGCAACCGCACAGCAGGTAAGTAAGGCTTTTTTCCCCTTAGTTATAGAGAAGGAGACCTATGTGGGTGGGTGGGGCTAACTCCTAGGAAGGATTTAATATATGGGGGTTGGGGTATGGGATGTCCTGGCTAACTTAAAAGGGGATACCTAATTTGGAGGTACAGTACAGTCTACTTACAGTGGTGGTGGTGGTGTCTAACCACCAGGAGCATTACCAGGTAGATTACTGCTGGGAAAGGGGGTGGCCACATGGGGAATACATACCAGGGGGATTACCTAGATGAGATGGTGCTGGAGGGGATGCCTACATGGAGGATACTACATGGAGGTCTAAATACTAGATAGATACGCAAAGGGGTAGCTAACTTCTATATGAGGGCACAGAGGGCCCTAACTAGTACTACATGGAAACAGAGGAAAATAATAACTATATTGGGGCACAGAAGGCCTAACTACAGAGGGACCTCAATACTATATGGGGAAGCACAGGGAGGGTCTATCTTCTATATGGATGAACAAGGGGGGATAATCTACTATGTTAGGATATAGATGGTGGGCTTTTTACAATATGAGAGCATAGAGGGACCCTGCAAACTATATGAGGGCTAAAATTGGGTCTAAATACTACATGGAGGCATAAATTGGCTGCTCTCATATACCCTGTACACCATCATTATCTGGGCTGATTTCTCCTACATTTTTCATGTATTGTTTCTATGGATTTATAGTAATTATTCCTTTTAGTTATGTTGCAGTCTGGCTTTTTTGTATACAGGTTATTTAAGTTGCCTTGAACTGCATGGGACTATTTATTATTACCCAGCATTTGTACTATACATTTACTCTATTTGTACTCCTTTGGGTGTTGCTAATTTGGTCATTGACCATCAGCTACGGTGTAGTCCTCATGCTGCCCAATAGATATTAGACAGATAGACATGAAAAAAAGAGATAGAAGAATGGATGGATGGCTAGATAGAAAACAGCACCACAGCTTCCTCTATGTTGTTTGTGGTATTACAACTTGTTGTAATCTCTTTTAGTGGAACTGAGCTGCACTACCACATCCAAGCTTTGGAGGAGAGTGGCGCTGTTTCTGGAAAAAAGGCAGCTATGTTTTAGCAATGCTGGATAACCCCTTTAATTTTTACACGGTTATATATGTGAGATGTAGAAAGTCTTTTCCACTGTTCTCAGTCTCTGTTCACTATGAATAATGTTTTAGAAAATACCCTATATTATTCGGGAATCATTGTCATCTGCTGAGGTTCCTTATGGGTAACATACTGTAATTGGTTGGGGGCCCACTGAGGCTCACTCGCCCCCCCTAGGCTGAACCCCTAGCTACGCCCCTGATAGGTGGCCATCACTTGTAAATGCACAGCAAAGGCGCAAAGGCATCAAGAGGCCCATCGCTTGCCACCATCCCTGTTGCCCCCTACCTTCAGATAGGGCTGCACATAGTCTGCCTTTATCCCGTCGCCTGCCGCTATTTTGTACGCTGTCCCTGCAGTGCTGTACAAGTGTGCTGTGGTAAGCTTCTCCCGGTGGCCGGAAGCTGCAGTACTGGGTGCTCTGTCCCTGCTGTGCTGTACAAGTGTGCTGTGGTAACCTCCCCCTGGTGGTGAATTTTCAGGTTCGTTCGATCATCCCTAGCCACCATACCGTACGTTCTGTCCCTGCTGTGCTGTACAAGTGTGCTGTAGTGGGCACCCCTGGTGGCCTGAAGCCGCCATACTGTACGCTGTCCCTGCTGTGCTGTACTATTGTGCTGTGGTGACCTCCCCCTGGTGGCCGGAAGCCGCCATACCGTATGATCTGTCCCTGCTGTGCTGTACAAGTGTGCTGTGGTGACCTCCCCCTGGTGGCCGGAAGCCGCCATACCATATGCTCTGTCCCTGCTGTGCTGTACAAGTGTGTTGTGGTGATCTCCCCCTGGTGGCCGGAAGCCGCCATTAGAGATTATTGAACAGCGCGAATTTTCAGGTTCGTTCGATCATCCCTAGCCACCATACCGTACGTTCTGTCCCTGCTGTGCTGTACAAGTGTGCTGTAGTGGGCACCCCTGGTGGCCTGAAGCCGCCATACCCTACGTTGTCCCTGCTGTGCTGTACTATTGTGCTGTGGATAGCTCCCCTGGTGGCCAGAAGCCGCCATAACACACGCTATGTCCCTTCTGCGCATGTAACATGTGAATTCATCTTCATGAAAAAATAAGACATCCCCTAAAAATAAGACCTAGCACATCTGTGGTAGCAAAAATGAATATAAGACACTGTCTAAATTACGGGGAACACGGCGCATCAGGCTGCAGTATTTTGGGCACACAGAATGCATATAAACATCATTCAGGCCCAGCATCATCACATGTAATGCCCCAGCTGTTCTATTCATGGCGTCTCCATGATTCTGAGGGGGGTTTGCCTGTCAATTATCCATTTAAAAAAATTATTGGTTTCCAATACTGTGGCCATTGTGTGTCTGTGTAGCCGCAATATTGTCCCTCCTGTGAATTATGTCTTGTACCTACACAAATAATCATCATGACCACAATAATCACACACTGGAAAAATCCTATTCCCTGCAGAGACATTTAGGCGTCCCGGAGATTGTAAATGGGATATCCAGCCGGGAGGCAATGTCACTGTTACCTTGATGACTGAATTTCCAATGAAGGGATTCTCCGGCACACAATTCCCAGCGGTGCTGATTCCAGCAGAGCCGGTGATGAGGCAGCAACTTGTGCCGGGATCCCGCTCCACATAATGGAATAGTGACAGAGAGCTGAGATATGCCCATCTGTATCGCACAAGATAAATGCTCCTCTCTTCTCATTGTCCCCGCCGTCCTTATTGACCTTGGTCAAGGTCACGTAACTCATTTCTGCTCCGCTTGTCACGTTTTATCGATTTTTAAGAAATATACTTTGTAAGTTTTCAGGGCGAATTGAAACAGATATTCCCATTATACTGTACGGGCTGACAGGCTTCTATATACCATGGGGCAGAGATATACCGTGCGGATCACAGCAGATGTAAGTGAATGGGGTCCCACTGTGATCCACACAGGTGACCACCACATGAGAGTCACAAGAAACCCATCTTGCCAGGTCCTTGTTGCTGCCACTTTTGGGTCACAGTGTCACCCCATTTACTGTACAATCCACACAGTTAGGGTCCCTATTAGATGAAACAATTTTTAACGATAAATTACCGCAAACAAGATTGTTTATCGTTAAGCTGAAATCGTTCAACATATTAGGGTCCATTTACACAGAAGGATTATCTGCCAAAGATTTGAAGCCAAAGCCAGAAACAGACTATAAACAGAGATAAAGGAAAGCCTGAGATTTCTCCTCTTTTCAAATGCATTCCTGGCTTTGGCTTCAAATCTTTGGCCGATAATCTCTCAGATTATCTTTCTGTGTAAATGAACCCGTACAGCGAACAATTAACAATGATTTTAGGGTCAGATCTAAAGGCCCTGTTACACAAAGCGATTATTGGCCGTTAGGAATAGAAGACAATGATCCGCCGACAGGCTGAAACACAATCAATCAGCCCAGCAACGATCTGCTGCCGTCGCTCCATGTAATAGGAGCAGTGGCAGCAGACCGCCACTATTTCCTATGGGCTCCTTGGACAATCTTTAGAGCCCCCTGCCCCTATGGCACTTACCCGCTTGCTTTCAGCGCGTGTAATAGCGCCAGCAGCGAGCAGGGACCGAGGAGCAAGCGAGCGCTGACCTAACAGGTCGGCACTCACTTCCTCCTCTAAATCGGCCCTATTGTTGCATAAATACCTTAATGGTGCGTTCACACCTACAGGATCTGCAGCTGATTTTCTGCAGCAGATTTCATTGAAATAACTAAACACATCATCAAATCTGCTGCAGATCTGCTGCAGATCCTGTAGGTGTGAACGCACCCTAAAGAGGTTATCCAGCGCTACAAAAACATGGCCACTTTTTTCCAGAGACAGCCCCACTTTCCAGTCTCCAGTTTGGGTGCAAGTCTTGCTGCTCATTTACATTGAAGTGAATGGAGCTAAATTGCAAACCTCACCTGACCTGGAGACAAGAGCGGTGCTGTCTCTGAAAGAAAGTGGACATGTTTTTGTAGTACTGGATTACCCCTTTAACAGAGGCGCCAGTGTCTCCTCTCCTGCTGTCTTTACATGTGGAGGCGCCATTGTCTCTGCTCCCTGCTGGTTGTATCTGTGAATTAGGAGGCAGAGATTCCTGATCCATCTCCAGCTTTAGCCCCAGTGTAATGTTATTCTATGGTGCAAGGGTAGAGACGGGTGTCATCAAGGGGTTACCCGTACCCACACCCCAGACTGGTGTCCCAGAATCCCCCTGCCCCCACCCCAGACTGGTCAGCCTGTAACCCCCGCCCCCACCCCAGTCACCCTGTAACCCCTGCCCCCACCCCAGACTAGTCACCCTTTATCCTTCTGCCCCCATCCCAGACTGGTCACCCTGTAACTGTCTGAGCTGACAGGCCGCTCAGCCAATCACTGGCCAGGACCGCCGTGGCCAGTGATTGGCTGAGCGGCCTGTCAGCTCAGACAGTTACAGGGTGACCAGTCTGGGATGGGGGCAGAAGGATACAGGGTGACCAGTCTAAGGTGAGACAAGCGGCTCTGGAGCTGCAGCACGTGGGACCCGGTAAGAAAAAGACCTGGAGGAGCCCTGGACCATGGATAGGTAATGTATAAAGTTTGGAAATTGTCAGCCACCGGCCTCACACCACTATTACACAATTATAGGTCCAAACCTATATCAACGATCAGCCAGTGATCGTTGTCCTCAGCTGATCGTTGTGTTTATTACACGGTGCGAGAATTGGCCGGATAGGGCCGATTTTGCCGATTATCGTTCCGTGTAATAGGGCCCTAAGTCTGTTTGGGCGTCCATGGGCCCCCGGCAGCTCAGGGCCCCCGGCTTCCACTCATAACAGACCTATTATAATTGGCTACTGAGCACAACCCTAATGATTTCAGTAGGAACTACCCATGCATTGCTATATTCCACCAGTGGAGGCGCTGCAGAGGAAGTAAAGATTCCAGCTGATCACTAGAGATTTCAGCCGCTGTCTCCCACATTCATGGTTATATTACCAAGCAGCCTACTAACTATACCGTAACCCACAAACTTTTTCATATGTTCCTTACATAACAGCCATCTTATTTTGGTTGTTTTTGCTTCCATCCATACGCTTGCATTTGCTTTCACTATCCTCTACCTCCATAGTATTATGTGCTCCATGACTATATAACCCAGTCATCATGGCGCAGTGCAGTGTACTCAGTGCTCAGTACGCTGCGGCTTGGTTAGCCCTATGCCGTACTTTCCTATGCAGCAAAATCAACACCTTTAATTACATGGGGTTTACTTCTGCTGCTATTCATAGTTTCCAGCAGCTAAGAGAAGCAGTGTCCACCCAGTGCTGTGGATGGGAAATAGATGAGCACTGCAATATTTACTGAGCAGAACACTATGGGGCATGGTAAGGCACCACAGCGCCATCTAGTGCCAGGCTGGGGAAGGATTGGCACTGTTCCAGCATGCAGCAAACATCCTCTACAAGGGCTTCTCCTTCACATGGGATTCTCAGGAATGTCAATCAATATAAAAATCTGTGAAGTTGCCGCTACGAGGATCCACAGAACGGCACAATCTGGGTAATTGACTGCAATTTAGGCAATTTGGGCCCAATTTGGATCCTTATCAAGAAAATGTTGTTTTTTGTTTGGAATGATGGGTAAAATGGGGACGCTTATCCCGGTCTTGTTATTGAAAGGAAATCTCATAGTGCTTCAATAAATTTGCATCCGATTAAAGTGGCGAATGTTAAAGCGTCCTTGGCGTTAGGGGGAGAGGCTGATAAATCAATGGCGGCTAGGCGGCTAGTCGTGACCGAACGGATGAGACTATTAACTCTACATATACAATGTGGCAAACAAGGCATAGATGGGGATGTAGCTCTGGGACCCCAATGCCAAATTTACCAACCTTCTGTCCTTTTATATGGGAAGGGAATGGGGGCTCCCTCTGCTGCCAGGGCCAGGGTATGACAGCAATCTACCTGGATGTGTGACTGCAGAGCTGGGGTTGCCATCCCTTGCCCCGTCTCCTTGCCACTGTTATAAAGAATTGTCGATTCTAGTGATTCTACAGATCTGGCCGGGATTAGACATTGTGACCCTATAACGGTTTAGTAGGGGTCCAGTTACCATTGGTAATGATAACACTATATAAGTTCATATCAGGTATTTTTAACCCAAACCAAAGCTTACACCTAAGAAAACAGAATTATATTAATAAAAATATGTGAATTTATAAGGACGTAGGTGCAGCACAGTGTTTGGGAGAAATTGTCATCTTGCGCCATCTAGTGGTTGGATAAACACACAGCACAATCTGTTTTTTTTTCTATAAGAATAGAAATCTAAAGGCGTTTTGGTAATTTTAATAAAGTTTTGACATGTCGCACATGTCATTGCTAGAGACCCCCTCAGATTGTCAGATATAGTCAGGAGAAGCATGCGGCACTGCGATTTGTGTCCAGGCTCAGTAATTAACCCCGACCCCGATTATACTGTAAATCTGGGGGGGCTGCCTCCTGCAATCAGTCAGATTGAAAGTTAAGCCAGAAGGCTGACGATCTAAAGTTTTGACGTATATGAGTGACAGGTTAAAAGTTTATGTAAATGGCCGTAACGCTTTAAAGTAGGCTTTCCACTAACAAGCAGGACTGTATTTGCCACCAGGCACTCATGGTCTGATGTCATTATTTGCCACCTGCCCAGTTGGCTCTGCATCCCCACTTAACTCTTGGAGCCAGACAGTACAGATAGCTGCTTACTGTCTGTCCCCCCACTTGCTGTGCTGAGTACACTGCGCCTGGTCCATCAAGGAAGGGGTTAAATCTCAGAAAATATGCTGAAAAAGTATAGGTTCGGGAAACAGAATAGAGTCACTAGGAGACTATGTTTGATCCATTAAAGTCAATTGGTCTGGTATATTATAAGCAGGGGAGATTCTGCCATGAGGCCACTTCTGCAAAAACAACCGCAGCACTCGGTGAACCGGGGGCCACCCAGCCATCGAGTGCTGTGCCTGGCACTTTAACTGTGAGCACTCTTAAGGAGTGCTCACAGTTGAATAATGTAACACTGTTATTGACAGAGCAAGGAGCCATTGGCTCCCTGTCCTGCCAATAACTCTTGTGGCCACAAGAGGCTGCTTCCTCCCCACAGCGCAGCGGTGCACAAGTGATGTCACTCATGCAGTTCACAGAGTGGCAGTGGACGTATGGAAAGCCTTACTACAACTTACATGGATAGCCTAACTACCAGAGGGGGCCTACATGGAGGGGGGCTTTCTATTTGGGTATTGCCTACAGGGGGATCCCTACATGAGGAGGGCTGTCTCCTGGCATGTTACTTACAGGAGGAGATGCCTCCTGGGATATTGCCTACAGAGGGTATGGCCACATGGAGGGGGTTGGGGGCACCTTTCTGTCGTTCCTCTCAGGCAGCAGAGTGGCTTGATTCACCCCTGATTATAAGTCAGTGCACCTTACTCTGGATATACACTAGTAATGTAGTGTGGACCCCCCTACGTTGCTAGCACTGGCTATCATGTACATCAGACATGGGTTCCCCTATCCCTGATGTACATAGAGAACTGTTTACCTCGCTGGGATATAACTTTCCATTTTACTATAAATCTAATTATAGAAACTTCACAAACACAGCCGATAAAATAACACGGGATCTGCCAACATTTCCTATAGGACGCATCTGACGGGAAATGAGCGACGGAGACTCGGGTTACATCAGCACATTTTTTATCTCGGTAGGAACTACTCATCCAAAGCCTCGCCATAAACAGGAGCCTATTCCGAAGAACAGAGGAGGAAAGATTGCCTTAAAGCAATAACTGTCATTTATAAATTCTTTATTTAATACAAAGGAAGAAAAAAAGAAAACAAACACCATAGAGATACAAACAAAGACAATAAAATAAAATACACAACAATAAAGAAAGCAAAACACAATTTTCTTGCAGATATGAGCCAGAAGTGGGGCCGCACCCCCCAGGGATGGCATAGGGATAACCCCACAAACGTGGCGTACGTACCAATGTGAGCGCTGTATATCGTGTACTCACGGTGCAACGGGGAATATATCGGGATGCTGCACAAAACTATGACCGTACACATGAGAGGGCAGGCGGGAAGACCATCTCAAGGGTGGGTCCACACCCGGCTCCGCTGCTTTTCCAGAGAAAGAAGAAAAAGGGGTCCCATGGGTAAGGTGCCCACGAGACACCGAGTACAGAGAAAGGGGTTAGGTAGGAGGAAATGCAAGAGGGAGAGAAAGAGGACCAGGTTAGAGGGGCGAGGGGTATTAGAGGAAGGGGAGGGGGGGGGGAGAGGGGGTCAGGAAACAACAGGCAACTTCCAGAGCAACCCACGGCTACCTCTACATTGGCGAAGGGACAGTGTCCCCAGCCAGGAGGGTAGTATATTCGGGAGTGGTCTGAAACTCCATCCAGGCAAACCATGTCTTCGTGAAGCGGGAGTTGGAGTTGTGTAGGGAGGACGTCAGATCCTCCATCCTCATCAATTCATTAACTTTGGTTACCCACAGCGACACAGGGGGAGAGATCGAGCGTTTCCAGAACAGAGGCACACACGCCCTGGCAGCCATGACCAGAAAGCGCAGCAGAGACCGCCTGTATGTCTGTATTGCCATCCCGCTGTGATGTAGGAGGAAGAGAGCAGGGGTGAATTCCACGGAGGCTCCCGTTACACGTCTCGAGGTCTCAATCACCCGATTCCAGAAATTGGATAGTAAGGGGCAGGACCAGAAGATGTGCAGGAACGTACCCTGAGAGTCTCGGCACCTCCAACAGAGCGGGTCAGACTCAGGCCAGATCGCGTGTAATTTCACCGGAACCTGGTACCAGCGCGTCAGGATCTTGTACCCCGCCTCTTGGAGACGCGAGCTCACCGAGCTCTTATGTGCGAGCGTCAGGATGTTGGTCCTTTGGGTCGAGGTCAAGTTCAGATTCAAGTCCTCCCCCCATTTTACCAGATATGGGGGGGGGTCCTGGTCAGGTGGGGACACCAAATCGGAGTAAATCAGGGAGAGAGAGTGTCGTAGTGTGTCAGAGCCATCACAGAGAGTCTCGAAGTAAGTCATTGTGGTAGAGAATTGGGACGGCGGCGGGAGGGACCTAAAATAGTGGGTAAGCTGTAAAGTCCTCCACATTCCCAGGGGCGTGGTGTCAGAGTTGGACCTCAGAGCCTCCGCGGTAAGCCAAGAGGCACCCGAGGAGAGATGTTTCACCCTAAAGACCCTTAGGGATATCCACCTCCGAAAGACCGGGTCTGAAAGGCTCGGCACAAAATCCGGGTTACCAAGGACCGGCGTCATCAAGGAGCCCCTTGGTATGAACCTGTCTTGGACCGTGGGGTGTCCACATGCCTTACACGTCTGGCCAATCGTGGGGTGCGGGTAGAGAGCGCTACATGCCTCTCTAGGGAGCCACGGTACACAACTTAGGGGAATGTCCGTCGAAGCCTGTTCTATGGCGACCCAGGGTTTTGTCTTGGCGTGCCTAGTCCAGTCAATCACTCTGGTCAGGTGGGAAGCCAGGTAGTACATGTAGATGTCTGGCAAGGACACTCCTCCACATTCCTTCCGTCTATTAACTGTCATTTAAAGGTTATTATTTGGAAATCAATATATATCAATAGTACAAGAAACTCTGTAACAGATTTTAATAAGCAAAAGAGTTTCCTTCTGTACTCAAAAAGCTGTTTTGCTACCCCCTCCCCCACCTCAGAAGAGGCAGGATTTCTGTGTCCATTATGGTCTATGGAGGGGGGAGGGGATGAGTGAGCACAGAGAGGAGAAAAGCAGCCCTGCCAAACACTACATCCTAAGGCCTCATTCACATGTCAGTGTCAGTTTAAACCTGTCAGGAAATCCTGATCAGGAGACCTTAAAAGGCTTCGGGAAACCATCAGGATTTCCTGACAGTGATGTTTTTATGTTCAGGAAACCATCAGTAGTGTCTTCAAGATTTCCTGATGCGCATCAAGAAAGTATCAGGAAAGCATCAGGGTTTCCTGAGCTCCCATAGACTTCTATGGGGGCAGCAGTTCAGAAAATCCTGATGAAAATAGGACAGGTTCTATAATTTCCTGACCTGTTTTCCTGAAAGGACACACTTCAGGAAAAATCCTGAAGGCTGTCAGTGCTCAATGCAACCCTATGGGTCAGGAAATCCTGATAAGAAAAATGGACAGATTTTCCTGATGTGTGAAGGGGGACTCAAACTTCTCTAACCAAGTTCCCAGATAAGCAGTGACCTTTCTGACCTGTGAATCCAGCAATTTATGTGCCCATTTTTCAAACTGTACAGCTGCTTGTCTCCTCTTCCTGCTCACTCATCCCCCCCACTCCATAGGATATAATGGACTCAGCGAACCCGTCTTCACTTTGCTCCTCTGTAATGAAGACTTTGCCTGATAATGCACAGATAAGAAGTAATGGTGCGTTTACACAGACAGATTTATCTGACAGATTTTGCAAGCCAAAGCCAGGAATGGATTTGAAAAGAGAAGAAATCTCAGTCTTTCCTTTATGACCTGATCCCTGTTTATAGTCTGTTCCTGGCTTTGGCTTCAAAAATCTGTCAGATAAATCTGTCTGTGTAAACGCACCATTAGGGGTGAGGGGCTAGAAAACAGCTTTTTGAGTACAGAAAGAGGCTTTTTGTCTAATAAAACCTAATACAGAGTTTCTTGAAGTCACTTGTACTATTGATTTCTGCAAAAAAAAAAAAATAATAATAATTAATGACATTAACACTTTCAAGCAATAAGTGTTACTGTTGGTGCAGGGCCTGAGGGTGCGATAGGACATTGGGATTCTTTGTTTTCCTTGAGTCTTCCTAGGTCCTGGTGTATAGAGATACAGTATGAGCACATCTTATACAGAGGTCACCCCTGACGCTCTGCTCCTGTACAGTGCTGACGGATTTATATACAGGTCCATAAAGTTTACTATGAACATCAGCCGCCCCCTTCCTCTCGTCACACGTTCCCAGTCACCTTGTAGTATAAGGGTAAGTACAACTTGTTTCCTTGGTTTTACTGTTCTACAAAACAACAGCTGGATGGGATGACGCGGCGGTGACGAGTGAGCCCGGCTTTCCTGTTCTCACTTGTTATCGAGCACACGAGGGGGATCAGCGACGGTCAGACACCTATGGTGCCGCTCCTCTCAGGGACACAACAGGACTGGACAGATGTCATAACACTAGCTGACGTTTAGGGACGTGTTTCTGTCCGTTGTTTACTATTCATTCATAAGGTCCTATTATGCTGCGTTTACACGGAACGATTTTCGCATTTGAGCGATATTCGTTCCGTGTAAACACAGCAACGATCAAGCGACGAGCGAGAAATCGTCGTTTTAATCTTTCAACATTTTCTCAAATCGTCGTTCGCAAAAAATTCGCAGATCGCTTCGTATAAACAGTCTTTCAAAGATTCACCCTATGCGACGGGCTTAAACGATCTTAAAAACGATGGCAATAACGATTTTTCTAACGATTTATTCGTCTAAACGCTGATTGGTATAAAAACCAAATCGTTGCTTCAAAATCGTTAAACGATCGAATTGGCGAATTATCGCTCCGTGTAAACGCAGCAATAGACAAAGCGATTTTTAACAATTGCAGACAAGATTATCGTTTATCTGAAATCGTTCACCATATTACACAGAGCAATAGTCGTTAGTTACGACCGTCAGGGTCCTATTAGGGTGCGTTTACACATAGAGATTTATCTGACAGATTTTTTTAAGCCAAAGCCAGGAATGGATTTGATAAGAGGAGAGATCTCAATCTTTCCTTTATAACCTGTTCTCTGTTTATAGTCTGTTCCTGGCTTTGGCCTCAAAGATCTGTCAGATAAATCTCTCTGTGTAAACGCACCATTAGACGAAGCGATTTTTAGCGATTAACCACTAATCATCCATTTACACAGAAAGATTATCTGCCAAAGATTTGAAGCCAAAGCCAGGAATGGATTTGAAAAGAGGAAAAAATCTCAGGCTTTCCTTTATGACCTGATCTTTGTTTATAGTGAGTTCCTGGCTTTGGCTTCAAATCTTTGGCAGATAATCTTTCTGTGTAAATGGACCCTAACCATAAACAATCGCAAACGAGATTGTTTATTGTTAACCTGAAATCGTTCACCACATTACACAGAACGATGGTCGTTAGTTACTATGATCGTTTATTCCTTCTGATCCCGGCAAAACAATGAACAATGCGCAATTACACTGAACGATTAGTGAAAAATTGCGGAAATTGACTGAACGAACGTGGAATTACAGCGAACGATTAACGATGATTTTAGGTTCAGATCTAAATCAACGATCAACGACACACGAACGATTTTTCAATCGTTGCCTGCAATTACACAGAACGATTATCGCTTAAATTCGAACGATGTAACGATTTTTCGCACACGATAATGGTCCCATGTAACAGGGCTTGTACTCAAGGAACCTTCATGGGTGACACAGTCCCTAATGACAGCACCCCTTCCAGGCTCTATTGTACTAGTAAACACATTTGCATCTCATTTGTCAGAAATTTGCCAAAGACATGCTAAGGTTTGCTAGAGAATGTCGGGACAGGAGGGCACAGGACAGCCTCCGCTCACATGGTTCCCTTATTGGATTCTTGTTTACAATGTACTTACGGAACAGTAGTCACAGCAGCTTCTGGTCCATCCTCCATTACCATCTACAGTAGTCTGATTCTCAGCCATATGAAATGTATTTTTAAACAGATACTCCAAAGGATTTTTTGTCAATTTAAAGCGACTCTGTACCCACAATCTGACCCCCCAAACCGCTTGTACCTTCGGATAGCTGCTTTTAATCCAAGAACTGTCCTGTGGTCCGTTCAGCAGGTGATGCAGTTATTATCCTAAAAAACAACTTGCAGCCCTGTGCCAAACAGGAGTATCTGTGCCCTAACTTTGCACCACCCCTCTGTCCCCCCTCCCCATTCATTAGGAATGCTCCAGGCAGATTGCCTCCTATTCACCACCTGTGTCAGCACGGCATATGGGCTGGATCGTTAAGCACATGTGTAGTGTTCAGCATGGAGAAAATGTTCCAGTGGCATTCCTACATAGTAACATAGTAACATAGTAAATAAGGTTGAAAGAAGACAAGAGTCCATCAGGTTCAACCTAGGTAAATCCTACTGTGTTGATCCAGGAAGGCGAAAAACCCCCTTGGGGCAGAAGACAAACGCCCCACCACAGGGAGAAACTTCCCCCCCCTCCCCCGACTGCAATGGCAACCAGAACAATCCCCGGATCAACGTATCACCAGAAATCTAATGCCCATAACTTGTAATATTATATTGTTCAAGAAAAGCATCCAGGCCTCCCTTGAACTTATTTAATGAATCAGCCATGACAACATCATGTGGCAGAGAGTTCCACAGTCTTACCGCTCATACAGTAAAGAACCCGCGTCGATGCTGATGATGAAATCTTCTTTCCTCTAGACGTAGAGGATGCCCCCTTGTCATTGTTACAGACCTAGGAGTAAAAAGACCACTACAAAAATCTCTGTACTGTCCATTCATATATTTGTACATTGTGATCAGATCGCCCCTAAGACGTCTTTTTTCTAGCGTAAATAACCCCAAGCTTGATAACCTGTCCTGGTACTGTAACCCACCCATTCCCTTAATGACCTTTGTGGCCCTCCTCTGCACCCGCTCCAGTTCAGCTGTGTCCTTCTTATATACCGGTGCCCAAAACTGTACACAGTATTCCATGTGTGGTCTGACCAGTGATTTATAAAGAGGCAAAACTATGTTCTCATCTTTAGCATCTATACCTCTTTTGATGCATCCCATTATTTTATTAGCCTTGGCAGCTGCTGCCTGGCACTGATCACTAAAGTTGAGTTTACTGTCCACCAATACCCCCAGGTCCTTTTCGGAAGTAGTTTTACCCAGTGTTTTATTATTTAGCACATAACTGTACTTATTATTTCTATGGCCCAAATGCATAACCTTACATTTATCCACATTAAACTTCATTTGCCATTTCTCAGCCCAAGCCTCTAGCTTCTCCAAATCCCTCTGTAATATGATATTATCCTCCTCTGTACTGATTACTTTACCCAGTTTAGTATCATCTGCAAAAATGGAGATTCTACTCTGTAGCCCCTCTACAAGATCATTAATAAAAATATTAAAAAGAAGTGGACCCAACACTGACCCCTGTGGTACCCCACTAGTAACTAAAACCCAATCTGAATATGTTCCATCAATGACCACCCTCTGTTTTCTATCACACAACCAGTTACTTACCCATTTGCATACGTTTTCCCCGAGTCCCAGCATCCTCATTTTGTAGACCAACCTTTCATGCGGCACAGTATCAAATGCCTTTGAAAAGTCCAGATACACAACATCCACAGCCTCCCCCAGGTCCAATCTATAACTTACCTCTTCATAGAAGCCGATCAGATTAGTCTGACAGGACCGATCCCTCATAAATCCATGCTGGTGCTGCGTCATAAGATTATTTTCATTAAGATACTCCAGTATAGCATCTCTTACAACCCCCCCAAATACTTTACCTACTATAGATGTTAGACTTACGGGCCTGTAGTTTCCAGGATCACTCCTTGACCCCTTCTTGAATATTGGTACCACATTAGCTATGCGCCAGTCCTGTGGAAGAATCCCTGTCGTAATAGAATCTTTAAATAAAAGGAATAATGGTCTGTCCAACACAGTATTTAATTCTTGCAAAACTCTAGGATGGATACCTTCTGGGCCCGGTGACTTATGGATTTTAATGTTTTTAAGGCGTTTCCCCACTTCTTGTTGTGTTAGGCAGGTGAGATTTATGGGAGGATTAACATTATCCCTAGTCATATCGTCTGTTATGGGATTCTCCTCTGTGAATACAGTAGAGCAGAATGTATTTAGTAGATTGGCCTTTTCCTCTTCCCCCTCCACCATTACACCCAGATTATTTTTGAGGGGACCAACATTTTCGGTTTTAAGTCTTTTGTTATTTATATAGGTGAAGAACATTTTGGGATTAGTTTTACTTTCTGTGGCTATCCTTCTTTCTGTTGCTATTTTTGCTTCTTTTATTTGTGTTTTACACATTCTATTCTTCTGTCTATAGTTGCTCAATGCTTCCCCACTACCTTCTTGTTTTAGTTGTCTGAATGCTTGTTTCTTATCATTTATTGCACCCCTTACAGCTGTAGTTAACCACATTGGATTTCTCTTATTTCTACTACGTTTATTCCCATATGGTATGTGTCGTTCACACGATTTACCCAGGATGCTCTTAAATATGTCCCATTTCTCTTGTGTACTTTTATTTCTGAAGGCATTGTCCCAGTCTATGTCCCCGGAGTCCTCTCTTATATCTCAGGGCAGTGTCCCAGTCTATGTTCCCAAGGTCCTCTCTTATATCTCAGGGCAGTGTCCCCCCAGTCTATGTCCCCGGGGTCCTCACTTATATCTCAGGGCATTGTCCCAGTCTATGTTCCCAAGGTCCTCTCTTAGTTTTTGGAAATTAGCCTTCCTGAAATTTAATGTTTTTGTAGCCCCTCTGCTAATCATTTTATTGAAGGATAATTGAAAACTTACTATGTTATGGTCACTATTACCTAGGTGACCCCCCACCTCTATTTTTGATATTCTGTCTAGCCTATTGGTTAAGATCAGGTCCAGAAGGGCCCCCCCTCTTGTTGGTTCCTCTACTAGTTGGGAAAGGTAATTATCTTTTACTATTTCCAAAAACACGCTTCCCTTCCTGGAGCTGCAGGTTTCTGCTTTCCAGTTGATATTTGGGTAGTTAAAGTCCCCCATAATAATGACTTCCCCCTGCTTCGCTGCCGCATCTATTTGTCTTATAAGAAGATTTTCTGATTCTTCCACTATACTTGGAGGTTTATAACTCACTCCTATAAGAATTTTATTATTCTTCGTCCCTCCCCTTATTTCTACCCAAAGAGACTCCACATTATCATCACATATATCCTCCCGCAGAATGGGCTTAAGGCAGGATTTAACATATAGACAGACCCCTCCCCCTTTCTTATTTTTACGGTCATTTCTGAATAGACTATAACCCTGGATATTAACGGCCCAGTCATAGGTCTCGTCCAGCCATGTCTCGCTTATCCCCACTATATCATATTTCTCTTCAACCATTATGAGTTCTAATTCCTCAGCTTTATTAGTGAGGCTTCGAGCATTAGTATACATACATTTAATATATTTGTCCATATTCCCTTTCCTTTTATCACTAGTGACTATTCTAACCCCTCCCGCCGCTCCACCCCCAGTTCCATAATCTAGGCCCAGCTCTCCATCTACTCTGTCTTTACTTACTATATTGTAGTTGCCCTCCCCTCCTATTGATGAAGAGGGTGGGGAGGAGGGACGGTGGGGTGGTGCAAAGTTAGGGCACAGATACTCCCGTTTGGCAGGGGGCTGCAAGTTTAAAAGTTGTTTTTTAGGACAATAACTGCATCCCCTGCCGAACGGACCCCAGGACAGATAGATCTTGGATTAAAAGCAGCTATCTGAAGGTACAAGTGGTTTGGGTGGGTCAGATTGTGGGTACAGAGTCGCTTTAACTGGTGTCTGAAAGTTATAACAGACAATGTACTTTTGTTTTAAAAATCTTAGGTCTTCCAGTACTTATCAGCTGCTGCATGTCCTGCATGAAGTGGTGTATTCTTTCCAATCTGACACAGTGCTCTCTGCTGCCACCACTGTCCATGTCAGGAACTGTCCAGAGCAGTAGCAAATCCCCATAGAAAACCTCTCCTCCTCTGGACAGTTCAGCAGTCACCGGGTCTGTGGTCAGCCCCCTGTGAAAATTTTGTGTCTAAGACCCTGGGTGCAAATGGCACTTCTGCACCCATACCGCTATATCCCTACTGAAAACCACTTTGTTACCGCCCCAGGTTTATAATGATTATAACATTCTGATACTCTCATTTATCAAGATGAAAGGGGACTATAAAAACAATCAATATTGATTACCAAAAATGTCATGGTGCTAATAAGGACAGACAACTGTGACCATTTCACTGCAGATCTGGTAGGAGGTGGTAAGGTGGGGGGGTTACACTTATCACAGGCCATGCTCTTCTCCAGGGATTAAGATCAGTCAGGAATCTGATCACCAACATCACTCAACCCCATATCTTACCCTGCCCTCCTGCTGGCACTGACCTCTGAGGTTTCCCAGAGAAAAAGTCCTCAAGGTCAAGTCATCCATCATCTAACCCTGGAGTGAAGGTCATCACTGTTCCTTATCAGTAATTCTCATAGAACCTCCAAGACGTATAGACAAACCAGGAGCCGATTCTACCATCCAGGAGCCTTAGAGTCCATTACATGATTTTCAGCACTTCATTCCCCAAGTACTCCGTGAAATACAATCACTTGGCTGTGCCATGAATGAATGCAGACCCCACTATTGATTCCCACAAATAAAGGGATATGTTCAGAAAATGGACCAAACACAATCACTACTTGACTATGTTGCTCCATTAAACTCAAATTGGTCTGCCAGACTGACCAGTTGCTGACACATACTCAGGGCATACAGGGAACATGTGGTGGGAACACAGCCTAAGGCTACATACATACATTCCGTAATTGTGTCCGCAATTGCGAACAAATTTAGAGAGCACATTGATTTCAATTGGGCTGTTCACACTCTCCATAGTTTTACAGAAGCGTAAATCAGCAAAAATTGCTGCTGCAAAAATTACTGACAAGCTTTAGTAAGAACTGTAATCATGGCACAGATTGTCCCATAGAAGTCTATAGGAGCGTCCGTAATTTTATGGAAGAGGCGGCTGTAATGTCTGCAAATCTGTAAAAAATACAAATGCGTCATCATGTTAAACCATGGAATCAAAAATAAGTGGGCAGCATAAACTAGTGACAGAGATGCTGAACAGATCGGTGTATTACTTACATAATTCGGTTTAGCCGTTCTCCAAATATGCAGGAGAATAGGATTCTTGCCACACCCCTCCCCCCGCCCTCCAGCTACTGATTGATAGATGACTGCCTATACATGGCATGGATAAATAACTGCCAATCAGCAGCTGGTGGGTGGAGTTTTCTGCTTCTCATGAATCTCCAGGACTACTGGGCTCATGGACATAATGGGGAGGACTACTTATTGTCCATGTTATTTAGGGGTTATCACCAAATGCTGCACAGAACAATGTAAGTGATACATCATTCTGCTCAGCTTCTTTGTCACTAGTTTGTACTACCCTTAGATAGGACAGCATAACCCTACTGACAGTCTCTCTGACTATCACCTTCCCCTTTTTAGCTGACCCCCTCAAAAATACAGATTACAGATGCAATACGGATTAATTTGTGCATTGCAGACATCATATGATTCTGAAAGACTACTAAAAACGCGTGAATGTAGCCTTAGGATCTGCAATGGATAGTGCTCCTCATCAGATGCAGGACAATTTAACAACACTAAAAAAATAAAGCTCCTAGATAGCAAAGATGAAAACATCCGACCACCACAAGTGGATAAATGAGTGCTCTAAGGGTCCATTTACACAGAAAGATTATCTGACAAAGATTTGAAGCCAAAGCCAGAAACAGACTATAGACAGAGATCAGGTCATAAAGGAAAGACTGAGATTTCTCCTCTTATAAAATCCATTTCTGGCTTTGGCTTCAAATCTTTGGCAGATAATCTTTCTGTGTAAATGGACCCTGAGCAGAACTTATTGTCTGGCAGGAATGGTGAGAATCAATTATCCAATCAAAATGCACAAAAAAAAAAAAAAAGCGTACAAAGTCTCTAAGGATTTTACTGGAATACATATAAAATGAAGGCATTTGGATGCAGTCACATTCGGTAAAACACAGTACAGAAGCTTAGATAAAAATACATTTCCCATAGGGAGCACATTAAATTCCCGTCCAAGTAGAGAATCGGCGTCACTGGGTTTCAGGCTTTGCAGTTTGGTTTGGATTCTGTTCACAAAGGAAATAACCACATGGTTTCTGACTTGGACACATGGCCCGTTAAATTGTAGGAGTGGTAGTGGGTCAGTGGCTCTGAAGTACTAAGTGAAACCACCAATCACCATGTTGCGCCAATCACAGGTTCGAGAGACTCACAGTGCAGGGCTGCAAATGGGCCACGTTTCTGCATATGTGACAATAAACTGAATATGGGGGGGGGGGGTTCAGCAAAAATAGGCAACTGTGGCTTTTATATATAGATACTACTTATGGCCTATGGTTGTATCCATGTCTTTTAGGACTCCCTAGGGCTGCATCCAACTTCTTCAGCTGCCGGTATTAAAATGCCGTGTGAGCGGACTCCAGCATATCACATCTCTAGTGATCACCTCCTATTCTATTAACCTTTTAAGGCACAAATATCATTGACAAAAAATTTTTTTTTAGTGTGTAGCAAGTTTCCAGATCGTATGTATAGACCAGTTACTATGAAAATGCCTAAAATAGGATAAAATAGGATCCAGTGATTTAAAGGGAATGTCACTAGGTTTATCATCCCTTAAATAAGCCCCCCCCCACCCAGTGACAGAAATGTTGAACAGATCTGTGTATTACTATCATCATTCTGTTTAACCATTCTCCTAATATGCAGGAGAATAGAATTTTTGCCACACCCCTTGCCCCGACAAGCTGCTGATTGACAGCTGACTGCCTATACACAGCATGGATAGATAACTGCCAATCAGCAGCTGGTGGGCGGAGTTTTCTGCTTCTCGTGAATATCCAGGACTACTGGGCTCATGCACATAATGGAGAGGACCACTTATTGTCCATGTTATTCAGGAGGATATCAGCTGCACAGAACAATGTAAGTGATACATCATTCTGTTCAGCTTCTGTCTCTTTAAATACCATAGTCACAGAGACTGTGTACACAGGGACATTACAGGGAATGTTCTAGCAAGGGGAGGAAAAAAAACAAACAAAAAAAAACAAAACGCTTTCAAACAGCAGCCAACCAGGGAATCAGCTCCGTGTGGTGGTAGGACATTACATTTATTCTGCAGCCAGTTCAGGGGGAAACCAAGTAGTATGTGCCAGTCACTCAAATGAGTAGCCAACCATGTACTACAGAGATAGACCAGGTTACACCACAGTCAGAGGGAGTCTATTAGCTGCTCTCCACCTCGGCAATAGAAAGGGGTCCGGAGAATAGAAGAACATGGCTTACCTAATCCCCCAAACCAACAGCCCCCATAGTCTGGTCTAAACACAGTCCTAATAACCATACAAGCTTTCCTATATGACTATTAGAACCAACAGATCGAGGCTCGGAAGAAGCACCCAGGTTAAAATGCTCAAGGCCGAAACTAACTCAACATTAAACATTTAAAAAATATAATTTTTATACAGAGTGAACAGTGGTGGCGTCTGTCCAACATAAAGCGAGTCCAATGGCTGCGGCTGCCAAAGCTTCTGAAGGTCCCAGGAAGTTCTTACTGCTGTCAGGTAAATCACCGGCGTCTGAAGGCGCGGGAAATTCTCCAGGCATTGGGCTCCTCGTAGCGGTTATACAGGGGCTCCAGGCGCTGCTGTTTCTTCTGCTTGCTCAGTTTAGTTGGATCAGAAACCTTGAAGAAAGCAGGGGCAAACTCTACAAGCCACCGGGGGTCTATGGTTGTCACTTCCCGCATGTACTCCTTGGTGGTTAAGACTAATTCATGGTACACAACCCTGTAGAGAGCAAAATAAACATTAGGAAAATAACATTTTTTGCTATTTTTTTTAAACTTAAGTAGTCTAGTACTGCTGTATAACCTGCAGGAAGTGATGCATTCTCTCCAGTCTGACACAGTGCTCTCTGCTGCCACCTCTGTCCATGTCAGGAACTGTCCAGAGCAGGAGAGGTTTTCTATGGGGATTTGTACTGCTCTGGACAGTTCCTGACATGGACAGAGGTGGCAGCAGAGAGCACTGTGTCAGACTGGAACGAATAAATCACTTTTTGCAGGACATACAGCAGCTGAAAAGTACTGGAAGACTGGAAATTTTTAAATACAAGAAAATTACTAAGTTATAAAACTTTTTGGCGCCAGTTGATTTGAAAGAATTTTTGGAGTGCCCCTTTAAATGCCAGTAAGCTAACATTTTGAAAGTCAATAAAAATTGACAAAGAATATAGGAAAATTCTACAACTTTTCATTGTAGACAGAATTAACTAGAAGTGTACTGAAAATGTAATCCCCTTTTGGATGATGGGGTAGTTAGGCAGCCACAGGGACCCAGCGCTCTCATTCTTTATTGTGGTATCAGCAATAAAAACAACAACAAAAAATAAAAAAATAATAAAGTGATCAGACAGCCATATGACAAAGAATTACATGGAATCAAGATGTGATGTTCTCCTTTAGGTCATTCCTAGGTATAAAGTAAAGTGCTCGCTTACCATTCAGGCTGCCTGTTGAACAGGGCACTAGATGGGTGGATATAGACCACTTGTTGGTCTATAAGGGTCCGGTATCCTTCCTGGGGATCCTTCTTGGCCGCGTTTCGGAAGAAGCCACTGCATATAGCTTTCTGGACTCTCACTGTTGCTTTTCCACAGGACACGACGTCCAGTTTATGTCTGTAAAAGGAAATAATATATTAAAAGACAAGTCAAGACGCTCACAATGATGTAAAAACATAGCAGGAGGATCAATACTGGTGTATAGTAACTCCCAATACCTGTCCATAATGCCCAACATCTGTTTACGGATATCTTGGGCCCGTCGTAAAGAGCGAGCCTGAATAAAGTTCTCGTAACACCACGGATTGGAGAACTTGTTGTTTTTCCAGGAGTTGTAGACCGCCAGCAGTGTTAGGTGGTCTCCTTCTGTCTGGTGGAACTTGGCCTTTTTCTGGTCAGCGAGAGCTTGTTTATCCTGCAACAAATAAAAAGGGAAAGTATAAAAGGACAAATCCAGCAGTGACTAAAGTCCATAGAAACTCAACCTAAAACTACTTCCCACCATCACTCCTATCTTCTTAAGTGATAGCATATCACTAGCACAGGGGTCCTCAACTGGCAGATCGTGGAGGCCAGCAGTCCGGACCCCTGCTGCAGCTCAGTATACCTGTATACTGAGCTGCACTCTGCACAGTAACTGAGCGCTCACTGACAGAGAGTGAGCTATTGGCTTCCTCCCTGTCAGTCATTTTTGTAGGAAATGTAGTTTAGAAACAGCTTAAGGCTACGTTCACACAGAGCAAAAGGAGCGGATTACGCAAGGAAATATTTCCGCCTGAAATCAACTGACACTGAATTCCGAGCAGAATATAAGCAGAATGCAAGCAGAATCCCTGCGTATTCTGCTAGGAAAGTGTTCAGCTCGTAATCAGCTCTTGACAAATTCAGCGCGGAATACTCGAGGAATCCGCGCTGAATCCGCATGCATTCAGCGCTGAAATTCAGCGAGTATTTGGTGAGTAAACTAGACTATACCAGAACATATACTAGAATCCTCCTCCCCCCCCTTTTCCCCATTTCCGCGCTGATTCAGCGAGTAATTTCCGCTTGTATTCCGCTTGTATTCCGCGCTGAATCCGCGCTGAATCCGCGCTGAAACAGAAAATCAGAGCCCCATTGATTTGTATAGGCTTCCGCTAGCGGAAGAATGAACATGTTCATTCTTCTGGCGGAAAGCGGATTAGTTCAGTGCGGAAATTCCACTGTGTGAACTGCAGAGCAGAATTTCCATTCAACACAATGGAAATTAGCTCTGCACCTATTTTAACGGCTGAAATTTCAGCGCTGATTCAGCGCAGAAATTCAGCTGCTTTTGCTCAGTGGGAACGAGCCCTAAAGAGGACCTGTCACCCCCCCCCCCCCCCGTGCCGGAGTGACAGGCTCCCGACCCCCCGTTAGAGCCCCCTATACTTACCTAATGCCGCCGGGTCCCGCTTCTGGATCCGGTCGGGCGACGGAGATCTCAGCCGCTGCAGCCCGGCGCGCACTCTGAGAGATTAGTCCAACACCCATAGAGAATGACAGGAGAGTCCGACGCTCCGAGTGTTGGACTCTCTATGAGTGTTGGGCTGCAGCGGCTGAGATCTCCGTCACCCGACCGGATCCAGAAGCGGGACCCGGCGGCATTAGGTGAGTATAGGGGGCTCTAACGAGGGGTCGGGAGCCTGTCACCCCGGCACGGGGGGTGACAGGTTCCCTTTAAAAGCCTGAATTTGACACTCCTTCCATACAGCCATTATGTCAGATTATTGCATACCTTTGGTCTGTAGAAGACATTTTGCACAGATAGCATAGAGACAATAGTCAGCATCTCCTCACTGCAGCCGAGATGTACAGACATGATCAGCATCTTACACAGCATGGGCTCTAGGGGGAACTCCGCCATCTAAAAAGAAGATCATGAGTTAGGTACATTTACATCTAGGGGTGTGTGTGTGTGTGTGTGTGTGTGTGTGTGTGTGCCATGCTTACCCTTCTCCCCAAGCGTGTCAGCAAGCCTTCATCATCCAGAGCACCAAGGGTGTACAACTGCTCCATGGCTGTGATGAGGGTCTCCATAGGAGGGGCATCCATGAAATCGAAAGACAGCAGATCATTGATACCCATCGCCTTCATGTAAAACAAAAGGAATTGGTTTAGGGTGCAGCAAATAAACGGGATTTAAAAAAGAAAAAGATTGGTTGCATCAAAAATGTAATGTTACATAGCTGTAACCAGTGGATGCCACAAGGTTATTCTGTCCTTCACCAGTCCACAATGCACTCAAGAGATCGGTGCAACTGAACCAGCACCATAAAGGAAAAAAAGATTAGAGATGAGCCCAACTGGAGCATTCTCAAGTATAATCGTTCCATATTTGATTACCGGTGGCTGAAGGAGTTGGATGCAGCCCTAGGGAGTCCCGGAAAACATGGATACAGTCATAGGCCATAAGGGGTATCCATGTTTTTCGGGATTTTTAAGGACTGTATCCAATTTCTTCAGCCACCGGTATTCAAATGCTCAACGATCGGACTTGTTGCGCTCATGATGGCTGCCAGTTACCTGTTACAAATGCAGCACATGAGATCTACTGTACCTTAAGTGACAAGACTGTGCTGGCCAAGTTGGTTCTCTGGATCTCAGGCACATTGGTAGTCAACATCTCATCCCGATAAGCACGTTCGGTGTAAAGGCGGTAACACTTCCCAGGACCCGTCCTCCCAGCTCGGCCTGCTCGCTGCTTGGCTTGGGCCTTTAAAAGAAGAAAAAAAGGTAAAGAAGCTGCAACAATATCAAATGTGACATTTTACAACAATTCAACCTAAAAAGTGATATTTATTTTGGGTGGGTATTCTTCTGTCAGACACAAAATCCACCTTTGAAATTTATGATTCTTCTGCGGAGCTGCAGACCGAAATCACAAATGACCTCTAGGATTCAGCAGCCGCTCTTGTGTACAGTAATGTAGAAATATGTAGAAGACGGCACTTCCGCTCGAGGTGAGAAAAATGTTCAGATATTAGGAAGAGCCCGGCACTCACCAAGTAAATTATGCTTCTTTATTGTAGTGTAGCAAACATATGGTACAAGGACGCATTTCGGCCAAGCATGGCCTTCATCAGCTTAGGGGTGTACAGTAATAACACCTATCACATGGAACCTCCTATTACTCACCTGTGAGATGGGAGTCACCACAAGTTGATCAATTCCAGTTTTTGAGTTATAGACTTTCTGCTTCACAAAGCCGGGGTCGACCACATAGTAGATCCCATCGATAGTAAGCGAGGTCTCGGCAATGTTGGTGGCAATAACAACCTGGAAACATAAGCACAGGAGTGAGAAATGTAACACACATATACTGTGAATACTATCTTTTCCATATTAACTAGATGTGACTTAGGCTGGGTTCACATAGCATTTTTGCAGTCAGATTAACGAATCCGTTTTTCAATGGCTACTTCTAAACGTACAGAAAAACATGGCAGGTTTCTATGTGTGTGTTTTTTTAAATAATGAAAGTCAACGGAAAGTCTCTCTCTCTCTCTAATTATATATATATATATATATATATATATATATATATATATAGCATATGTAGCATAAGAGGTGTTATGCTACCAATGGATGCCACATCAGAAAATGTATTATAAAGGTCAACCTCAATGTTCTACTACACTCTTATTACGGCTTGGTTAGTCTTGTGTACTTTGGTGCCACCTAGTGCGCAATAGCTGGAATGGTCCTTACTATGCTGCAATGTTATTACAAGCTATAGGCTATAAATGGTTTATAAAAATAATTTTATTATTATTATTTAATAAAATACATTAGAGTGACGTGTCTTCTGCTTTCAGAGACCAACACCACCACTATGGCCCTCCATGTCGGCTCTGTTTATGTTCCTGTTATGGAAGAGGCACTCTCCTCTGCTCCCTCCCACAGGCTCTTGGCAGCCAATTAATAGCCTCAGCGGTGGTCTGTACAAGACCACTTAGACCAGTGATTGGTTGCAGGGTGACTAGGGACATCACCACCAGAGCGTGTCACACAGTGAAGTAAACATGGGCAGCAGGGAGGACTAGAACAGATGCATTTTTTATTCATCTCTGACAACCCTTTAAGGGCATATACTGTAGTGTGGGAGTGTAGGAGACGTGAACCTATAACCTAAATCTAATTGATATCAATCAATTTACTTAATTTCCAATACCTTTCTGCTACCCGGAGGAGCTGGGTCAAAAATCCTTGTCTGCATCTCACTGGGTAATGCAGAATATACAGGCAGTATGATCAGCTCGGGCACATCAGGACCAAGGGACTTCATTCTCTCATACAGGATTTCACAAGCCGTGTCAATTTCCTCTTGACCAGTAAGGAAAACCAAAATATCACCTAAAATAAGAAAAAATGAGTTTAATATAATGTTGAAGCCTTTACAGTGAAACACTACTGCGCAACATGGCAACTTCCAGCATCTGTGTGCAGTGCCTACAGCAACCATGTAACACACTGCTAGGAACCCCAAGATGTATATGCAATAGTGTAAGGAGAGACGCCTGGACATAAGGGTATATTCACACACATTGGAGTTTCATTGCATTAAAGGGGTACTCTGGCAAAAAAAAAAATCTTTTCTTTAAATCAACTGGTTTCAGAAAGTTATACAGATTTGTAATTTATTCCTATTAAAAAAAATCTCAAGTCTTCCAGTACTTTTCAGCTGCTGTATGTCCTGCAGGAAGTGGTGTTTTGTTTTCAGTCTGACACAGTGCTCTCTGCTGCCACCTCTGTCCAGAGTAGTAGCAAATCTTCATAGAAAATCAGTGGCAGCAGAGAGCACTGTGTCAGACTAGAAAGAATCCACCACTTGCTGTAGGACATACAGCAGCTGATAAGTACTGGAAGACTTGACATTTTTAAATAGAAGTAAATTACAAATCTATATAGCTTTCTGAAATCAGTTAATTTCAAAGAAATTTTTTTTTGCCAGAGTAGCCCTTTAACACAATGTAGGACGGCTGGACAGAAATTAAATGTAGTGATGCATTCATATTGCGTTACAGCATGTGTGAACACAGCCTCAGTCTTTGCATTGGACAGGTATCAACCAAGCGAAAGACTTTTACGGAAACGCAAACGGCATAAAATAATGGAATTAGACTTGAATCAACTACAAACCTGGAGGTTCGGTCAGATGGATCTGCATGACGGTAATGAGACTGGCGTCCAGGTAATCGGTCTCAGGCTCCTTAGTGTAAAGAATCTCTACTGGGTACGTTCGACCAGGAATGGTGAAAATCGGAGCCTCGTAGAAATACTGAGAGAACTTCACGGCGTCCAAAGTGGCCGACGTCACAATCAGCTTCATATCGGCGCGTTTTTGTACTGTCTGCAGGGAAAATAAGAAAAAGTTAATACAAAAAAAAAAAGCTAATCTGGAACCATTATGCATTAGAGGCTCCCTAGACAATACAGGGATCAAAACCCTTCATATCTGTTTACCCAGTATATCTGTAAGGTCATCCAGGTTAGCCTATTAGGCTATATTCACACTTTCAGTAGTTTTTTAGGACTGTAGATGAAGTCTGCAATTGCTCGCAATCTTCATCTGCAAAAATTTTGTCCGTAACGCTTCCATAACCCATATTTATTTGTGGAACAGCAGAAAAGGGGAAGATGATTGTTAAAGTGTAACTGTCATTATTATTATTATTTTTTTTGCAGAAATCAGTATTAAAAGCGATTTTAAGAGACACTATAATAGGTTTTATATGGCAAAAAAAGTCTCTTTCTGTACTCAAAAAGCTATTTCCCAGCCTCCCCCCCCCCTCACTTCTTATCTGTGCATTATCAGGCAAATCCGTCTTCATTACAGAGAAGTAAGTGAAGATGGGTTCTGCTCTGTCCATTATTTCCTATGGGGGGGGGGCAAGGGAGAGGAGTGAGCAGGAAGAAGAGACATGAAGGTCAGCTGTTTGTAGACTGTCTGGGCACTTAAAACGCTGGGTTCAGGAGTCAGAAAGGTCAGTGCTTATCTAGGAACTTGTTGAGAGAAGATTGCAGGGTGTTGTGCTGTGGAGGACTCCTCTGTGCTCACTCACTTCTCTCAGCCCCTCCCCTCTCCATAGACCATAATGGACAGAGAAATCCTGCTTCTTCTGAAGTGAGGGGGGGGGGGGGCTAGGAAAACAGCTTTTTCAGTACAGACGGAAACTCTTTTGGTAAATAAAACCTATTACAGAGTTTCTTAAAATCGCTTGTACTATGGATATTTGTTGATTTTAAAAAAAATGACCCTGAAATGATAGTTACGCTTTAAAGCCGATGTAGTACTAGATACATATTAACATGAATAGACCGGTGCGGTGATGCTATTGCCGCAGTGTTTTTATATTTTGAACCGCAGCCCAGTGTGATGAAACCCCCTCCCCCCTCTGAGACGGGGATATGTACACATAGCAGTCCTTCATGCCCGGCCAGTGCTCGGGAATAGAACGTCTGCAAAAAAAAACAAAAAAAAAAACGTGGATCTCATTGACTACTATTGATGTGGCTGTGCCGCACTGGGACTGGGTTTTTTTTTTTTTTTGCAGCACGCACCACGGCCTTACTGAGGATCAGCAAGAATTGCGGACGTGTGAATAGGCATGTAGAAACCAATGGGATCTAATGGGATGTGTGAATGCGGCCTTAGCCTACAGTGTTGATCTAGAGGAAGGCAAACAATCCCATTATGTAGAAACCAATTTTCCTCATCTTAGTGAGAAAATAATTTGCTCTCAACTTCAAATCTGTCAATACGAATAAATCACTGACCCTTCCCCAGAATCTAAAAACTCCAGAAATGTATCCAGGACCTTTCTGAACTCTTAGGGCCCTATTACACGGAACGATAACCAGCCCTATCCGGGCGATTATCGTTCCGTGTAATAGTACAATGATCAGCCGATGACAACGATCATCGGCTGATCGTTGATATAGGTTTGGACATATAATAATTGTCTGGCACAGACAGTACATCGCTACGTGTAATAGCGGTGCGTGGCCGGCGGCTGACGATTTCCAAACTGTATACATTACCTATCCATGCTGCAGGGCTCCTTTTGCACTCAGCTTCTCCCTGGGTCCCGCACACTATAGCTTCAGAGCGGCCACCGCAGCTAGTGATTGGGACCGCCGCAGCTAGCGATTGGATGAGCAGCCTGTTAGCTGAGACAGGCCGCTTTGGAGCTGCAGCGTGCGGGACCCGGGGAGAAGCAGAGCGCAAGAGGAGCCCTGCAGCATGGATTGAGTTCATTATAACCACCTCCTCTCGGCCTGTGCTGCAGATACCTGCACATTGGGAGGCCAAGGTGCTGCTGTACGGGGGGGGGGGGGGGGGGGGGGAAGTGTGACAGGAAGTGCTACATCGATACCGTGTCTCAAAGGATGGACCCGAAGCAATTTCCTAGCAAAATGGTATTGCTTTAAACCGGTAATGTAAAGTATTACAGGGAAATAAAAGACAATCTACCATCTACTTACCTTCTTTAGAAGGCCAAACAGCACATCGGTGTGGATTGTCCTCTCATGAGCTTCGTCAAGCATGATAATGGCGTACTGAGTCAGATCAGGATCTATCAGGCACTCTCTAAGTAACATACCATCTGTCATGTATTTAATGACAGTCTCTGGGCTTGTGCAATCTTCAAATCGAATGGTATATCCAACCTGCAGGTACAGATCGATAAGACACGTTATTTCCATGACAATGTATACAAAGAGGAGTCTGATGGGCTGGTAACATGGGTGAGCGGTAATGCGGTGACCAATGGCAAAAAGCTAGACAAGCCGTGGAGAGAAAAGGTCAACCATAGTAGCATCAAGTGGAAACAATAGAAAAGTTATAGAGAAAGGTGAATTGTAGAAGATATATGATGCTTGAGTGTATAGAACTTGGTAACACCGGTGAATAATGAAAGTGATGGTGAAATATGATGGTGCTGACCGTAGAGTTACCCAGTTGGATCTCCGTCAATCATGCACTGATGCAACCATCACTATTAGCTGAAGCCATTGAAAAGGAGCAGATCCAATTTATACTGGCACAAAAGCAATGTGTGGAGAGCTGTAACCTCTCCCCCAGTGATATCAGGTTATTGCAGAAGCCAAACCTACAGCTATAAGCTGATCGCTGGGGCAGGTTACTTTTCTATCCTTCATCATGGAAGAAAGATGAAGTGCAACAACCCACCTCCTGACCCAAGCAGCAGCCGTATTCCTCAGACACACGCTTCGCGACAGACATGGCGGCCACTCTCCTGGGCTGGGTGCATCCAATTTTACCCCTTGTTGTGTAACCAGCTTCAGCCAGATATTGAGTGATTTGGGTGGTCTTTCCTGAACCGGTTTCACCAATGACGATTAAGATCTGGTTGTCGTGAACGGCCTTGGGGGGGGGAGGATGAAAAGAACATTTACGTTATTACAAGTTTACTATACACTAGAACATTATTAACAAAAAGGCTTTATAACGTGCAACTAACCAACCATGGCAATCTGACTGGAGAAACAATGGAAACTTTTTAGTGTTGTTTTTGAGTCCGAATCTATGCTGAACAAATATTGTGGCATTGGGGGACAAGTTCAAGTCCATTACTATAGATGGCCATGGTTTCTGGTCCCAGATGAGACGCAGACGGCTGGTCACTGCAGACGGCTTCAGAAGTGCTTGCTGGGGCTGGGATAAATGGTCATCGCTCACAGTAACGCGCCAGTACCCTGAAGCGCTCGATGAGGTGATGTCATTTCAGGAGATCAGAGGCTGACTGCGAGCAGTGGCACTGGGATGGGTAAGTATCACTTCTTTACCACCAGCCCCTGCCCTCTTTTTTTATTTTGCCCAGAATACCCCTTTAGGAGCTTTCTACATTAACGGATTATCGGTTATACAGGCCAATTACTGCTCAGTATAAAAGACCCAGAAATAAGTCAAGCTCTTTAAACTTTTGTACTGATCTGTGTTAAAAATCAGCAACAATAGAACCCCCATGTTTCTTTATTGAAGTCACAGATTAGCATATTCAGTTTCCTAAAAATGTCAACGTAAAAAACTGATAAAAAGACATCACGCCGTACGCTGTACGTAACACGGCAGAGTTACTGGCAAGAGATTCCGATATCAAAGCAGCACTCAGCCTTTGACAGCAGAATCTTTGATGATATTCCCCATCTATCACTGACAGAGCAGACGGTCGCTGTGATGAAGATGTCTTGTAACATAGAAAAAAAAATCTGCTCCTCAATGTGCAAGAGCTTCATATTAATGGTATATGTTCAAAGCTTATCCGTCGTTGTCCTTACTAAGGCATATAACATGAGGGAGGGAGATGTGAAACACAAGTATGTATGTGTGTAGATATATATATATTATATACATACACACACACTTTTTATTTGTACTTATTTTATTTGTATAGCGCACACAGATTCCGCAGCACTTCACCTATCTCTATGTCTTTGCATGGGTTTCCTCTCACACCCAAACACGAAGAGAACATACAAACTCTTTGCAGAACATACAAACTCTTTGCAGAACATACAAACTCTTTGCAGAACATACAAACTCTTTGCGCATATATATATATATATATATATATATATATATATATACACACATACAAACAGATAGATATAGATGAGATATAATTTCATAAAAACACTGTCCCCAATGCTATCAATACTTGGGCCTGTGTTGTCCAGCATGTCCTGTTTCCTTCCATGTAACAGTGTTGTATATATGACCCTGCAATCCACCTGAATCTCAGACCAGTTACTGCTTGATGGGTAAAGTGTGAACAGTTACCTGAACCAGCTGCTCCTTCAGCTTATAAATGGGCAGACTTTCCCTCTGTTCAATGATAGACATTTGTGTCTTCTTTCCGTAAGAAGCCTTATTACCACCGAAAGCATGCTTCTTCCATTCCGGAATATCATTGGGCATCATCCCAATACCCCTCATGTTAGCAGCGATTTGTCGTCCATCAGCTATAAAGTAAAAACACCAAAGGTTATTTAAAAAAACAAAAAACACACATCTAATGGATAACATCCTGTTCCTGAAAAATATCAGTGTAATGAATGCGTATGCATGTATTTTGCATTGTCAGCAATTGCAGCATTACCTTTTATGTGCTGTTCACGCCATATTTTACATATTTAGCACAAATGCAAGGAAAGTAAGGAATATTACGCTCACTGACACAAACAAAGCACCAAACAGGAGATGCTGGAATCCAATGACTATATAATAAAACCCTCATCTGCCAATACATTAATGTGTCACTGTCGTTTCTTGTTTTTTTTTGCAGAAATCAGTAGTACAGGCAATTTTAAGAAACTTTGTAATTGGGTTTATTAGGCTAATATGCCATTATCTGCATTCAAAAAGACTTTCCCCAGGTCCCCCCCCCTCCTCTCTCAATCACTGATCAATCTAGACTCTTTTACATCAGTCGGCCCTGTGTAATCTATGGGGAGGGGAGGGAGATTAGTCAGCAGAGAGCAGAGAACAAAGGATTATACAGAAGGACCTCTGTGAAAGCAGGTATTCACAGGTCAGAGAGGTCAGTGCTGACTTCAGAGGAGATCGCACGGTGATGTAGCTGTAATTCTTTGTTGTCCTGTTTTGGTACCTCATCTCCCTCCACCCCTGCCCTCTCCATAGAAAACCATGAAGACAGGGGGGAGAGCTTCATGGTGCGTTCACACCTACAGGATCTGCAGCTGATTTTCTGCAGCAGATTTCATTTAAATAACTGAACACAGCATCAGATTTGATGCTGTGTTCAGTTATTTAACTGAAATCTGCTGCAGAAAATCAGCTGCAGATCCTGTAGGTGTGAACGCACCCTCAAACTGCTTTTTTTATGATAAAAACGGATTTTTCAGCTAATAAACCCAATGACAAAGTTCCTTAAAAATCGCCTGTACTATTGATTTCTATAAAAAAAAAAAAATTAAACAGTGATACTTTAAATAAATAGGAAAGGCTCCTCTCAGGGAATAAATGGCTACATTGGTGACAAACCTCAACCAGTGATCGGCTAAGTGGGCATTTCCTGTGGAAGCTCTGAGCAGCAGGACCAGAATTGTTGGAATAGCGGAATACAAGTCATATCATGGTATAACCAGTCCTGTGTATTCACTTACACAGTCCCTGCACTAAAACCTATTGCTTTTTAACGTGTCCTTTCAGGATAATGTTTTCTGTTCATAGAAGTGAATACAAACCATCAGGCAAAGGATCCACCCAGTGCTTATTTAAGCCCATAGGGATGGAGTCCATTTCTGCTTCCCGCTGGGCTTGCTTCAACTCTCTTCTCTCCTTTGCCAAGGCACTCTGCATCATGGCCGCCTGAGAGAGGGATCCATCAGGATTCTAGAATTAGAGAAAAACAAATGTCAATAGTCTGCGACAAAACGACAGCTGAAGCGTAACTGGATGGAAGGAACAGAGATGGCTACAGACTGATACTAAATGACAAGACTTCGTACCTTCACGATTTTAATCGGGCTCATATCCATGCTCTGCTTCGTGTGTCCTCTTAGGAACGGCGGCTCCTCCTCAACAAGCTCAATTTCCAGATCTTCATCTGCTCGAATATAGCAAAAGAATAAAGTTACAACATCTGAATACACGCAAATGGAAAAAACGGAAGAAAAAGAAAAAGGAGAAACAATACACGGCTCTGTTTCTTAGACAGTCGAGCCTGTTTATATTCTGCTTAAGATCAGTGACTACAGCTAGTGACTCCTTGCATGCCATGGGCATTGCCTATTCCTAAAGTGTCACTGTTGAATTCTTTTTTTTTTTTTTTGCAGAAATCAATAGTCCAGGTGATTTTAAGAAACTTTGTAATTGGGTTTATTAGGCAAATATGCCATTATCTGCATTCAAAAAGACTTTCCCCAGCCCCCCCCCCCTCTCTCTCATTCACTGCTCATTATCAGGATATCTCGTCTTGTTTACATCAGTCGGGCCCTGTCTAATCTATGGAGAGGGGAGGCGGGAGGAGGGAGATTAGTCGCCAGCAGAGAACAAAGGATTACACAGCGGGAGCTGTATGAAAGCAGTATTTAGAGGTCAGAGAGGTCAGTGCTGACTGTCAGAGGAAATAGCCCGGTGATGTAGCTGTTGATTAACTCTTTGTTGTCCTGTTTTGGTGCTTCATCTCCCTCAACCCCTCCCCTCTCCATAAGAGAATCATGAAGACAGGGGGCGAGCTTCAAACTGCTTTTTCATGATAAAAATTCATTTTTCGGCTAATAAACCCAATTACAACGTTTCTTAAAATCGCCTTTCCAAAAAAATTTGTGCACTTCTGTTTTTGGGAAGGGGGGGTGGGGTGTATGTAACCTTGTGTTGAAAAAGTTTAATAAAAAAAAAATCTGATTTTAAAAAAAATAGGCTAAAAGTCATGTCATTAATTTGGTCCACCTAACTGATATGACAACTGTTAAAAAGTGATGACATTAAATATACAATAAACAGATGCCATTATAACCCATGGCCAGGAACAGGCATACCCGTCATAGCCTCTATGTAGCATCTATGCTAATTGTAAATATATTTAAAGGGAACCCATGATGCTCCGGCCTGGGACAAAAACCCTACCCTGTAATACAGATTTTCATACTTACCATCTCAGTCCGTTCTGAATGCCAGTTGCGTTGCTGAGAAATCCCCACTTTTCTTCGAGTTCATTATGCTAATGAGCAGAGACGATTCTGACGTCCATAGGAAATCACAGATGTGTGAATTTCTATGAACGTTTGACTCATCTCTGCTTATTAGCCTAATGAGCACGAAGAAAAGATGCAGGGATTTCTCTGCAACACAATCAGAATCCGGGTCTGAGAAGGTAAGTATGAAAATCTTTAATACGGGGTGGGGGTTGCGTCCCTTTAAAAAATAAAATGATGCGATGTGAACAGAAGCACAGTGATGGGAAAAACATATTATAAACCTTCTTCATCGTCTACTTTGGGCAGGATGCCAGTTTCTTCATCAAAATCAGGAAATTCCTCTTTGGAAAGGACATTGGCTGCAATCATCTGGGAGAAAGAAAGAAATATGAATATTTGCTTCAAATTACTTACTGCACAAAACTTGGTCTAGAAGTGAAAAAAAATCGCGTATACTGAGCATACAGAGAAGGAACCTGCTCCCCTACACAACACCCTCAGCTCACTATTACAGAGCTGCCCTGAGCAGTGTGGGATGGAATATATATCTATATATATATATATATATATATATATATATATATATATATATATATATATATATATATATATATCCTGATCCTTCAGTGAGACGAACGTCCATCTCAGACAGGCAATGTGCGGTTTTTCCAGAGTGTAACATGAGTTTGGGAAGGAGGGAGAGGAGCCTGGTTAAAGGAGAAAGGCATTTTCCTTAATCAGATATATCACAAAGTCTCTTGCTTGTATTATTGATCTATGCAAAATGCAGTAACCATAAAAGAATGTGCTTCAGAGACTCCTAATCTTAATCCAGATTGCTTCTGAAAGCTGTCTGTAAAAAAAAAAAAGATTTTACAGTGGATAAGAGCATTACAAAAATAAAAATAAGATATAAATATAAGTATAAATAAGGGCCTTAAAGGGGTACTTCAGAGGGGAAAAAAAGGTTTTCAAATTAGAAAGTTATACAAATTTGTAAATTACTTCTATTCAAAAATCTCCAGTCTTCCAGTACTTATCAGCTGCTGTATGTCCTGCTGGAAGTGGTGTATTCTTTCCAGTCTGACACAGTGCTCTCTGCTGCCACCTCTGTCC
This sequence comes from Dendropsophus ebraccatus, assembly GCF_027789765.1. Classification (NCBI taxonomy): domain Eukaryota; kingdom Metazoa; phylum Chordata; class Amphibia; order Anura; family Hylidae; genus Dendropsophus; species Dendropsophus ebraccatus. The sequence goes on along the minus strand of NC_091467.1, from coordinate 15,010,856 downwards.
ATGTTAGGAACTGTACAGAGAAGTAGCAAATCCCTATAGAAAACCTTTCCTGCTCTGGAGGTGGCAGCAGAGAGCACTGTGCCAGACTGGAAAGAATACACCACTTCCTGCAGGACATACAGCAGCTGATAAGGACTGGAAGACTGGAGATTTTTAAACAGAAGTCAAATTACAAGTCTATATAACTTTACCGCAGTTGATTTAAAAACTATTTTTGTTCTCTGAAGTTCCCCTTTAATTGCTTTATTGTGTATGGAGAAAGCTGCTGAAAAGCCTATACAAAATTTAGATCCCTCAAGACTACATGAGACAGTTTTCCTCCAATGATGTAGATACAGCACCTGCTTAATCTCCCATTTTTCCGGATCAGAGATCTTGGTGAGGCGTTTTCTCTCCAAGGTGTCATCTTCAACCTCTGGGGCGTTGACTAAAGAGAGGTGGCTGGGTCTGTCCGGATTCCTCATTGAAGCCTCCTCATTGTTCTCACCAACCAGATTCCTCCTCCTGTTAGGATTCAGATCTTTTCCAGTGTCTTGATCTACATCCTGCAGTCAAAAAACATCAAGTATTAAAATGGAGATGTGATTACAAGTACACTATTCTTTTCCACACATACAGTCTTTGAACCAGACAGTAAACTTAAAGGGGTTGTCCAGCGAAAAACTTTTTCTTTCAAATCAACTGGTGTCAGAAAGTTATACAGATTTGTAATTTACTTCTATTAAAAATTGTCAAGTCTTCCCATACTCATCAGCTGCTGTATGTCCTGACGGAAATGTTGTTTTATTTTCAGTCTGACACAGTGCTCTCTGCTGCCACCTGTGGCCGAGACAGGAACTGTCCAGAGCAAGAGAGGTTTTCTTTGGGGATTCATAGAAAACCAAGGCAGAGTTCCAGTCTCGGCCAGGGATGTCAGCAGAGAGCACTGTGTCAGACTGAAAATAAAACATTTTCTGCATGACATACAGCAGCTAATAAGTATGGGAAGACTTGAGATTTTTTAATAGAAGTAAATTACAAATCTATATAACTTTCTGATATCAGTTGATTTGAAAGAAAAAGTGTACATTTTGTTTGTAAAATTTTTGATGTCGGTCTGGGTTTCAGTGTCTAGACCCAGACCAATCTTCCCGCTACGTGTAAGAAAGAATCGGGCTGTGTAAACTTATATCATGAGCCCAACTCTTTTTTTTCTTACACAGAGTGGAGAGTGGACCGTGCCACAGTACGTCCTCTCCCGATTGGTACGGTCTAACCACTCGGCCGATCAAAACTTTTTACAAACGACAGCGACACTTTAAAATGGAGCATCTATACCTGTACCCCCCCAATCCCCCAGGATCACAGATTTACACGCACCTTCATGCTCAGGCTGGTTTTGCATCCAGTGAAGGAAAGCACCTTGACTTTTACTCTTTGACCTTTGCTGACAACATCAGCGACATTTGCCACGCGTCCTTCTCTTCTCAGCTCTGATATGTGCACCAAGCCCTCCCAGCGTTTCCTGTGTGAGCAAAGAATCCATTATTTTTACAATGGCCTTTGTAAATAACCATCATCCAATCTTAGGCTATGTTGACACTATGTATATAGTTGTAAAACTACAGCTGTTGTTGCCGATTGCAACAACGGCCGTGATTAATACCAATATAGACGTTACATTGCCATCTATAGAATCGTATACACTCCGGCCAGGATCCCTAGCGGCGCCGCGAGAAACTGACATGTTTCGGCCACAGAAAACCCTGTCAGCGCACACTGTCGAGCGAGCGCCTCCAGTCGCACCCTCCATAGTGTACAGTCGAGAGTTCTGATGCGGGCGTGCACGGATACGCTTGCATCAGAAATCTGTGGCGCTAAAGATCATCTGGACGGTACTGCAGTACCAACCGGATGATTTTTTCTGAGACCAGCCGTTCCGTGACCCGTCCGGTCTCTTACCAAGTGTGACCATAGCCTTAAGAGGGAAATACAAAATCTTACCTCAAGCCTTCTAGCTGAACAAAACACCCAAACTGCATAATGCTGGTGACTTTGCCGTTGTATATATCCCCAATAGCCGGCTCCTCTGGAGGGGGTCTGTCAACATGCTTCTCCCTCCAGCGCTCATCACTCTTTTCAGATCTTTTGTGTTCCTCCTTGATGGGGCTTCGGTGTCGACTCTTGATAGGGCTGCGACTCCTTGATCTGGGTCGCCCTGACTTTTTCCTGTCTCTGGATCTTGAGCGGGATCTGTGCTTGTGCTTTCTACTCCTGTCTCTGCTTCTACTGCGACTTCTTTTCTTCTTATCTCTAGAAATATTATTTGTTGAGAGAAACGTGTGTTTAAAGAATAAAGAGCATTATCCATCCTCCCCCACCCATGTTCTTTTGTCAGAATCTGGAAGCCTGCTCATTCAGGATTTGGTTACCGGTGGCTAAATATGTTGGATTCAGTCCTAGGGAGTCCTGGAAAACACAGGCTAAATTGATGTCCCATAATGGTCATCTACTGTGGAATAAAGCTTCATACAGTATCTGCAGGTCTTCTCACATGAAGCCTTCTGTCGCTTCAATATTCCAGACCTCTAGAAATTTTCTGATATACTTTGAATTACAGTCCATGACTGTGTGTGTGTGTGTATATATATATATATATATATATATATATATATATATATATATATATATACACACACACACATATAGATAGATATGTCTATCTATAAAACTTACTTGTGTTTACTGCTCTTCTCTTTCGCCACACCCTCCATACTTGGCTTTAACGCATCAAGCTGATCCAAGACATCAGCGGCCACCTTTATATCCTCTGGATCCAGCATAGTCTATAAAAAGTAAACAGAATTGCCCTTTTAGCTGGGAGTATAAGAGTAGAAATAATTGTAAAGCAGGTAATTTCTGGTATCTTACATGAGAAACATTTCTAAAAGAAGTGCTAAAGGCAAGTTTTCAATAGACTGCATGAGAGATGATGAGCGAATGTTGAGAGCAATCTGTGGTCCGTCTGAACCAGAGCGTGCGGCATTTGATTACCGGTGGCTAAAGAAGTTGGATGCAGCCCTGAGGAGCCCTAGAAAACATGGATACAGCCTATGGCCTTAAGGCTGCATCCAACTTTTTTAGCCACCGGTAATCAAATGCTGCACGCTTTGGTTCAGGCGGACCACAGCGTTCTCAAGATTCGCTCATCTCTTGATGACACCAGTACTTCTGTAACATTGTAGGGTAAATCGGGATGCTTAAAATGTCACTGTCAATCAATAGTCCAGGCGATTTTTAAAAACTTTGTAATTGGGATTATTAGGCAAATATGCCATTATCTGCATTCAAAAAGATTTTCCCCAGGTCCCCCCCCTCCCTCCTCTCTCTCATTCACTGCTCATTATCAGGAAATCTCAATTCTTTTACATCAGTTGGGCCCTGTGTAACCTATGGAGAGGGGAGGAGGGAGATTAATCGCCAGCAGAGAACAAAGGATTACACAGTGGAAGCTGTGTGAAAGCCGGTATTCAGAGGTCAGAGGGGTCAGTGCGGACTTCAGAGGAGATAGCCCGGTGATGTAGCTGTAAACTAACTTTTTGTTGTCCTGTTTTGGTGCTTCATCCCCCTCCACCCCTCCCCTCTCCATAAGAGAACCATGAAGACAGGGGGGAGAGCTTCAAACTGCTTTTTCATGATAAAAATGCATTTTTTGGCTAATAAACCCAATTACAAAGTTTCTTAAAATCGCCTGTACTATTGATTTCTGCAAAACAAATTTAAACGACAGTCACACTTTAAGATAAGAAAGGGTCTGCTTTCCTCTTTAGAAGCAGTGTCAGTCTTCTGTATGGGCTGTGTTTGGTACTGTGATGAATATGCTGCAATACACAGTCCCTGGAGAACAGCTCAGTTTCTGCAATACAGTGCAGACCCTTATATCAACCAAATCCTTCAAAAGGTCCCATTTAAAAGCAAAGAAACTGCCAGGCATCAGAAGAGAATGGAAGGGCGAGCCATTCTAGTGGCCACCCAATTCCTTTAAAATAGAAGGGGGCACTGATCAGATCATTGCCCCCCTAAATTTTCTGCCAAGAAGGAACAATACTAAAGAATAGGAGTAAAGGAGTTACCCGAACACAGGGGTTGTCTGGTCGGCAAAGTGCTGGAAATAATTCTTTCATCTTTTCTTTTTCAGATTTGGGCTTTATGCTGGCTTCTATAAAAAAATATAATAATAATAATAATAATAACAATAATAACAACAACAACAACAACAATAACACACATATTACAAATATTTAAAGAGACAATGTCACGAAGAAAAAAAAAACACCACCTGACATGTCAAAAGTCGGTCGGTCAGGGTCTGAGCATTTGGATCATGACCTATTGGGAGAACGAGCGGGGAGAAGTCTGTTCTCTCCCAGCTCTGTGTCCTGTGACGAGACGGCTGCATAATGCAAGTCTATGGAACAGTCTCCTCATCCAGACAAAGCGGGGAGAGGAGCACATGGCAGCGCAGTTGTCTCCCAGCTCACTACTGATCGGTTTTGTTTTCATGACGGGTTCTACATAAAATAAAGAAAACCTCAGCATCCATGACAAGAGGTATATAGAAATAAGACTAGACAAACCTTGACTTGTTGATGGCTTTGACGGCGGCCTCATGGTCTGGATCAGACGCAATAGATTACTAATGAGAGAGTCCTGTGGAGAAGAGACCAGAACTGTGAATAGTCATTGTCACATCAGAGTTTACAAATGATTTCAGAGGTTTTCAAGGGTTTTACAAGTTAATATGGTCTGAAAAAAAATACATTACTAAGAATCACAAATAAAACGGATAAAAAATCCATCAGAATTAGGTAAAGGTTGTAGAGATCTTGAGCTCAGAGCAGAAGATAGAACTGTACTGTGAGTAGGAGCCCAGTAACTGTACTGTGAGGTGGAGGCTGTTAATAGATTTTGCATTAGGGATCAGGAGGTTAAAGGGATTTTCCAATCTTAAATTCAACCGCTGGGACTGAGCCCCAGGTTCAAATACATAGGCGAGGAATTTAGCACCACGCACTCCACTCATTCTGGAGTGCATTGTGCCCTTTGTTCTCAGGATTAGTGAGGATCCGCTGACTAGTGTTTAATTATTTGAGATGAGTGAAATACCCCTTTAAATGAGTACTCTGTGTGTGTGTGTGGGGGGGGGGGGGACGACTTTCTTTCATATCAACTTGTGTCTAAAAGTTATAACGATTTGGATTTGTAAATTACTCCTTAAAAAAAAAAAAAAAATTAAGTCTTCCAGCAGGACATACTGCAGCTGATGAGTATTCTCTCCAGTCTGACACAGTGCTCTCTGCTGCCACCTCTGTCCAAGTCAGGAACTGTCCAGAGCAGCAGCAAATCCCCATAGAAAATGTCTCCTGCTCTGGACAGTTCCCGACATGGACCGAGGTGGCAGCGGAGAGCACTGTGTCAGACTGGAAAGAATACACCACTTCCTGCAGGACATACAGCACCTTATAAGTACTGGAAGACTGAAGATTTTTTATTAAATAGAAGTAAATTAAAAATCTATAATACTTTATAACACCAGTTCATATAAAGGAAAAAAGGTTTCACTGGAGTACCCCTTGAAGTAATGCCCTTGCATCTTATGAACAGCAGGCCACAGTTTATAGCAGATTTATGGGCCAACTATTGAAGTTATATATTTCCCATTTGGTTTTGGACATTTAATAGTTACTGACAGAAAAAGCAAAAGCACAGCAAAAGACAGGTGGGATAGCAGGAAGATTGTACTTGGGAGCCAAGAAAAATAGAAGAAAACTTACCGTGAATTCTGCTCCATTCTTCTCTAGAGCCGACTTAAAGGAGTCAAAAGTATTGGATTTCTCTGCGAGATCGATGACAAACTCAGCTGCAAGAGATAACATTGGCCTTGTGTTATTAGGGCAAGAGAAAGCAATATAGGGATGCTGTGCCTGTACTGGCAAAGTCATGTTTAATATTGTTATAACTTGAGGGGAATGTTCACACTATGGAATACGTAAGGAAATTTTAAGCATAGGCCATGCGGCTGGCCCTCTGCTTGAAATTTCTGCATGTATTCCGTAGTGAGAACATTCCCTAAGGGCCGATGGGGGCCCGATCAATAATGTAAACGAGCGCCAATCTGCTAGATTTTGGGTAAGCGTTCCCCAGGAATACACATAAAAAGCTGTATAAGACTCTTTCACACTACATTTAGTCACGTAGAATCACTGAATGTCCTTGCAGCCCTTGTTTAAAGTGACTGTACCACCAGGCTGAGGCTGAAGCACTGGAGGCGGGCCGACCCACCCTTAGTGGGAAGAAACCCCAGCCCCTCCATGACGTGACTCCATTAGAATCAATGGAACCCTATCGGTCGGCCCGCCTCCAGTGCTTCTGCCTGGGCCTGGTGGTACAGTCACTAAACACCCTACTTTACCTAAACATGTTGCAGAGCTTCTCCTGCGCTCCTTCTTCCACCCGTTCCCGCGTGCAGCAGCTTCGGAGTGGCCTGTCCAAGCTGACAGACCGCTCAGCCAATCATTGGCCGTGGCGGTCTCGGCCAGTGATTGGCTGAGCGGTCTGCTGCGCACGGGACCGGGAGAAGGAGCGCAGGAGAAGACCTGCAGCATGCTTAGGTAAAGTATGGTGTTTGTGAGATCGTTGGTCGCCCGCCGCGCATCGCTATTCCACATAGCGATGCGCAGTCGGTGCCCCATGATTTTAGGTTTACCCCTTAATAAACGATCAACTGATGACACGATCATTGTCTCTATTCTACGGAACAATAATCGTCCGATTATCGCTCCGTGGAATAGACCCCTAAGGCTGGGATGGTCTAGCAATCCTACATAATTAACATCTGGCAGGCGCTGGATCAAATATGTTTGCATTGTTTTTTTAGTAAGCAACAGTAAACAACTATACTGGATCGCCGATATTCCTAGCACCATGCCCCATTGCTGTCGTTTAAATTTTTTTTTTTTTGCAGAAATCAATAGTACAGGCGATTTTAAGAAACTTTGTAATGAGTTTATTAGCTGAAAAATGCATTTTTATCATGAAAAAGCAGTGTGAAGCTCTCCCCCTGTCTTCATGATTTTCTATGGAGAGGGGAGGGGTGGAGGGAGATGAGGCACCAAAACAGGACAACAAAAAGTTAATTTACAGCTACATCACCGGGCCATCTCCTCTGAAGTCAGCACTGACCTCTCTGATCTCTGAATACTGGCTTTCCACTCCCAGCTTACACTGTGTAATCCTTTGTTTTCTGCTCTCTGCTGGCGACTAATCTTTCCCCCCCCCCCACTCCATAGGTTACACAGGGCTCGACTGATGTAAAAGAGTTGAGATCTCCTGATAATGAGCAGTGAATGAGAGAGAGGAGGGAGGGGGAGGGCTGGGGAAAGTCCTTTTGAATGCAGATACTGGCATATTTGCCTAATAAACCAAATTACAAAGTTTCTTAAAGTCGTCTGGACTATTGATTTCTGCAAAAAAAAAAAAAAAAAAAAAAAAAAAACACACAACAGTGACACTTTAACTTGTCTGATTCTTTTTTCCCCTGTGGTCATCTGTCGTCTCGATTAGGCCTTACTCCCACGTTCAGTGCAAAGATGGCGTGCATCGTAATTGGATTATGGGAACTCCCGATATGATGTATTATTATGATGCCGGGAGCCCTGAAACTGTCTAAATCTTCTCTGTACTGTACTGACACAGTACAGCAGCTGTTTAAACTTGCTTTTGCGCTTCAGGCATCATGACGATACAGGCTTTAACAGCCGCACGGCTGTGTCAGTACAGTACAGAGAAGATTTACACTGTTTCAGGGCTCCCGGCATCATAATAATACACCATACCGGGAGTTCCCATAATGCATTCCGATGCACACCATCTGTATATACGGAGTATGCACAGAAAGTGGGAATAAGGCTTTAAGGTCATGGTCAACAGAGCCTGTAAAAATTGCTAGACTTTAGTATCACTCTGATCCTACTATTTTACTACAGCTTAAAGGGGTTTCTCAGGAAAAACATCCTGATACTATCCACAGGATCACCGATCAGTCAATGACTGACCGACACCAAGCATCCAAACTACACAGTAGCTTGAGGGGCCAGAATCGTTTTGTCTCTGTCCCGTAGCCGCCTATCCCTGTAAATTTTGGGTAAGCGTTACCCAGGAATACAGATAAAAAGCTGTATAAGACTCTTTCAGACTATAATGAGTCACATAGAATCACTGAATTACTCACCTAAATCTTTGTCATTGATCCCCAAATGGTTATCCAGCTCTGTGCAAACCTTAGAAACCAAGGAGAGGTATTCAAGTTTCCTCAACTCTTCCAAATCCGCCATGATGGCCGCTCACAGAGGAATACCACACGGTGGTAGAATAGTGCAGAGCAGGCGAGGTGCAATCTAGAAGGAAATACGACAGACACGTGTGGGAATTATACTGTTACCCTAGGTTACTCTCACAATGTAGACCTGTTCTATTGGGGATTGTGGTGGGTAAGAGAGGAGATGCCGTGACATGAAGAAGCGGCAATGGTCAGGACACAATGGAGGTGGGGGAGCTAAAGAGCAACAGGCTGGAGATACCGCTGTGGGAACTGTACAATGGGGACACATATATACACATCTATATACTCTAATAACGGATACGGCCACAGGTTGTGTCAGATATTACAGTCCCCACAACTGTTCTGATCTACCAGCTGCAGTGCCTGTAATCCTCCTATACTGACAATATATACTACATACAGTCCCTGTAATCCTCCTATACTGACAATATATACTACATACAGTCCCTGATCCTCCTATACTGACCATATATCACATACAGTCCCTGTAATCCTCCTATACTGACCATATACATCACATACAGTCCCTGATCCTCCTATACTGACCATATACATCACATACAGTCCCTGTAATCCTCCTATACTGACCATATATCACATACAGTCCCTGATCCTCCTATACTGACCATATACATCACATACAGTCCCTGATCCTCCTATACTGACCATATACATCACATACAGTCCCTGATCCTCCTATACTGACCATATATCACATACAGTCCCTGATCCTCCTATACTGACAATATATACTACATACAGTCCCTGTAATCCTCCTATACTGACAATATATACTACATACAGTCCCTGTAATCCTCCTATACTGACCATATATCACATACAGTCCCTGTAATCCTCCTATACTGACATATATCACATACAGTCCCTGTAATCCTCCTATACTGACCATATACATTACATACAGTCCCTGATCCCACTATACTGACCATATACATCACATACAGTCCCTGATCCTCCTATACTGACCATATATACATCACATACAGTCCCTGATCCCCCTATACTGACCATATATCACATACAGTCCCTGATCCCCCTATACTGACCATATATCACATACAGTCCCTGTAATCCTCCTATACTGACCATATATACCACATACAGTCCCTGATCCTCCTATACTGACCATATACATCACATACAGTCCCTGATCCTCCTATACTGACCATATACATCACATACAGTCCCTGATCCTCCTATACTGACCATATACATTACATACAGTCCCTGATCCTCCTATACTGACCATATACATCACATACAGTCCCTGATCCCCCTATACTGACTATATATATCACATACACTCCCTGATCCTCCTATACTGACCATATACATCACATACAGTCCCTGATCCTCCTATACTGACCATATATCACATACAGTCCCTGATCCTCCTTTACTAACCATACATCACGTACAGTCCCTGATCCTCCTATACTGACCATATATCACATACAGTCCCTGATCCTCCTATACTGACCATATATACCACATACAGTCCCTGTAATCCTCCTATACTGACCATATATCACATACAGTCCCTGATCCCACTATACTGACCATATATATCACATACAGTCCCTGATCCTCCTATACTGACCATATATACCACATACAGTCCCTGTAATTCTCCTATACTGACCATATACATCACATACAGTCCCTGATCCTCCTATACTGACCATATATCACATACAGTCCCTGTAATTCTCCTATACTGACCATATACATCACATACAGTCCCTGATCCTCCTATACTGACCATATACATCACATACAGTCCCTGATCCTCCTATACTGACCATATATACTACATACAGTCCCTGATCCTCCTATACTGACCATATACATCACATACAGTCCCTGATCCTCCTATACTGACCATATATACTACATACAGTCCCTGATCCCACTATACTGACCATATATACTACATACAGTCCCTGATCCCACTATACTGACCATATATACTACATACAGTCCCTGATCCCACTATACTGACCATATATACATCACATACAGTCCCTGATCCTCCTATACTGACCATATACATTACATACAGTCCCTAGAATCCTCCTATACTGACCATATATACTACATACAGTCCCTGATCCCACTATACTGACCATATATATCACATACAGTCCCTGATCCCACTATACTGACCATATATATCACATACAGTCCCTGATCCTCCTATACTGACTATATATCACATACAGTCCCTGATCCTCCTATACTGACCATATATCACATACAGTCCCTGTAATCCTCCTATACTGACCATATATCACATACAGTCCCTGATCCTCCTATACTGACCATATACATCACATACAGTCCCTGATCCTCCTATACTGACCATATACATCACATACAGTCCCTGATCCTCCTATACTGACCATATACATCACATACAGTCCCTGATCCTCCTATACTGACCATATACATTATACAGTCCCTGATCCCCTATACTGACCATATATACTACATACAGTCCCTGATCCTCCTATACTGACCATATATACCACATACAGTCCCTGTAATCATCCTATACTGACAATATATCACATACAGTCCCTGATCCTCCTATACTGACCATATATCACATACAGTCCCTGATCCTCCTATACTGACCATATACATCACATACAGTCCCTGATCCTCCTATACTGACCATATATACTACATACAGTCCCTGATCCCACTATACTGACCATATATACTACATACAGTCCCTGATCCTCCTATACTGACCATATATCACATACAGTCCCTGATCCCCCTATACTGACCATATACATCACATACAGTCCCTGATCCTCCTATACTGACCATATATACTACATACAGTCCCTGATCCCACTATACTGACCATATATCACATACAGTCCCTGTAATCCTCCTATACTGACCATATACATCACATACAGTCCCTGATCCTCCTATACTGACCATATATACTACATACAGTCCCTGATCCTCCTATACTGACCATATATACTACATACAGTCCCTGATCCCACTATACTGACCATATATCACATACAGTCCCTGATCCTCCTATACTGACCATATATACTACATACAGTCCCTGAGCCTCCTATACTGACCATATATCACATACACTCCCTGATCCTCCTATACTGACCATATATACCACATACAGTCCCTGTAATCCTCCTATACTGACCATATATCACATACAGTCCCTGTAATTCTCCTATACTGACCATATACATCACATACAGTCCCTGATCCTCCTATACTGACCATATATCACATACAGTCCCTGATCCTCCTATACTGACCATATACATCACATACAGTCCCTGTAATCCTCCTATACTGACCATACATCACATACAGTCCCTGATCCCACTATACTGACCATATACATCACATACAGTCCCTGATCCTCCTATACTGACCATATATATCACATACAGTCCCCGATCCTCCTATACTGACCATATATATCACATACAGTCCCTGATCCTCCTATACTGACCATACATCACATACAGTCCCTGATCCTCCTATACTGACCATATACATCACATACAGTCCCTGATCCTCCTATACTGACCATATACATCACATACAGTCCCTGTAATCCTCCTATACTGACCATACATCACATACAGTCCCTGATCCCACTATACTGACCATATACATCACATACAGTCCCTGATCCTCCTATACTGACCATATACATCACATACAGTCCCTGATCCTCCTATACTGACCATATACATCACATACAGTCCCTGTAATCCTCCTATACTGACCATATATATCACATACAGTCCCTGATCCTCCTATACTGACCATATATACTACATACAGTCCCCGATCCTCCTATACTGACCATATATATCACATACAGTCCCTGATCCTCCTATACTGACCATATATATCACATACAGTCCCTGATCCTCCTATACTGACCATATATACTACATACAGTCCCTGATCCCACTATACTGACCATATATATCACATACAGTCCCTGATCCTCCTATACTGACCATATATATCACATACAGTCCCTGATCCTCCTATACTGACCATATATATCACATACAGTCCCTGATCCTCCTATACTGACCATATATACTACATACAGTCCCTGATCCCACTATACTGACCATATATATTATAACTATATAATATACAGTATATAGCACACAGTCTGCCCTGTCCTATATCACATACGTCTGCCCCCACCTCCCTTATAATCTCAGCGTGTCCCTCGTCCCTACCTTGCGAACTTTGAGGTTTCTCCACTCCACAACGTCTCCCACTTTAGTCCACATCCATAACGCCGTGAAAATCTCTTCCTTTACGTCAAGCGCGACGCATTCACGCTATTACCGCGAGCCCTCTTCCGCCACCTACAAGATGGCCGATACCAACTTCCTGTGTGTCATATTACGTCACCTCCGCCCACAGTGCGCGATGGGCAACGTGAGTTGCTGCGACCTCTAGTGGCCTCATCAGGTCTAGTCCATCCAATATAATTTCTATATGAAGTCAGGGTTGTGAGTAAACACTATAGCCAATAAGGAGGGACTCTGTATTTATTGGTCAGGTGATTCCTGTGTGTAATGGAGCCCAAGCTTTATCAACACTGGGAAACAGCCAATTTTACAGTCCTTGTGTCCTTATTATCACTGAGAAAGAGTTTTGTGCCCCCTAGTGGTGGGATTCTTTATATATTTAGTGAGTTTTGTATAGAGGCCATTGCAAGTTACTGTAGCTCAGCTCCACCTAAAGTGAATGAAAGTAACCCAGCCTGACTCCAACACAATGACCGACATCGAATTAAAGGGATACTCCGGCCTTTTACAAATTACTATATATTGCTGCCCTGATATAAAACATAATAAATATTTAATTCGTCACGGTGCACCCTTCTGTGTTGTCTCCAGGTCCCGCATTGAATCCTCCCGCCACCATTTATGACCTGTCTCTACGGTGACAGCCCGCCCACCCAACCAATCACAGACTGTGGGCTGTCAATGCTGGGAGGAGTCTGTCTCAGAAGTGGCGGTGGCGGAGGTAACAATTGACTGTTTATTACGCTGTATATATAGGCAGCAATACATATGCGGAAAAAAGAGAACTTAAAGAGTCGGAGTACCCCTTGAATGAGCAGTTGGGGTGTCCAGGTGTTAAAAGGGTACTATACAGTAAAAAAATAGTTTTTAATTCAGCTGGTATCAGAAAGTTATACAGATCTGTAAAAAAAAAAAAATTAAGTCTTCCTATACTTATCAGCTGATGTGTGTCCTACAGGAAGTAGTGTATTCTTTTCAGTCTGACACAGTGCTCTCTGCTGCCACCTCTGTCCATGTCAGGAACCCCCCACCGAGCCGCAGCCCTGCCCCCGACCAGCCTGCCCCCATTATACATACGCCCAATCTGTGCTCCGTGCTCCCGCTGATATTTGGTCTTTTCGCCGTCCTTTGCCGCTCACACAAGGAAAGACCCCTGTCCATCATGCAGGTTGTATATCAGCTGAGGACAATGACTTAGGCTAATTATATTATTACCTATTATGCTGCCTTTACATGAAACGATAATTGGCCCAATCGTACGATTAACAATCTCGGAGTATCGTTTTTTTTTTTTCATAACGATCAGCGTTTAGACGGTACATTATATCGTACGGAAAATCGTTTTGCGATGGTTTTGCGATCGCTTAAGCCTATCTCACTCATAGGTTAAATCGGCGAACGACTGTTTACACGGAACGATCTGTGAATTTTTTGCGAACGACGTTTTGAGAACATGTTGTAAGATGAAAATAAACAATTTCTCGCTCGTCGTATGATCGTTCACTGTGCTTAAACGTACGATTATCGTTCGAATTCGATCATTATCGCGCAAATTGGCACGATAATCGCTACGTGTAAACGCACCATTACTAATTCTATTATCAGCTGTGTAGCTTACCAGGAGACAATGCTCTCTGTTATGTAAAAATTCATTCAGTATAATGTCACTGGGTGGTTACAGAGGTTTTGATGCTGTGCGAAAGGAGAGCTGACCATACAATGCGAGCATTCTCTGCTACTGAATTTGGATGCGCAGTCGCTGGACACATGCACAGTGAAGAAAGACACCTAGTGGTCATATGTATAATGTTAATTTAAACATTAAAAAAAAAAACTTTTTAAAACATGCAGAGTATATTGCAAAACTGCTTATGATCATGATCCCTGTTGTTGTTTTTTACTGACAGAGCCTCTGTAATGATGTTTTCTTGATATGAAGGTGTGCTGCAGCCCTGGTGTGAGGCTCAACTGTTCACTTGTCAGTTGGTGAAGTGTGACACCACTAAAGTGGTGGTTGGTCGGAGAATAGCTCAGCCAGATGTTAGGTTGCCGTGACGCCAGTGGCGGTTGGGCACACAGGTATGGAGGCACACCTGCTTTTATTTTAGGGAGGCTGGCTATATCTTTTCCACTGTGGTCGGTGACCTGCCGGGCTGTGAGGGGGCCCCGTGGGCGCTTATCACGGTGGTCCGGAGAGGAGTAGTGCCCCACAAAGTACTGTGCTCCGCCGGAACTTTAGCAGTAGAATAAGTAGAATACTTGAGAGTAGAGAGAATACTTGTGTCGTGTTTTGATCTCTTTGATATTTACACCACCTATTGCCCGCCAGTGTTGAGTGATCCGTCCTAGAGGGTGACACAAGCCCCAGACCTCGTTACCTGGGATGAGCAGAGGGGTCAGAGTTTTCTGTCTACACCCGTGCTGCAAGACAGAGTACGTAGGATTCTAGCAACTTTGCCTTGTTCACGGCATGGGCTGGGATGATCCCTGACATGTCCTCTCTGAGAGTGTCTAGCACTGCATAGTGTGTGGAAGTGCTGCTTTCAAAAAGAGAGTGTCCGTACTTCCCATATGCGTCTGTAGACTACCACACCTCAGACTACACTGGACTTCTTCTCCAACAGGGGACCTGGCCTAAGCCAGGGCCCAATGTGAGGGCTGTAGGGACCATTCTGGCTTGCGTCCTCTCTGTACAGGAACCAGACTAAGACTCCCTAACACTTCCTCTTCCCATGTGACTACCTTCTACATGGTATGTAATACCTGCTGTGAGAGGATGAGAAGAGAGTGCAGAGAAAGAAGGAGAAAAGAGATAGGTAGAGAAGAAGAAAGAGCTCTAATTGGTGCACAAATCATAAACAACAATAACCCCTTGAGTACTACAGCTGTGCAATCCTTAAGCATACAATATATTACTACCAGCGACATCTAGTGGCAAAACTTAGGTACTACTGTATCACCATTTACACTTAGAGTACAGGCTTTTGTGAAGCGTATATACATCAGCAACACCCGTGGTGGGACACCGCATGTGTGTATGGTAAAATGGTGCAGTGGATACTCCTGGGAGGAGGACATTTTGGAGAAATTGCAATTTTTCCCCTTTCTTAGAGGTGTACTCTGGCTAAAATCCTTTTTTTTTTTTTCTTCCAATCACCTGGTTTCAGAAAGTTATGTAGATTTGTAATTTACTCCAGTCTTCCAGTACTTATCAGCTGCTGTATATCCTGCAGGAAGTGTATTCTTTCCAGTTCGACACAGTCCTCTCTGCTGCCATGTCAGGAACTGTCCAAAGCAGGAGAGTTGTCTATGGGGATTTGCTCCTGACATGGACAGAGGTGGCAGCAGAGAGCACTGTGTTAGAATGGAAATAAAACACCACTTCCTGCAGGACATATTGCAGCTAATAAGTATGGGAAGACTCAAGATTTTTTAATGGAAGTCATTTACAAATCTGTATAACTATCTGAAACCAGTTGATATGAAAGAAAAAAAGAATAGCTGGATAATCCAGTACTGTTTAGATGGCAGTACCACCAATCTCCACTAGATGGCGGTCTTGCTTGTGAAATGTATACCCCATAGTAAGCAGCTCCTGGACCTGCAGCACTGCTTACTTATGGTGCGGCAGCCATAAAATCCCTACATTAGGAACCTCAGATGTGAAAGGCTTTCATATTTATTGGGCATTTTTATGAGCAAAATCAATTGGATTTTCCTTTATTAGTTTATAACAAGATCTTCTGTGTAATCTCAAGAGGGATTAACCCTGACACGATTCCCCCAGCAGTCAGCAACCTCCGTCCATCCAATAAGGTTTCACCGGGGGGACGGCAGACATTTCACAGCTGTCAGGAAGGAGGCCGGGCCGTTGTACAAACGGAAGCCATCGCTCCGTTACTTAACACCCGTATTGTCTTTGGAAGCCGTTCAACTCGGGGGGTACGATTTTTTTTTTCCTCCATAGTTCACTCCTTGAAATCGGTGAGGTATCCTTGGGTAATTAACCACATCCACACCGCAAGAGGCGGGGAGGATAAACGCTTACAGATGTGCTGAGGTTACACGGCATGAAACGCGTTTCTACCCCCCCACTCGTAAAACGTCAGGTGACATCAAGCATGTTCATTTTTTTTTTTAAATACGCCATTCGATAGCCTCTTGGGGGGGGGGGAGTAGGTCTCGCTTCCTGTGTCTAGTTATTACAAGAAGTCTCAGAATGATTAGCGGCTGTCACTTTCTGCGCCTGGAGCTACGGCTGCCTGTCAGACAGTGTCACAAGTTTCCATGTTCCCCAACAGGACCCCTCAACCCTGATATAATGTATTCTGCCTCCCATATCCGCAGTATAGAAGAACTATATACTATATACTGGGGCAGGGGGAGGGAGCTTGGCTCTCCAGCTGTTGCAAAACTACAACTCCCATCATGCCTGGTCAGCTCTTCAGCTGTTGCAAAACAACAACTTCCATCATGCCTGGACAGCCTTCGGCTGTCCATGCATGATGGGAGTTGTAGTTTTGCAGCAGCTGAAGAGCCAAGGTTCTATTTTTTTATCAAATCAACTGGTGTCAGAAAGTTATATAGATTTACTTCAGTTTAAAAATCTCCAGTCTTCCACTACTTTTCAGCTGCTGTATGTCCTGCAGGAAGTGGTGTATTCTTTCCAGTCTGACACAGTGCTCTCTGCTGCCACCTCTGTCCATGTCAGGAACTGTCCAGAGCAGTAGCAAATCCCCATAGAAAACCTCTCCTGCTCTGGACAGACATGGACAGAGGTGGCAGCAGAGAGCACTGTGCAAGACTGGAAAGAATACACCACTTCCTGCAGGACATATAGCAGTGCTCAGCTCCTGCAGAACATCACCCTACACCTCAGCTGCTGAAGAACCTCATAATACACACCTCAACTGCTGTAGAACTTCATAATACCTCAGCTGCTGCAGAACCTCATAATACAAACCCCAGCTGCTGCAGAACTTCATAACACACCCCAGCTGCTGCAGAACATCATCCTAAACCTCAGCTGCTGCAGAACCTCAAAATACACACCCCAGCTGCTACAGAACCTCATAATACACACCCCAGCTGCTGCAGAACATCATCCTAAACCTCAGCTGCTGCAGAACCTCATTATACACCTAATCTGCTGCAGAACATTATGATATACATCAACTGCTGCAGAACATAATAATACACACCTCAGCTGCTGCAGAACATTATAATACACCTCAGCTGCTGCAGAACATTATAATACACCTCATCTGCTGCAAAACATTATAATACACCTCATCTGCTGCAGAACCCCAAAATACACCTTATCTGCTGCAGAACATTATAATACACCTCAGCTGCTGCAGAACATTATAATACATCTCACTTGCTGCAGAACCCCAAAATACACCTCAGCTGCTGCAGAACATAATAATACACCTCATCTGCTGCAGAACATTATAATACACACCTCAGCTGCTGCAGAACATTATAATACACACCTCAGCTGCTGCAGAACATTATAATACACCTCAGCTGCTGCAGAACATAATAATACACCTCATCTGCTGCAGAACATTATAATACACCTCATCTGCTGCAGAACATTATAATACACACCTCATCTGCTGCAGAACATTATAATACCCACCTCATCTGCTGCAGAACATTATAATACACCTCAGCTGCTGCAGAACATTATAATACACACCTCAGCTGCTGCAGAACATTATAATACACCTCAGCTGCTGCAGAACATTATAATACATCTCAGCTGCTGCAGAACATTATAATACACCTCAGCTGCTGCAGAACATAATAATACACCTCATTTGCTGCAGAACATTATGATACACCTCATCTGCTGCAGAACATTATAATACACACCTCATCTGCTGCAGAACATTATAATACACCTCATCTGCTGCAGAACATTATAATACACCTCATCTGCTGCAGAACATTATAATACACCTCATCTGCTGCAGAACATTATAATACACACCTCATCTGCTGCAGAACATTATAATACCCACCTCATCTGCTGCAGAACATTATAATACACCTCAGCTGCTGCAGAACATTATAATACACACCTCAGCTGCTGCAGAACATTATAATACACACCTCAGCTGCTGCAGAACATTATAATACACCTCAGCTGCTGCAGAACATTATAATACATCTCAGCTGCTGCAGAACATTATAATACACCTCAGCTGCTGCAGAACATAATAATACACCTCATTTGCTGCAGAACATTATGATACACCTCATCTGCTGCAGAACATTATAATACACCTCAGCTGCTGCAGAACATTATAATACATCTCAGCTGCTGCAGAACATTATAATACACCTCAGCTGCTGCAGAACATAATAATACACCTCATTTGCTGCAGAACATTATGATACACCTCATCTGCTGCAGAACATTATAATACACACCTCATCTGCTGCAGAACATTATAATACACCTCATCTGCTGCAGAACATTATAATACACCTCATCTGCTGCAGAACATTATAATACACCTCATCTGCTGCAGAACATTATAATACACACCTCATCTGCTGCAGAACATTATAATACCCACCTCATCTGCTGCAGAACATTATAATACACCTCAGCTGCTGCAGAACATTATAATACACACCTCAGCTGCTGCAGAACATTATAATACACACCTCAGCTGCTGCAGAACATTATAATACACCTCAGCTGCTGCAGAACATTATAATACATCTCAGCTGCTGCAGAACATTATAATACACCTCAGCTGCTGCAGAACATAATAATACACCTCATTTGCTGCAGAACATTATGATACACCTCATCTGCTGCAGAACATTATAATACACACCTCAGCTGCTGCAGAACATTATAATACACCTCATCTGCTGCAGAACCCCAAAATACACCTTATCTGCTGCAGAACATTATAATACACCTCAGCTGCTGCAGAACATTATAATACATCTCAGGCTGCTGCAGAACATTATAATACACACCTCAGCTGCTGCAGAACATTATAATACACCTCAGCTGCTGCAGAACATTATAATACATCTCAGCTGCTGCAGAACATTATAATACACCTCATCTGCTGCAGAACATAATAATACACCTCATCTGCTGCAAAACATTATAATACACCTCATCTGCTGCAGAACCCCAAAATACACCTTATCTGCTGCAGAACATTATAATACACTTCAGCTGCTGCAGAACATTATAATACATCTCACTTGCTGCAGAACCCCAAAATACACCTCAGCTGCTGCAGAACATTATAATACACCTCAGCTGCTGCAGAACATAATAATACACCTCATCTGCTGCAGAACATTATAATACACACCTCAGCTGCTGCAGAACATTATAATACACCTCAGCTGCTGCAGAACATTATAATACACCTCATCTGCTGAAGAACATTATAATACACCTCATCTGCTGCAGAACATTATAATACACACCTCAGCTGCTGCAGAACATTATAATACACCTCATCTGCTGCAGAACATTATAATACACCTCATCTGCTGCAGAACATTATAATACACCTCATCTGCTGCAGAACATTATAATACATCTCACTTGCTGCAGAACCCCAAAATACACCTCAGCTGCTGCAGAACCTCATACACACCTTAGCTGCTGCAGAACCTAATAATGCATAATGAGAAAATAATAAGCTTACTGATAGCTGGGGTAACGTGGGAAGGGAGGGGGGATTTTGCCATTTAAGTTTTCCCCTCAGGCAGCAGGAAAGCTAGAAGCGGCCCTGGCTGTGCCTCAGCATCACTTGTGTGGCACTTCAGTTTCTAAGGAAAAATTCCGTTTTAAATCTCAGCAAATGGTCATCAGGAGAGACAAAAACTGCAATATTTATATCGGCCACTAGATGTCAGCACAAGAGGTTACGCTCAAAACATCTCAATTTTCAGTCTGCTGTGAAACTGAATGTTATTAATTTAATAATATATTTTGATTGAGCCACAAAAAGTCCTAATATCCTTAAAGGGGTCATGTAAGGAACCAAGTTTGAAATGTTGAATAAAATGTTTTGCTTTATTCCATATTACATGGAAAGCTATATGGTACTTACAATATTTAGTATTTTTCAGTAATTCAACAATATAGGCCTATCTATCCTGAATGGCAATAAAAGGGTATACATCATATCTCGGGAGGTACCAGGTATCAGAGTCACATGTATGTATAATAGAATCCTACATTGTATTAAATACAAGGTTTGTTACATGCACATATCTAAGATATATTAAATAGGTACTCCGGCTAAATAAGTTTCTTTCGAATCAACTTGTGGCAGAAAGTTATATACATTAAAAAATCTCAAGTCTTCCAGTACTCATCAGCTGCTGTATGTCCTGCAGTAAGTGGTGTATTCTTTCCAGTCTGACACAGCACTCTCTGCTGCCACCTCTGTCCATGTTAGGAACTGTCCAGAGCAGGAGAGGTTTTCTATGGGCATAGTTGGGAATAGTTGCTACTCTATCTGGACAGAGGTGGCAGCAGAGAGCACTGTGTCAGACTGGAAAGTATACACCACTTCCTGCAGGACATGCAGCAGCTGATAAGTACTGGAAGACTTGAGATTTTTAAATAGAAGTAAATTACACATCTATATAACTTTCTGACACCAGTACCCCTTTAGGGTTAGGGTTAGTTGTAAGCTGTCCCAGTGACATCCTGTATACGCAGGGTTGTGGCTGCATGAGTATTTGGCAGACAGTTGTATTATGACGCTGGGCTTTGGATCCGCTTGTTTAATATGGAATAACAATGAGGCTAATAATAGTCTGTACATGTTTATTCCCCTGTTAGGAGTCGGTTTCTATGAGCGCCAAATCTGCTTTGTGCATTTTGCGGCTATAGCGTACGGCGGGTGCTGCGGTAACACCGGATAATGTTGCCTTTTGGCTTTCTATGTATAAAGTCATCCTAGTGGCATCACAGACTCCCGAATGTTTTATCCGGTTTTTGCTTCAAATCTTGTTATGAAACTTCTTGAAAAGCCACCTGGCCGAAGCTCTGGAAAGTTTCATCACTTGTCATGTTCTTTCCCAGACTAGAGGTTTAGTCAGCTCCAAAAGGGAAACGCACATGGACCAAGAAAACAATGATTTATCCCTTCCTCACTGCCCAGGACCAGAATCCGCTCTCCTCTCGAAACACCATCCTGAATGTTTGCAGACGCAGCAGGCTGCCGCTGGTCCTCCTGAGGCCTTGATGTTCATGAGCCGACCGCAACACATGGACAGAAGGAACGGATCCTAAGTCACCTCCTGAGCGCCCGAGATCGAAAGATGCTTGAGCCAGATGTGATGTGGGCCGAAACCGGAGCAGGCATCAGTTATATCTTATATGGAAGCGAGTGACGCCTAAAGACCTGGAGGCCATAAGTTGACATGGTCTTAAAGGGCCTGAGGCCTACAGAAGCTTCTTAGTTTCCTATTACACGGGCCAATGGGGGCCCATTATAACTGTAAACGAGCGTTGATCTACTAGTTCGGCGCTCGTTTACTGGGCCTTTTACACGGCTCGATAATCGTTCAACAAGGGCTGCATGGACATCGTTGCTTAAACTGCATACATTATCTATCCATGCTGCAGGGCTTCTCTTCTCACCAGGTCCCACGCGCTGTAGCACCACAGGGGCCTGTCTGAGCTGACAGGCCGCTCAGCCAATCACTGGCCGCGGCGGTCCCGGTCAGTGATTGGCTGAGCGGCCTGTCAGCTCAGAGAGGCCGTGCTAAAGCTGCAGCGCGCGGGACCCGAGGAGAAGCAGAGCGCAGGAGGAGCCCTGGATCATGGATAGGTAATGTATAGAGCCCTAAGGCTATGTTCGCACAACGTCAAAAATAGAGGAAAGGCGTCCATTTTTGCTGTTTGAAAAAACGTCCGTTATTGACGCGGTTTAACTGACTGCTATGCAATGCATTAAAGTCAATGGAAAGATGGACGTCCAATGCACACAATGTATTGAATAACGGATGTTTTAACCGCAGACATCAAAATAATGATCATGACAATTATTTTCGGATGTCTTTTGCAAACAGCGGACGTTTTTCTTTTCTCACCTTTCTTTCTCCGTTTTTACTATTAAATTTAATGGACTTTTCAATTAAGCCGCATCCAAAGGCTGTCCGTTATTTTAGACTCAAAATGAGGGACGTCATTTTAAACGGAGCTGAAAAAAACCTTGTGTGAACATAGCCTTATACAGAATTAATAGCTTCTAGAATTGATCGATACACAAGCATGCTCGAGTCCAATCGTTCTGCATTTGAAAACCAGTGGATGAAGTTGGATGCAGCCCTAAAGAATCCTTGAAAACATGGATATAACCTATGGCCTATGGCTGTATCCATTTTTTCCCTTGACTCCCTAGAGTTGCATCCAACTTTGTCAGCCACCGGTAATCAAATCCAATTTAGAAGGGGTTATCTCATCTGATTACGGTCACTGTGGTGATTGGCTAATCCAGCTCAGTCCCACCCCCAGGAAATTTATGAAAGGAAGCTGTGATGAACCCTGGTGGGGTCTTTCCGTTCCAACTCATGGGGTGTGTAGAACAAGGGTCGTCTTCAAGAGACTATGGAAGACTTTAAGGGTAGGTTCACGCTACGGAACCTGAGCGGAGAATTTCTGACTGATTCCGTAGCTCGTACCTGTTCTCGGCCGTGCGCCTCTCCGTCCATGCCATAGACACCATTCTATGGCGGCCCGATTCCGCTATCCGCTGAAAGAATTTACATGTCAATTCTTTTAGCGGGATGCGGAATCCGCCTGTGCATAGAATGATATCTATGGCACACGCGGAGAGGCGCAAGGCCGAAAACAGGTACGAGCTACGGAATCCGTCAGAAATTCTCCGCTCAGGTTCCGTAGTGTGAACCTACCCTCATAATGGATCATCGTGTCTTACAGCACCATTTCTCTGGCACTCTAATTGGATATAATAATACAGGAATAAATTGTTAACTGCACATCCCACATTCTCCATGTCAGTAGGATGCAGCCCTCCACAGTCTCAGGCTATGTTAACATGGCGTAATACACTGGCCGTGGAACAGCCTGTGTCAGAGAAGATCATCCCGGCCGGTACTGCAGTACCGGCAGGATGATCTTCACTCCAAATCAATTGGGATGCAGGTGCATCAGTGTGCGCCCGCATCCCAATTCGCCGCTGCACGGTCCATTGTGTGCACTGACAGGCGCCGCAAAAAAGTGACATGTCAGTTTTCTGCGTCCACTATTCACTGAATTGAGCTATGTTTACACTATGTAAAAGTACGGCCGTTGTACGCCTGTGAACACTGCCTATTGATCTATGGGATCCCGGACGGAGCGTATACGCATTGTATACGCTCCGTACAGGATCCCGGCCGGCGCCGCAAATAACTGACATGTCAGTTTTCTGCGGCCGCAATTCAATGAATTGCGGCCGTAGGAAACCTTTTCAGTTCACACAATGAAGCGAGCGTCCGCTCGGTTCATTGTGTGCTATGGGAAGTTCTGATGCGGACGCGCGATGATGCACCAGCATCAGAACCCTGCAGCCGGAAAGAACATCTGGTTGGTACTTAAGTACCAGCCAGGATGATCCGGGCAGAGACCGGCCGTTCCGTGACCTGCCCGGGGTCACGGAACAGCCGGTCGTTCACGTAATGTGAACATAGCCTTGAACTGTAATTGCAGCACGGATTGTAGCATAGTCTTTAGGAGCATCCGTAATTATGTCTAACTCTTGGCCCTGTCAAACGCATTTAACTGTCTGTGCCCCTCATAAGGATTGCATACAGGTAAAGGGCCAGGCGCAGCACCACGCTGACACTGGCCAGGGCTGGCATCTGTCCAGTTTCCAGGGTGTGCTATGGGTCATCTAGGGTTCTATGGGGCATCTGTGCCAGAATTCTGGACAAAAATAGGACAGGATCTATAATTTCCTAACCTATTTTCCAGCACGGACACTCTTCAGAAAACATCCTGAGAGGTGTCTGTGCCTAATAGAGCCCTATAGGCCCAGAAATCTATCCCAAAAAATGTTTTGCAGATTTTTCTGATGTGTGCATGGAGCCTAAACCAAGTAAGCGACATCATGTATACGCAGGGTTGTGGCTGCATGTTGTATTTATACATTGTATATATACAGCCCAGCATACCATTAGCTTTCCCTACCGCCTGGTTGCACTGGTGACCCACGTCTATGAAAGGTGGAGCAAAGTCCCCATAGCTCCCCCCCCCCCCCAGGTGCACTGGATGGGAACCACCAAAGCTGCCCCTTCTGTTTATGGATAATATTTCTAGAAACTTTATTTTCAACGCATCTGGAAAAGGTAACATGCTCCATCCCTCATCACTGCCTCAAGTAAAGAGCGAACGAGCCTCGGCATGTTATGTCTATTTCCCTCAGATGGAGCATAAGAGGTTATTGTTATTCTGTCACTGCCTAAACTGATATGACAGCGATCCCAGGAGAAAACCTGATTGTGGTGACCTGTTGTCAAGAAACATGGCAGCCAAAGACTGGAAACAGAAAAAGAACACAAACGACATTGTTATTCTAGAAACCACATTTACTATTTAATATCGTTGTGGTACTACAATGCTATGCTCTGTATTTGCTTTTGTTTTAGCAGTCATATTTAGAGGGTATATATATATATATATATATATATATATATATATATATATATAGGCTGTGGTACTATAAATTTCTTGGTTGCCTGATAATCTTGCTGCCTGATAATCAGTTCGTGTAATAGCCGACCCGGTGAGCATGTGTGGTGTTCCATTGTTAGTGTTCTTTGCACCTGTCAAAAACTTATCAGGTTAAGTGGTGGATGAGGTACTTTACAGTTTCCCCACTAGGTGTCAGTATTTCTTATTTACCTATGTATTGCCAGTAGAGATGAGCGAACCGGGTTCGGGTTCGAGTCGATCCGAACCCGAACGTTCGGTATTTGATTAGCGGGGGCGGCTGAACTTGGATAAAGCTCTAAGGTTGTCTGGAAAACATGGATATAGTCAATGACTATATCCATGTTTTCCACATAGCCTTAGGGCTTTATCTAAGTTCAGCAGCCGCCGCTAATCAAATGCCGATCGTTCAGGCTCGGATGGACTCGAGCATGCTCCAGGTTCGCTCATCTCTAATTGCTAGTATTGCACAGCTGAAGGAAGTTATGGGTTAATGTCTTTTATACCATGTGTTATGTGTTGACCACTAGGAGGTGCTCTCTCTTTCTCTGCCCATCTCCTCTATCTTTATTCTACACACTCACCCCCTGTAGGCAGGGCCGTATTAACAGCTGCTGCCCTAGGCACAAAACCTGAAGACGCCCCAGCGTGGGGGAGCGTGGTTTTGGCCACATGCATTTCTTTACTTGTAGAAACATTGAATCACATTTTCATGGTTTTTAACTGCTTATAACATAAATTTCCACATTGAATCAATGATTAGAGCCGTCTGCATGTTGTCTGATGGAATTCTCACCACAGGATTGGTAGATTGGTAGGTAATAGCTCCAGGCTTCACAGCCATAGCAGATCTGAACATACCTCCTCCAACCCCACCCCCCCTCAACAAGTCACCAGATTTACTGGCAAGTCAGACCAGGAGGTGGGAGACTTAAAAAAACAAAAAAAAAAGTATTTTTTTCCCACTGCTCCCTGGTGCTGCCCCCCTGCAAGGTGATGCCCTAGGCACCGGACCACGGGTGCTTAGTCGTAAATACGGCCCTGCCTGTAGGAGGAGTTAGCTCCGTGTGGGAAGAAGTGCACAGTTCAGTTGAGTCTAGATACCAGAGTGAGCAGATGCAGCAAGAGACCTACAGTTCTTTTTAAGTAACCACCACTTACACTAGGCAGTGCTAAGCACCAACAAGGGAGAGTAGCCACCAAGGAACACCCTAGCCCACGCCAGGAACACGTCAAAAAAGTGCAGGACAGACTCCTGAAGAGATAGAAGCTGGTCTCAGTAGGACAAAGCAACCGTAAAGGTCTACGTATCCTACTGCGCAGTGCAGGTAACTGGGACACCTAGCTACACCCAGATATCAGCAATATCAGCCCAGAATAAAGAACATTTTAACACAAGATGCCAGATAGCACGTGGATGCAGTTGTAGAACTGTCATGTTTTCCAAAACTCCCGAGGGCACCATAGAACTTCTTCAGCCAATCAAAGTCAAATGCCAAGTGTTTGGGTTTAGATGAACATGGCCGAACCTGAACTTTCCGCAAGTTCACTGAAGACTTATAATAAGGCCTTTACTATAGACCTCCATAGAGTAGGGGAAAGATGCCTAGTGAGTACTTTGTTTCACCAATTGTTGGGGATCTGAGTACCCATTTCCCAACCAATCAAAACTTTTGGTACCTCTAGAGCTCTTGGACCCCAATGCAAACTCTATAAATGTCCCCACATACCTTGTACCAGTTACGATAGTGATATCTCAGTGGCCTTACCCCAACAAGTGCTTACCATGCAGATAATTCATGACTGGTTATAACAACGGTTATTATGAAGCTTGGCCTGGTAGCATTGTCCATTTAAAAGCTCCATCTGCAAAGTCATTTCTGATGATCAAAACGGCCTCTTTATTACCTATCACTGCTCTTTTCGCTGGGTTTGCATACCATTTACGAGCTTTTACAATGTATACTTTTTATATAAATGCAGTCCTATTCAGGTTGGCGTGGATGCAAGAGAAGATTGGCGGATAGCTTATTTTGGCAAACAAGAACCTGGCAATGAGCCCAGATGACAAGAATCCAGCACTGCCTGGGACGGGCTCCGGGGAATCCTAAATAAGGAAATAAGTCAGGGATACAGTGTGGTCTAAGATTTCACGGCAGCTTAGGAAAACTTGTCAGCCTCCCCGATCTACTCTCAAACCAGTTAATGGGACAATAGTGAGTAGATTTTCCAAGATAACTACACCATTAGGAAATGTTGAATTTATAGAGTAAGCCTATTTCCCAAAGTCTCTAAATTAGTTCTAATGAAGTCGACAATACGAACGTGGGGGGTGGAGGTTGTCCCACCACATCAGCAGTGCGGAGAGCACTGATGGGTTAAGAGAGTGTTACCAACTTCACAGCTCATTAGGGTCGTTTCAGATGCTTGGACCACCCATTGGCCAGGGAATAATCCCAGTGTGTAAGGGAAGACCTGTCCGCGCTAAGAGGTGTTGCAAGCACTGAGGCTTAACCACTTGTCGAAAGCCATACCACTCAGCTAAGCACCACGTAGGCCAGTGCGCCAAGGTAAATGTTTAGGTAGTTGGTTTAGGAACTGGTAACTGAAGGCCCTCCAGCTTTGGCTGTCCAGGCATGATGGGAATTAGAGGGACGAAGGTTCCCCGTTTCTGCTTTAGTTACTTGGTTGTTTTCTCATTGGCCATCAAGAAATTAGATTTAGCCAACAAGAGATGTTACATGGCAAAGTGTGGTCCTTATTAGAAATGGGCAAAGTGGGCTTTGAGTTTTGTACGAAGCAGAACGATCTGCGCACTTCTTGGAGAAGGTGCATCCATGTTTTCCAGGTGGCCCTCAAGCTCTCCCCACCTAAATTTGTCTTTTGTGCTTGTGTTCCAGATGGGGGAGTGGCTGTCTCTACTTGGTCTTGCACTCCACCCATCCCACCCAGGTGGTTATTATTTTTGCCAGTATTAAATGGATCCTGCATGCCCAGAGCATAGACTTATTATATGCCATGGAGAGGCCAGAGTGCAGTGTAGGTGTCAGCGTCATGTAGGGCAAAGGGCAGTCAGACAGGACACAGACAGTAAGCCCTAGTTGTCGCTGCCTATTGCCACGGACAGCCCTAGGCGGCTGCGGACAACAGCGAGGACAGTCCCTACACTGATAAAGTGTAAGGGCCCTATTCCACCGGACGATTATCGTTCGCATAATCGTTAACGATTAACAATCTCAAACGACCGCTATTGCGAAAGACTTGAAAACGTTCACTTATTTCCATGGATTGATAATCGTTACTTATGATTGTATTTGCGATAGTTTTTTCTTCGCTATTTCTTCGCTATTGCGTTCGTATCTACTGCGGACGACCGAATGACGTCTTATTCAATGCAGACGATTTGCGAACGTTTTGCGAACGAGCAAAAATAAAATAAGGTCCAGGTCTTATAAAGCGATCAACGATTTCTCGTTCGGTCGTTAATCGTTAACTGCATTTCAACCGAACGATTATCGTTTAGATTCAAACGTTTAACGATAATCGTCCGGTGGAATAGGGCCCTAACACACAACAGTGACAGACAAAAGAAACACACTGGGCCATAGTATACAATCCGGGTCAGCAATGTCGGGCATGACAGAATGATACAATCACAATATCATAAACTACACTATAATGACTGTACATATAGAATACTGAGTATAGCAATTACATCAAATAATATAGCGCTATATGTATGACCAACTAAAAGTATTCTGCCACCCAATGTCAGTTTCATCACGGCTTTTTTGGGTGGCACTGTGAGATGATTTACAGTACACTTTAAAAGATGGCAGAGAGGGAAGAGGTTATTGATTCCCTGGCTTTGCATTGTGCTATGTGGGCACACAGGGAAGAAAGAGAAGAAGCACAAGAGGTTACACTAAGCACTGAACTGATGGCAAGCCTGCAGGAGGAGAGGAAAGAGAGGATATTATATTCAGGAGGCAGCATTATGTACATACAGTAGTACACAAGTATTTACACTTGAACATCTGCCCATAGCTTTGTTTGTGGACACAAATGGGAGGGAAGCCTTGATTTAACTTTCAGGTGCAGTGTGGACTGTTTATAGAAATCCTGCCCAGGGGTGTTGCTGAAGATGAGGAGGGCAGAGAGGAGGCGTTGCAGGCCCAGGGAACGGATACTCTGGGCCCCACCTCATTGACACCTCAATGTATTTTTTTACTCCAAAGAAGGCACCAGAACCAAGATGAACCCCACAAATTTATATGCTTTAAAGGCTTTTGTTTGGGGTTAGTAGTAATTTTTGATGATTCACAGATATGTTACGATTTATCAGACCAGATCTATCAGATCTGATGCAGTGTATCCTGACTGTAGACCTGCCTTGAAGGACAAGCACAGTCCTGTAAATAGCATCATGTCATGCAGTATGTTTATAAGAGATTTAGTGATGACAGGGAATGAGATAAAGCTTCACACTACACAAATACTTACAGATTTCCTTTGTTTTTATTCCTCAAAAAGTTGCGGTGCAACACAAAAGGAGACGGGGAGACTGCAGGCTTTGCGTATCAATACACAAGTGGTAAAGCCTGTTCACACTTTCATGTTTTATCCTGCACACTCATTGACTGCATTGTCTAGTTCTGTGATTCACAATCATTCTAGCTTGAGACCCAGTAGGGAGAGGGCATGCCAAGGTTATGTATTAGATGATTATATATTGCCCACTCCTACAGGCCCAGCTTTGGGTTGGTCTGTTTCTCTTACCAGGCTGGGCCTCAGCGACATAACGCCGCTGGTTCTGGCTCGGTGCTTTATTACTAGGGGCTTCAGCAGCCCTTAGTAATCAAACATAGATAACATCGATCAGTGCAGTACATAAGTACTGCATTGATCCTTAGGGGGACAATAAATTAAAAAAAAAAAAAAAAAAAAAAAAAAAAAAAAAAAATATATATATATATATATATATATATATATATATATATATAAAATAAAAATCCCATAATAAAAGTTGAAATCCCCCGCCCCCCTTTTCCAATTTTATAAATAAATAAGATAAACAAAATATTTGCTATCGCCGCATGCAGATCAGCCGGAACTATTAAATTATCACATTCCTGATCTCGCACAGTAAACGGTCAAAGGGCAAAATTGCTGATTTTTGGTCACATCAAATCCGAAAAAGTTAGAATAAAGAAGTGATCAAAAAGTCACATATATGCAAGCAAGATACTCCTAGAAAGTACAGATTATGGTGCAAAGAATTGCTCCTCAAATAACCCTATACCAAAAAATTAAAACCATTAGAAAGATGGTAATTGAGTAAAAGTTTTTAATCTTGCTGTTTATAAGGTTGTTTTTTTGTTTTAAATTGCGCTAAAAAGCTCTCTCTTTATTGACTGTAGATCTGGTATAAAGTCATGTTGCTTATACACCACTAGAGGGTGACAGTAAGCTATAGATCATGGTCTAGGGACTCAGCAGAACTTTTGAAAGAGGAATTAAAATGAAAGATTTAAGTTACTTCATTGACCAAACTACAGATTAGCATAGTAAAAGATGATGTCATCAGCAAAAGGACCTGAATAGCACAAAGATATCTTTTGTTTTTTAGCTTTTAAATCATGGCTTCATTGCATAATATTGCACTTTCACTGCTTTTTAAATGTTTTTGAGTTATATGTTATAGTTGTAATCGGTTACTAATTTTTTTTTTTATTATTCAAAAAGATAACTGTGTATTTTTTTAAAGGTCCATCGAATTTAGCATAAAAGACGGTAAAAGGACGGTGAATTAAAAAAAAACGTGTGAACAACAAATAACGCCTGTGAATTAATGTCATGGACATTAATTTGACGGCCGCATGCATTGTGTGAACTAACGGCCGTTGTTTCCATAGACTTTAACAGGAATTATTGAAGACCATTATTTTAAATTAAAATGTCATTATTTAAAAAAAAGAAACAAACAAAAAAAAACTGTGTGAACATGGCCTAGAGCTGAATAAATCTCTACTAAATTATATATACAGTGGTGCCTTGGATTACAAACATAATTCGTTCCGGGACCGTGCTTGTAATCCAAATCCACTCTTAAAGCAAAGCAAATTTTCCCATAAGAAATCATAGAAATGCAGACAATTGTTTCCACACCTCAAAAACAATCATTTTTTTAAATTCTGAATAACATGTAAAACAGATGAAACAAACAATAAGAAACAGCTGAATATGTGACATTATAAGTTACTGTAGAGTATAGCAATCAGCATGTGGTGTATAATGTATAGTAAGTGTATAACCCTGATAACGCAGCAGCAGTTTGTAGATACAGGATGGAACTGCAGATCCCCATAATGCAGTAGTGTAGTACAACAGGCTAGAATAGAGAAGCAGGGCTGCTGTCAGAGGTCTGTGTGGTCACATGACAGCAATGGGGAAGGGGTGGGGGTCAGCATGGACCAATCAGGAAGTGAGAATAGCATAGCTGTGCAGGAGGACAGTGACAGACTCTTTATAAACAGCAGTGTGAGTGACTGAGTGTAAGTGAAGGCACATTATAGCAGCAGTGTGTATAGCTGAGTGTGAGTGCAGGCACATTATAGCAGTGGTGTGCATAGCTGAGTGTGAGTGCAGGCACATTATAGCAGCAGTGTGTATAGCTGAGTTTGAGTGCAGGCAAATATAGTAGCAGTGTGTATAGCTGAGTGTGAGTGCAGGCACATTATAGCAGCAGTGTGTATAGCTGAGTGTAAGTGCAGGCACATTATAGCAGCAGTGTGTATAGCTGAGTGTAAGTGCAGGCACATTATAGCAGGATTGGAGAGGATGAAAAACACAAGGGCTGACAGAGTCTGCAGGTAGCAAAAAGAAATTAGCAGGGGCACTCACCCTTCCACTAAGTACAGGGAGCTTTTAAACCAAAGCAATGCTCTTAAACCAAGTTACAATTTTGAAAAGCTGTGAGCTCTTCTTTCAAATCACTCTTAATCCAAGTTACTCTTAAACCAAGGTCCCACTTTATTTTGATTGAATGTGCAACCAATAGGGGAGCTAAATCCATATAGAGTCATACAGTTAGCATTAAAGCGAATCTGTAGACCCATCCGGACCCCTCCCCAAACTGCCTGTTAAGTTGATTCATGCCTGTCCCGGGGTCTACTTCTCTGCTGGTGCCGGTATTCTGGGGGGGGGGGGAAACATGTTTTATTTTGGCATGGTCTATTGCATCAGTGCCCTAGGCTTTCAGTGGCTCTCTCTTCTTCTTCACCGCCTTTCCTCTTCGTAGCTATGCCCCTGGGCTGGATTATTTTCTGATTGGATGCTTTAGGCCCCGCCTCTTTGACCCTGTGCTTTCAGAATAAAATATTTTTTTCCCCTGAATACTGGCACCAGGAGAGAAAT
Source organism: Dendropsophus ebraccatus (assembly GCF_027789765.1). Lineage (NCBI taxonomy): Eukaryota > Metazoa > Chordata > Amphibia > Anura > Hylidae > Dendropsophus > Dendropsophus ebraccatus. Next base: position 14,977,972 of record NC_091467.1, on the reverse strand, counting down.
AGATCCTTGGACCAGGCATAAATTGACTTCAGCAAAGCTGGAGAAAATTGGACTTAATCCCTGGATAGTTCAGTGGATTTGTGGTTGGGGGAAAGATCAGAAGCAATTTGGGAAAATATTATTTTACTGAAAGAGTAGTAGATACCTGGAACAAACTTTCAGCAGAGGTGGTTGGTAAATCTACAATAACAGAATTTAAACACGCCTGGGATAGACATATATCTATCCTAAGATAATAAGAAAGAAAATACTAAAAGGGCAGACTAGATGGACCCAGTGGTCTTTTTCTGCCGACAATCTTCTATGTTTCTATGTAACAGTATCGGACGTTTGGGGGGAGTTGGGGATCGGGGTGGTATACAGATGCACTTTTAACCCAATAAGGAATGTCAAATCAAGGCAGATTAGCCTTTCAGGGTCCCGGGAGAGTTGGGTAACGCACACACTGGCTAACACTATCTATAGAAAGTGTATATAGCTTCACAATACTTGCAATGAAGACCCACTGAAGATGGAATGACAAGGTATTTCTTTGGCGGGCAGAAGTGGTATTATAATTCTGCAATATGTGATGAACCCCCAACTCCCATGCAAAGTAAGTGAAATTAAAGGTCACAAAATAAAGACAAGAGACATTTTAATCAGGTGTCAAAGGTTAAAATCACATGAGACTGAAAAAAATGGCAGATCCCTGACTCACAAAGAATCACCCTCCAGCACGGCGAGGAAAAACCCCTTGTGGAGGAAACCTTGAGGGAGTCATGGCTGGAGAGTTGAATGAGCAGCTCTATCAGATATCCATCCCAGTGTTGGCCCCCTAAGCAATCTAGTGGCTGGTGCCTTGTGGACTGCACTGGTCCTACATAGCTAAGGCCAACCATGTGTACAACCTCCAGGCTATGTTCACACACAGTAACGTAAAGGAAAAATATGACAGCAAAATAAATGTAAAACACCCCCGTATTTTGAATATAATGTGCTACTTATATTCTATAAAAACAAACAAAATTTATACAAACTAATTGTACTTTGCAATGACATGCTGAATTTTTGCATAAAATATGCAGCGAAACCAGAAAAAAATAATGTGTCCTATGGAAAAACTGACATGTCATATATGTTCCTCAAGTCGGTACGATTAAAACGATATGCAACTTGTATAACTTTTATATTAATTGATGGCTCGTAAAAAAAATAAAACCTTACCTTACAGAAAATAAACGTTCCTTAAAATCACTCTATTCCCAGGCTTATAACGCTTTTATCCTTCGGTCTATGGGGCTGTGTGAGGTGTCATTTTTTGCGCCATGATGTGTTCTTTCTATTGGTACCTTGATTGCGCATAATGACTTTTTGATCGCTTTTTATTACAATTTTTCTGGATTTTACTCAACCAAAAATGCGCAATTTTGCACTTTGGAATTGTTTTGTGCTTACGCCGTTTACCATGAGGGATCATGAATTAAATAAATTAATATTTTGGGCGATTATGCACGTGGCGATACCAAACATGTTTGTTTATTTATTTATTTTTATTTATAAAATGGGAAAAGGGGGGTGATTTGGACTTTTATTAGGGGAGGGGATTTTTTACTAATAAAAACACTTAATTCTTTTTTTTACATACAGTAATTAGAAGCCCTCAGGGGGACTTCTATATACACAGCACTGATCTCCCTTTGAGATCAATGCTGTGTATATAACAGAGCATCGATCCATCAGATCGGTGCTCTATTATAATGGTCTGCTGCAGACCATCTGAATAGATTGCCGAGCCGGGATCAGCATCATTCCGACGCTGAGCCCCGGCCGGTTCATTAGAACGGATCTCCCCTCCGCGATCGCATCGCAGGGGGGAGATCCCCCACAAGACACCAGGGACAGGGGGCACAGATACTATAGAAATGCAGCTGTCAGTTATGACAGCTGCATTTAAATAGCTAATTAGCTAGCCGCGGCGATCTGCCGCGACGGCTAATACCTGCGGTCCCTGGCTGCACATAGCATGACGGATATACTGCCTTATACACCGGAAAATGTTAACCCCTGCCTGACCGCAGCGCTGCTACGGTCAGGCAGGGGTTAGCAGCAGCTAAATAAATAAAATAACAAACAGTTAACTCACCCAGGCCCGTTCCCGGCCTCTAAGCATCTTCTTCTCCGCTCCCGTTCCCCGGCGCAGGCAGTGTGATGTACACTGACTGCGCCGGGGATGCCCGAAGCCCTCCCGAGCAGCCGAGCGTCTAATCAGAGACACTCGGCTGCTCGGGAGAGCTTCAGAAGAATGACAGAGGCTTCGGGTACTTCCTCCCGAAGCCTCTGTTATTCTTCCGAAGCTCTCCCGAGCAGCTGAACGTTTCCGATGAGAGACTGCCTGAGCCGGGAACTGGAGCGGAGAAGAATACGCGCGGAGGCCGGGAACGGGCCTGGGTGAGTTAACTGTTTTGTTTTTTTTAATGGCCGCCCCATACGGTGGGGATGCGGCCATTTTTGAGCCCCCCCACCGTATGGGGCCACCATACCTGGCGTATAAGACGACCCCCAAATTCTGACAAGATTTTTACTATGTACCCTGTATAACGTTTCTAGGTTGTGCTCCTACATAGTGTTTGGCTTTCAGCAATCATTTGTTCCTTTTTTTTAATACATATATATTATTAAGAGAGTCAACTATTAGCCAACAGGGTACCAAGTCATTGGGAAAGAAGGTGCTATGGATGAAACATTATGGGGGAGATTTATCAAACATGGTGTAAAGTGAAACGGGCTCAGTTGCCCCTAGCAACCAATCAGATTCCACCTTTTATTCCTCACAGACTCTTTGAAAAATGAAAGGTGGAATCTGATTGGTTGCTAGGGGCAACTAAGCCAGTTTCACTTTACACCATGTTTGATAAATCTCCCCCATTGTGTCCTCTTTAGTTAGAACCTGGGGGGAGATTTATCAAACTGGTGTAAAGTAGAGCTGGCTCAGTTGCCCCTAGCAACCAATCAGATTCCACCTTTCATCCCTCACAGACTCTTTGGAAAATGAAAGGTGGAATCTGATTGGTTGCTAGGGGCAACTGAGCCAGTCTCACTTTACACCATGTTTGATAAATCTCCTCCTGTCCACGACAATATAATATAAAGATGGAAGATTTGACACATGCTGAGCACTGTATGCAGCCAAACTTACGTCACTCCCCTTCATAATGGCCGCACTATGATGACAAATACTGAGCGAGAAACCTACATGGAATCAGCATCTTTTACTAGTAAAATAAACTGTGGTCAGCCTAAGTGACAGGATATGATTGTATTATGCCTCTATGGGTTGTGCTTCCCTTGCATTCTGCATCTCCGCAGATAATCTGCTCCTAGTCCTACAAAAAATCTAAAAAAAAAAAAATCTAAAAAAAAAATCTTACGTTTCATTGTAACCTTGAGAAATAATGAAATTTACTGAAATTTCTCAGGCTATTGTGCCTTTCTATTAATTTTACACTTTTGTCCCCTCTTTCCTCTTTGAAGTTTTTTTTTTTTTATATATATAATTTATAACTTTCACCTCCTATCAAAGAGCAGGTATAAGGAAATCAATATTAATTCTATCACGGAGTGACCGGCTCTCTAATACATCTCTTTCTAAGACTGATTGAGAAGTGCAGAGGAGGGAGGTGGGAGGCGGGTGTGTATCGCTGTCATTAGAGCTCATCTATTCAGCAGAATGGCTCCCTGGAGGATGACCGCCATATTCATGCCAGCAGTTTTCTCTGTGGTTTCTGAGGATCATGAAATATTATAGTGATCAATAATAGCCTGTAACTGGCAGCCATCTGACTCCACATATAGCGTTCCTTTCATTGTAGAGGGTGGGGTGCACAGCGCTGGCTCCCTTGGTACAGATCTGCTTTGGGGTTGTCTAGGCTTACGGGGGGGAAAAAACTTTTTTTTTTTTGAAGAAACAGCGCCACTCCCATCTCTGGCTCAGTTTGGTATTGCAGCCTTGCCACATTTATTTCAATAAGGCTGAACTGAATTGAATACTATAACAAGAAGCCTTTTTTAGTCAATGTTTTATTTGGATCTTGGAAAAAACCTTTAAAGGGGTTATCCAGCACTACAAAAACATGGCCACTTTTCCCCCTCTCTTGTCTCCAGATTGCGTGGGGTTTCAAACTCCGTTCTATTGAAGTAAATGGAGCTTAACTGCAAACCACACCTGATCTGGAGATAAGAGAGGGGGAAAAGTGGCCATGTTTTTGTAGCGCTGGATAACCCCTTTAACTCTTTTCTGACCCATGACCCACCATTACAGCATGAGTTAGCTGCAAGAGTATGGCTACTATCTGCAGCTGACATCCACTGGTAATGGTTACGGTATCTTTGCTTGTCTAGTGGCCCAATTGGCACCCTCCATAGTGTAATCTCAATGTACCATCCGATTTTCACAGCGACCTGAGGCTACCATGAGACTACCTGAAGCTACCATCACATATGTTGATAGCAGTACAGTGTCGATCGCATAGATTAATGCAGTGCATATGCATTCATCTATGTTGGCATTGAATGACAGTTTATGAAAGCCCACTAAGAAGACTAAAAAAAGTGTACAAATATTTTTACTTAAATTAAATAAATATTCTTAGAAATATAAAAAAAAAAAGATCCCTCCCGTTATAAGGCCATGTTCAGACCTTGTAAGAGATCGGCCTTTCCGTGAGCCGGCCAGGTCACGGAACGGCTGGTCTCAGAAAAGATCATCCTGGCCGGTACTGCGTGCGCCCGCATCAGAACTCCCCACTGCACACTATGGAGCGAGCGGCTGGAGCCGCACGCTCCGCTGTGGGAATTGACAGGGTTTTTCTGCGGCCGCTATTCATTGAATAGCGGCCACAGAAAACTGACATGTCAGTTTCTTGCGGCACCGCTAGGGATCCCGGCCGTAGTGTATACTATGTGTATACACTCCAGCCGGGATCCCTTCAGCCTGCAGTACTACGTAAGTTCCGTAGATTACTACGGAACTTATGTAGTGTGAACATAGCCTAAAAGTGTATTTTCCAAATAAAAAAAAAGGGTACATAGAAAATGAACATATTTGTTATTTTCAAATTATTAAATGATCACATTCCTCATCTCACCAGTCAACGTCAGAAACACCAAAAATGTATTGATTTTTGGTTTTATCACATCCAGGTTGGGTTTGGAATTGTACAAGAAATTGTAGTGCATGCAAAAAAATAAATATTTTCTACAACATGGGCAAAGGTTTTTATTTTTCAATTTTGCTCTGGTGGTCCTGAAGTGCTACTAAAGGGGTACTCGGGTAAAAAAAAAATGTTTTCAAATCACTCGGGTAAAAAAAATGTTTTCAAATCAACTGGTTTCAGAAAGTTATACAGATTTATAAATGACTTCTATTTTAAAAATTCAAGTCTCCCAGCACTTATCAGCTGCTGTATGCACTGCAGGAAGTAGTGCGCTCTGCGGGGTGATTGACAGGAGAGGAGGCCCGTTGGTGGCCGCTAATGGGCCTCCTTGCCCCCGCAGAGCGCACTAACAGGACAGAGAACCATGACTTGTCACAGCCCAGATGACTAGTTCCCGGCTCTCCCCCGCAGTATTAAAAAGTATTTTACCGGACATGAAGACTACGCAGCCGGAACCCCCTGACACCATTGGAGACCCGGCTGTGAGGTGCGTGCAGCCGTCCCTGGAGCCCAGTCAGCTGATGGCTGATTAGTTCCCTTTAAGTTGCAATATATTACACTTCAAGATGTATTGAGGCCACAGCGACATGGCTCACATGATTGGCCGCAAACCACATTGTAGATGTTGCTCTAGAGGGGTGCTCTATAAGGATATATGATTGCTCTCTGGTGCCACCTGCTGTAAGTAGCTTGTAAGTAGCTTCCATGTAAAGAGCGTTGAAACATGGCTAGGATGTGTCAATGATAAAGTAAAGATAATGATAAAGTAAGATCTAACACAGGGATGGGGAACCTTCGGCCATACAGCTGTTGCAAATACAATTCCCATCATGCCTGATGATCCGAATTGTAGTTTTGTAACAGCTGGAGGGCCGAAGGTTCCCCATCCCTAATCTAACATGATACCCCTAAATCTGTGAGTCATGTAGGCTACTTTATCACCCTTGTATCCTTATTCTTGGCGAGTTCAGTTCAGAGATTAGAGTTCAGATGTGGTTTCTTAAGTCATATGGAAGGAATTACCCCATATACTAAAGCTCCTTCCATCATCCCAGACAATACCCTCATCCCAGTGTTTGGAAACTTCAGAAAACTCCCTAAACATATAGCTCTTAATCCATTGGGAATCTAGTTATACTTGTACAAATTGAGGCATGCGACAACTAAAAATACGTCGTGTGGCTTGGCAAGTGAGCATCATAAATTATCCCCATAGTCTATTTTTCAATTGTAGGCTGGAAGGCAGAGCCACTGTCTGTAATTTCCAAGGGCAGTCCTGAGTTTAAAGTGACTCTGCACCCACAATCTGACCCCCCAAACCGCTTGTACCTTCGGATAGCTGCTTTTAATCCAAGATCTGTCCTGGGGTCCGTTCTGCAGGTGATGCAGTTATTGTCCTAACAAACAACTTTTAAACTGGCAGCCCTGTGCCCAACGGGCGTGGCTTAGAGTATCTGTGCCCTAACTTTGCACCACCCCTCCGTCCCTCCTCCCCACCCTCTTCATCATTAGGAATGCCACTGGAACATTTTCTTCATGCTGAACATTGCACAGGTGCCTTAACGATCCACCCCATGTGCCGTGCTGACACAGGTGGGGAATAGGAGACAATCTGCCTGGAGCATTCCTAATGATGAAGAGGGCAGGGAGGAGGTACAGAGAGGGTATGCCAGCCTAATGCATACACAATCTAGGCCACGCCCGTAGGGCACGGGGCTGCTAGTTTAAAAGTTGTTTTTTAGGACAATAACTGCATCACCTGCCGAAAGGACGCCAGGACAGATCTTGGATTAAAAGCAGCTATCCGAAGGTACAAGTGGTTTTGGGGGGGGGGGGTCAGATTGTGGGTACAGAGTCGATTTAAAGTGTAGTTGTGGGAGTGTCCCAGTATTTATATATCAACCAGGTATAAGAACAACAGACTGTACTGGAAGACTTGAGATTTTTTAATATAAGAACAGTGGTACCTTGGTTTAAGAGTAACTTGGATTAAGAGCGTTTTGAAGAATTATGCTTCTTATGGAATTTTTAATGGAACAATTACTGTGTATTCTACAGCAAAGGTTGTAATCAAAGCCACTTCAATTTATTGATTTTTCTGGTCTGCTATATATACCATTTTAGGTGATGCTCATAATGTTTGTCACACGGCATAGGTAACATGTCATATCCCTATGTATCACCCTCATTGTATTAGTAATGGCAGCCATGCTGACAGGTAGATTCCTGCACTATCTGCGCCAGGCATGAGGCCTTGTTTCTATACTAGGAACAAAATCTTGGTCTTTCTTGTTTCCTGCTGACATCAACTTGTTTACTTCTTGCATTAACTAAGTAATGAAGCTTAATCCATATCGATATATTCCCATCTGCTAAAACAGCTCTTACATGTTATTGCGGAGTATGCGTTATGAAGTGTAGAGGAGATGGCAATAGCGATTTACAAATGTATCAAACATACTCAGGAAACGTTAAAGAAGAATCTACATAAAATTTAAGTAAATTGGGGTAAGCTTAGTCCTGAAGACACCCCAGAATGCTGTGCTCCATGGGTATTATGGGTGAGCAAGGTCGGCCTTAGGGTAGATGGCGCCCTCTCTGGAATATATATATTTTTTTTTACACAGAGGGCCAGTTCACTGTCCCCCAGAGTGGTGGAGGGCCAGACTATATACTGCTGCTATATCTGGTCCGCGGGAGAGCTGTTGCAGCTGGAGGATGACACTGTCTCTGCCCATGAGGAGGAGGTGGAGTGGAGGACATACTGCTCATCTGTCTCTGGTCTGGGAGAGGAGCATTAGGGGTGGCTTAGGATGATGGAGTTGTAGTTCTATCACAGCCACACAGGAGCATGCTGGGAGTTGTTGTCCTACCACAGCCACACAGGAGCATGCTGGGAGTTTTTTTTGTCCAGCCTAAGCCACACAGGAGCATGCTGGGAGTTGTTGTTGTCCTACCACAGCCACACAGGAGCATGCTGGGAGTTGTTGTTGTCCTACCACAGCCACACAGGAGCATGCTAGAAGTTTTTGTTCTACCACAGCCAAACAGGAGCATGCTGGGTGTTGTTGTCCTACCACAGCCACACAGGAGCATGCTTTGAGTAGTTGTCCTACCATAGCCACACAGGAGCATGCTGGGAGTTTTTGTTGTCCTACCTAAGCCACACAGAAGCATGCTGGGAGTTGTTGTTGTCCTACCACAGCCACACAGGAGCATGCTAGGAGTTTTTGTTCTACCACAGCCAAACAGGAGCATGCTGGGTGTTGTTGTCCTACCACAGCCACACAAGAGCATGCTGGAAATTGTTGTCCTACCACAGCCACACAGGAGCATGCTTTGAGTAGTTGTTGTCCTACCACAGCCACATAGGAGCTTGCTGGGAGTTGTTGTTGTCCTACCACAGCCACATAGGAGCATGCTGGCAGTTTTTGTCCTACCTCAGCCACACAGAGCACTAACACACACACTCACTTCACTAAAACACAGCTCTGTGTCACACTGGAAGGCATACACCACTTCCCGCGGGACATACAGCAGCTGATAAGTACTGTAAGACTGGAGATTTTTAAAGGAGAACACTGTGCAAAATCTATTTTTTAATATGTTATTTGATAAGCAAAGTAAGACAAATTCCTGTACACTAATTATGGGAAATGCACATATAGTGCTATTACCCTCCCTCTTCATGCTGCCCAGTGTCCATTAAATTCCCTCCCCGTGTTTTTTTTAGAGTATCCCTTTAATATAGATAAAATACTGTAATACAACACAAAAAAGTTAGCGGTGAGATATAAAACGATTGAGCCTATAAAGAATTTTCCGCACGCTATCTCTGCACATCTATGGAAAGTATCTGCCATTAAAGCAATCCTATAATTCATGCTAATTTCTATATTCTTTCAGTATTCTGAAAATTTCCAATATTGGGATGATCTCAGTTCTGGTGTACCCGGAGCCAGCTTTCCAATGTCCCCCATTAAGGAGCTGGTTAATAATCTTTATGGGAGCTTATATTAAAGAACAGTAAAAAAGAGAAGGCCAATTCTCATTGACCTAAGAAAGGCCTCGTAACATTATCTTCTATTCTTTTCTTGATTGAATCGCTTTCAGGCCGGGTTTGGGTGGCTGGAAATTATCCAGTTCTTATCAAATTGAAGCAAATTAATTTTATTGCAGGATATTAAATATTGTGATGTTCTGGAGAGACATTAGGTGATTGTTCACTCTTCTTGTGTTGAACTTCACTTTCGGATCACTCATGTTCAAGATGACGTCTGTGTAATGGAGGGTACGATGCGGCGCATAGAAAATAAGTATTTGATACACTGCAGAATTTCCAAGTGTTCCCAACTACAAAGAATGGAGAGGGGGGTAATTGTAATAATAAGTACACTTCACCTGTGAGAGAATCTATATACATTTTAAAAAAAAAAAAATCAGAAAATCCCATTTTATAATTTTAAATAATCAATTTGCATTTTATTATGTATAATAAGTATTTGATCACCGACCAACAAGCAAGAATTCTGGCTCTCACAGACCTGTTAGTTTCTCTATAAGAAGCTCCTCCTACTCTGCTCTCATTACCTGTCAAACACCTGTCCACACACTCAGTCCATCACACTTCAACCTCTCCACCATGGTCAAGACCAAAGAACACCAGGGACAAAATTGTAGACCTGCACAAGGCTGGGATGGGCACTTCAGGACATTAGGCAAGCAGCTTGGTGAGAAGGCAACAACTGTTGGTGCAATTATTAGAAAATGGAAGAAGCACAAGATGACTGTCAATCTTCCTATGGCTCGGGCTCCACGCAAGATCTCACCTTGTGGGGTATGGATGATTCTGAAAAAGGTCAGAGCTGGCCAATGACCTGAAGAGAGTTGGCACCACAGTCTCGAAGATTACCACTAGTAACACACTATGCCATCATAGATGAAACTCATGCAGGGCAGCAAGGTCTTGTTTAAAATTCAACAGTGACCATGTAGATGGTTCAGGGGAGGCATGGGAGAAGGTTATGTGTTCAGATGAGACCAAAATAGAACTTTTTAGTATCACCTCCACTCGCTGTGTTATGAGAAAAAAAGTAGGATGAGTACAAACCCAAAAACACAGTCCCAACCGTGAAGCAACCTCATTTGCACATTAAAAAATAATAATTTATCATAAATGGTGTGGCACCAATGAAATGTAGGGCTTCACTCCCCATCACCTGCTTGATCCGTATAACCTGCTGCTGGACTACTTTAAAATAGTATCTATAGGTCGTTCTGGGCTCCATATTACATCTCTGATTATATATAAAGACACTGAGGGGGGTCCAAACACCGATCTTAAAGGGGTACTCAGGCTGAGACCCCTTCTCTAACAATTGCAGGGATAGGGGTGGGTGAAAACAATTCACTAATCTTCCTGGCTCCAGCGCTGCTGTTCTGGTCCCTGTCCACTTCCTGGTCTAAGATGTCCGTGATGCGGACAGGCCTTCAGAGCATTGACTTCCATTATAAAAAAACAGATCAAAACACATCCGTTTTTTTTCGCAACGTACACAAAAACGTAGTCGACCTAATTTTTGTGTCCGTTATAAAAAAATGGATCTGTTTTTTTTTTTTTTTACAGAATTCAATGGAAAAACGGATCAAAACAGATTCACACACACATCTGTTTTTCATAGTTTTTTTTTTTTGCACAAAACGGATGAAAAAAACTATTTTATTGTTGGTCTCCAAACTACTGGGACACGTAAAGCTGAACAGTGCTGACATCCTGGCCCCAACGCGTAGCCAGAAACCAAGGTCTCCCAGTTCCATGACAAGTGGTGATAACTGGCACATCGACATACAGATGACATCACAGGTTTTATATGGCTGAGAAAATGCACTTTCAATCTGTTTTTTATACCACTGAAGCCTCGTGATATGTCACAGATTGGAGCTAGGTAGAGATGAGCGCAACTGGAGTCCAATCGTTCGGCATTTGATTACCGGTGGCTGAAGAAGTTGGATGCTGCCCTGGGGTCCAGGAAAACATTGATACAGCCTATAGCAGTCTCCATGTTTTCCAGGACTCCCCAAGGCTACATCTAACTTCTTCAGCCACCGGTAATCAAATGGCAAATGGCATGCGCGCAAAATGGCCGTCGTGTGTGATGCACCTGTGAGATGTGGCGTCTGACGTCCCAGATATATGTATCAATCCCATATTTTAACCATGAATAAATAAAGAAATACCGCTACAGAACCGGTGAGTGCCCGCAACTTTCTTCCTTTCAATTCATATATATATAAATATATATATATATATATATATATATATATATATACACACACACGATTGTCGCTGAAGAGGTGAACATTATCCATTTTGCTCAATCATCACCTATCCATGTATCCCTATTAACTAGAAATGAGCTCAAGTTTGTTCGGCATTTGAATACCGGTGGCTGAAGAAGTTGGATGGAGCCCTAAGGCTACCTGGAAAACTTGGATACAGCCATAGGCCATAGGATATATCCATGTTTTCCAGGACTCCCTAGGGCTGCATCCAACTTCTTTAGCCGGTAATCAAATACCGAATGATCGGACTCAAGCGTGCTCCAGTTGCGCTGATCTGTACTGTTAACTGTATATGTACCAGGGATTTGAAGCTCCTTATCACATAAATGAAGAGTGACTGCTATAATAGTATATTCAGGTATGTATATAGAGTACAACCAATAGGCCCATAATTAATTTGAATTGGGTATTTTATAGGATCATTCAGCAATGAGAGATCTGGTAAAGAACTTGCCAAACTAAACTTTTCCCTGAAAAAAAAAAAAATCTAAAATTGCCAACCTAATACTATATATTTCAAAGGGAGTAAGAAGAAGAAGAAGAAGAAGAAAAGTATAATCCACAGCTTGTTAGTTTTCACTTTTGCATGTTACGTTTATTGTTCTATGAAACGCTAAAGTACTTTAAGATTTTTTTTTTTTTTTAAATATTTGCTTAAGCAATGACTTGTTCTCTAACATCTTATTCATCTTTCTTGAAAGTTTCAAAGCAAAAAAATAAAAATAAAAAAAATAAAAAAAATCATTCTTGCTTGTCCGATAACAAAAAAATTATAATTGTGTTAAGAAGATTACACTGTACGGTAAATAGGGATTAACTAACTGATTAGTCTTTAACGAGAAGATTAAGGTTTAATCCGCCTTCCAAAGCTTAAAATATACTTTTACCACCTTGGCTTTGGTTTATAATCAGGTGCCCTTTAATATCAAAATCTGACACTTTAGTTACTCGAAGATAGTGGATATTACATGGGATAGTGCTACAGCCTTAAAATGAGTATCTACTAACATAAGGCCTGTTCATAGGTTTTAACTTTAAAAGGGGTACTACAGAGGGGAAAACTGTTTTTGAATCAGCTGGTATCAAAAAGTATATATATATATATATATATATAAAAAAAAAATCTCCAATACTTATTAGCTACCGTATGTCCTGCAGGAAGTGATGTATTCTTTCCAGTTTTACACAGTGCTCTCTGCTGCCATCTCTGTCCATGTCAGGAACTGTCCACTGTTCTAGCACGTCATAGGCTTTATGCACATTTTCCCTAGGGCCGCATCCAGCTTCAGCAGTCACTGCTAATCAAATGCTGCGCGCTCAGGCGAACCAGAGTGTGCTTGAAGTTCGCTCGACTCTAGTCCAGAGCAGTAACAAATCCCCATAGGAAACCTCTCCTGCTCTGGACAGTTCCTGACATGGACAGAGGTGGCAGCAGAGAGCATTGTATCAGACTGGAAAGAACACACCACTTCCTGCAGAACATACAGCAGCGGATGAGTACTGAAAAACTGAGTTATAAATACAAATAAATTACAAATCTGTATAACTTTCTGACACAGGTTTATTTAAAAAAACATTTTTTGTTCTCCAGAGTGCCCCTTTAATCCCATTGAAAAACTAGGACAGGCAGAATTTCGAGTGGATTCCACTTTTACTGTGCAAGAGCCCTTAGGGAGTCCTGGAAAACATGGATACAGCCATAGGAGTCAAACGCTGAACATATAAGTTGGGAAAATGTTGCCGAACCTGAACAGATTGGCAAGTCTTATTTTGCAGTCTGACTAAACATGCCGACTAAGTGTGATTGACAAGCCAGGGAGGCCAGAAAGGATGACGGAATATTGATCTTGGCGATACTTTATTTAGTATCAGTACATGGTGACATCATACTGATATACGGTCATGCTGTGGCAGTAATTTGTCCCTTAAGTGGTATTATTGCTAATGGTGTAATATGAGGCTACTAGATTTGTTCGGTGACCGTATGATCGTATTTGGGGGCTGTATGGCTCTTACCACATGCATTACTAAAGCCCCTATTACACGGGGCGACAGAGGAGCAAACAAGCGCTAACAGGTTCCCTGCTCACTGCCGCCGCTACTGCACACTGCGGCAGCGAGCAGGTAAGCGCAGGGGAGCTGCCTGGGTGATCGCTCGATCGTCTGGGCAGCCAATAGCAGAGGTCTCCTATTCCACAGAGCGATGGCAGCAGATCACTGCTATCGCAGTCGTTTGTCTTTCAACATGTTATTGCGAAAGACCTGAAAACGTTCACTCATTTCCATGGAACGATAATCGTTACTTATGATCGTATTTGCGATCGTTTTTTCTTCGCTATTTCTTCGCTATTGCGTTCGTATCTACTGCGAACGACCGAACGATGTCTTATTCAATGCAAACGATTTGCGAACGAGCAACGATAAAAATAGGTCCAGGTCTTATAAAGCGATCAATGATTTCTCCTTAGGTCGTTAGTCATTAACTGCATCTCAACGGAATGATTATCGCTTAGATTCGAACGATTTAACGATAATCTGAATGATAATCGTCCGGTGGAATAGGGCCCTAAGAGACATTGATATCTCTGGAGTGATGTGTAGATGCAGCCGCCACCGGGAGATTGGGTTGCACTTGGGTGCACCTTGCACTTCCTTTAATGACTAGGACTTGTGCACAGAACTAGGCCAGCATGGAACAAGCCGATCTGCACACCAATCTGGAGACATCAAAGATATGTCCTAATCTTCTACTATTACTTTTAGTAAGGGGGGACCTAGACACTTATGGGGCTCCGAAATTCCTGGTGGTGGCCCTGCCACCCCATAGAGAACACAGAGTGGAGATGCCAAACTGTTCGGGATAGGCAATGTTCTCTCAAACAAAGCTCTCGGCATTTGACCACCAATGGCTGAAGTAGTTGGATGCAGCGCTAGGGAGTACTGGAAAACATGGATACAGCCTATGGCTATGTTCACACAACGCATGTTTTGTATAAATCACTGCCATTATTACAAATTGCAACAACGGCAGTGATTTATACAAGACATACATTGTATGTGAATGAATGGGATCCTGAATAGAGAGTATACACATAGGGGGGGATTTATCAAACATGGTGTAAAGTGAAACTGGCTCAGTTGCCCCTAGCAACCAATCAGATTCCACCTTTCATTCCTCACAGACTCTTTGGAAAATGAGACTTTACACCATGTTAGATAAATGTCCCCCATAGTATACGCTCCAGGCGGGATTCCATCCGGCCACACAAAAAACCCCCCTGACATTTCAGTTTTCTGCGGCCGCTATTCATTGAATAACAGCCGCACAGAACATGTCAGTTGAAATAATAATAGTTCTCAATGGGATTTAAGAAATAATAGTTCTCAATGGGATTAAGATCTGGGAAGTTTCTAGGCCATGGAGCCAAAATCTCTATGTTTTGTTCCCTGAGCCATTTAGTTATCACCTTTGCTTTATGGCAAGATGCTCCATCATGCTGGAAAAGGCATTGTTCATCGCCAAACTGCTCTTGGACGGTTGGGAGAAGTTGCTCTTGGAGGACATTCTGGCACCATTCTTTATTCATGGCTGTGTTTTTAGGCAAGACAGAGAGCCGATTCCCTTGGCTGAGAAGCAACCCCACACATGAATGGTTTCAGGATGCTTTACAGTTGGCATGAGACAAGACTGGTGGTAGCGCTCACCTCGTCTTCTCCCAATAAGCTGTTTTCCAGATGACCCAAACAATCAGAAAGGGGATTCATCAGAGAAAATGACTTTCCCCCAGTCCTCGGCAGTCCACTCCCTGGACCTTTTGCAGAATATCAGTCTGTCCCACACTAGACACCAGGGACAGCTTTGACAGCTGCATTTGAATAGTTAATTAGCTGGCAGCAGCGGCTAATACCTGCGGTCCCTGGCTGCACATAGCAACTGGGGACCGCGGGCTGCAGAGGGGGCTCACGCCAGGAGCCCTCTCTGTTTACCCTTAACGGCCACATGACTGGCATACCCGCCATGTGTCGTTAAGGGGTTAAAGTGTCCAGTGGTGTCATTCTTAATCATGACAGATTGATCTCCAGCCCTGTCCTGATCAACATCCACACCTGTGTTAATGGAGCAATCACTGAAACAATGTCAGCTGGTCCTTTTAAGGCAGGGCTGCAATGGTGTTGAAATTTTGGGGGATAAGGTTCATTTTCTAGGCAAATATTGACTTTGCAAGTAATTGCACTATAACATTCTGGAGTATATGCAAATTGCCATTTTAAAAACTGAAGCAGTAGACTTTGTAAAAATTTATATTTGTATCATTCTCAAAAACTTTTGGCCATGACTAGTATGAACCTGGCCTATGGCTGTGTAAAACAGCCCCTGTAGCCAACCTCTGCAGCTGCGGGGAGTCAAATGCAGAGTCATGACTGAGCATTCTGCATTTGCAACGCATTAAATGTTTTTGAAGCAGTTATGTAGCACTGTCAGCTTTTACATTTGCTACAATAAAAAAAAAGGTCAGATGTCAAGTGTTACCAGGTCACTGGTTCAGTCATTATTTTTTTCACTGTGTAAAGGCACATAGGAAGTTGGAGTCCTGATCTGTGTGGCCAGGAGCTAGAAGTCAGTGTGCTGAGCAAGACTTCTATTATTACATTGCAGTAGAGATGAGCGAACCTGGAGC
This sequence comes from Dendropsophus ebraccatus, assembly GCF_027789765.1. NCBI lineage: Eukaryota > Metazoa > Chordata > Amphibia > Anura > Hylidae > Dendropsophus > Dendropsophus ebraccatus. Next base: position 14,961,756 of record NC_091467.1, on the reverse strand, counting down.
ATGCTGGAGTCCATCCGAACCCGAACTTTCGGCATTTGATTAGCGGTGGCTGCTGAAGTTGGATAAAGCCCTAAGGCTATGTGGAAATCATGGATATAGTCATTGGCTGTATCCATGTTTTCCAGACAACCTTACAGCTTTATCCAAGTTCAGCAGTCCCAGCTAAATCAAATGCCAAACGATCGTGTTCGGATGGACTCAAACCCAGTTCGCTCATCTCTAATTGTGACTGGTATCACGGCCTGCCCTTATTACCTTGTGTTGAGCGAGCAGGTCCCGTTAAGCATAGTGCTCGACTGATCACCTTGGGGTGTTTTTGAAATATTTGCACTACTGTACCGACAACACGTCAATACAGTAGCACGAATTTATAAACCATTTCAGAGCTCCTCGCACAATCATTAATGATGCCAGGAGCTCCGAAACAGTTTAAAGTTACCTTTACACAATAAGGGTGGGTTCACACTGAGCAAATGCGGCGGACCTCTCCGTGCTCAGTGTCCCGATGTGAGAGGTTGAGAGGGCGCGCGCTCCTCCGCTGCAGTCGTTATCCGCTCAAAGAAGTGACATGTGACTTCTTTGAATGGAGAGCGTCAGCTGCGGAGGAGCGCGCATTCTCCCATAGACGGGCTATGGCACACTGAGTAAAAGGGGCAGAATTCCGCCTGTCTGGGTATGTGCACACTGAGCAATTCTAGCGGAATTCTGCCCGAATTCCGCCATAAAAAGCGGGCGGAATCCGCGTGGAATTCCGCCTGTGTAAATGCAACATTGCTCTTTCCATAGAGAACAATGGGATTTCCGACTACCCGTGCACACAGAGTAAATTTCCGTTCGGAATTCCGCGCAGAATCCGCATTCCGCCCAAAGAATGTACATGTCAATTCTTTGGGCGGATTCCGCTAGAGGAATCCTATAGAAGTCAATGGGGTTTGAATTCTACTGGTAATTCCGCTTGCATTCCGCTTGATTTCCGCGCGGATTCCGCTCAAATTCCGCCCGGATTCCGCTCAAATTCTGCCAGAGCAGAATAGGCGAGGAATTTCAAGCAGAAGTCTTTCAGCTACAATTCCTCGAGAATTGCTCAGTGTGCAAGGGCCCTCTCAGTGTGAACATTGCCTTTGGGTGGGTTCACACTGAGGAATAGGTGAGGATTTGAAAAGGAAAGTTTTCTGCTTGAAATTCCTGCTCTGGCAGAATAGGAGCAGAATAAAAGCTTAATTTGAGCAGATGTCAAGCAGAATGCAAGTGGATTTCAAGCAGAATTCAAGCCCCATTGACTTCTATAGGATTCCTCTAGCAGAATCCACCCAAAGTAGTGACATGTCACTTCTTTTGGGGTATGTGCACACTGAGGAATTCGAGGAATTGAAGCAGAAAGTTTTCAGGCAGAATTCAAGCAGAATTTAAGCCCCCCCATTAACTTCTATAGGATTCCTCTAGAAGATCTATAGCAGAAAATTCTGCTCGGAAATTCCGCAGTGTGAACAACAGAGCAGAAAACCCATTGAACACAATGGGACTTTGCTTTGTACATATTTTACGGGAGGAATTTCAAGCTGAAATAAGAGCGGATTCCTCCTCAATTCCTCACCTATTCCTCAGTGTGAACACACCTAAAAACAGCCATCTTTCCCTGTCCGCGCTCCTCCTGGTGCAGACTGGTCAGCTTGGGACAGTGCAGTGATTGGTTGAGTGGGCTGTCACTGAGCGGGGGGACAGAGTCGGCACCAAAAGGCATCGGTAGGAGCATGGAAACACAAGTATGGCTGCCTTATTGTTTACTATAGCAGCACAGCATTTTGGGTTATACAAACAATTGACTGCATACCGCCAGAGTTCTAACGTGTCTTGCAGAAACCTATTGCATGTTCACATTTTCTTTCTGTACACAGTAATACCTCAGTTTCCGAACACATCGGTGACATATTCGAATTAAATTTCCCTCTGAAGTTTTGTTTGGTGCTTGAACATTTTTCGGTATCCGAACAAAATGAAGGGAGATTACTGTCAGCTGAACTATTGTTTAGCTGACAGCCATTGAGGTGTTCGGACACCAAAGCTCACAGGAGTGAGGATTCCAGTCATTATGACCCCCGCTCTCTAAACCATACTCACAGTGATGTCCCCGCTCTCTAGGCGGCCGGCACACTGGCCGCCTTGGGAGGGAGGATGTCACTATGCAGGAGCTTTGGTCACCCCCAATACACTTTATACTACCAGCAGCCCTGGAGCTCCTGCACAGTGATGTCCCCCCTCTCCAGCTGGCCGACGTGTCTCCTATGCAGCTGAGTGTGCCGGACGCCTGGAGAAGGGAGGACATCACCGTGCAGAAGCCCTGGGACTGCTCCTCTCCTAGACTGCAGGTAGTATAGTCCCGGAGCTTCTGCACGGTGATGTCCTCCCTTCTCAAGGCGGCTGCCACGCTCAGCTGCATAGGAGACACGTCGGCCAACTGGAGAGGGGGACATCACCGTGCAGGAGCTCCAGGGCTGCTGGTAGTATAAAATGTATTGGGGGATGCACTTGCAGGATGCCAGTGTATTGGGGTGACTCAAGCTACTGCACAGTGACATCATCCCCAGGCCTGGAGAGAGGGGACATTACTGTGCAGGAGCGCGGTTTAATGCGGGGATTCCTTTCATTATGATGAGAATCCCTGTTCCTTTACAGCATGGGTTTCCAAAATATCTATCTATCTATCGATTAAACACATTTGCATTGTTCCCTTTGGGAACACAGCTCGGTTCTCGAATGGTTCCGTTCTAGAACAGCTCTTATTACTGTATTTTGTTTAAACGTCCCTTTGGAGGGACAAAATATACAAAAATTAGAACAAAATTTGATAAGTTAACCAGGCACCCTCTGTTCTGCCGAGCAGGGGGCACCTGGTTAACTGCTTGAGCCTCCCATTGTTTTCAAAGGGGCTCCCTCCTCTCTCATATCCACTGCTCATTATCAGGAAATCTCAACTAGTTAACATCAGTCGGGCCCTGTCTGCTCTATGGAGAGGGGAGGGGAAGGAGGGAGATTACTCGGAGCAGAGAACTGGATTACACGTCGGGACCTGTGTAAAAGCCGGTATTCAGAGGTCAGTGATGACTTCAGAGGGGATAGCCCAGTGACGTAGCTGTAAACTAACTCTTTGTTGTCCTGTTTTGGTGCATCATCTCCCTCCACCCCTCCCCTCTCCATAAAAAAAACCATAAAGACAGGGTGGAGAGCTTCAAACTGCTTTTTCATTATGAAAATGCATTTTTCGGCTAATAAACCCAATTACAAAATTTCTTAAAATCGCCTGTACTATTGATTTCTGTAAAAAAAATTTTTTTTACATGACAGTGACTAAGTTTTAAAGATACCGGACACGCCGTTAAAATTACCAAGACATTTGCAGACCGTCAGCTCCTAGACAGAACAGGTACAAATATTGGCACGCAGAAGCGCTCGCACAATACAAATAACCGACAGGCGAGATTCCTTCAAACTGTTTAATTTCAAAAGGCAGAAAACAGAAGCATTGGTAGATTCCATGATTATTGCACTTGTTTGATGCTGAAATCTACTCAAAATCCTTTCCGGAAACAAAAAAAAAAAAAATTGCCACTTTAAAAAAAATAAAAAGACTGTTGGGAAAGGATTTAGTCTTCAATGCTGGAGAACATGCATTTCCTGAAATCATTAACAAGCTTAGCTGTATTGGAGAGAAATCTAAAACCTGGTGCTCAAATACACCACAGCCAAGGAGTGTATCTTGAAAAGGCCATGTTACAAACGCCCAAATAGAACCTGGGTTTCAATAACTAACAGCGGTATCTTCAGCACCTACCCGCTAGAGTCCATGTTGATTAAACACCAGGTTCCGGCAATGACGAAAAAAAAAAAAAAAGCATCTACATTCTTACGATTCCTAACAAAATGTATCCATATATACAAGATTACATGGCAGTCATGTCTAGTAATTGTAGCTGCCTTTATAGTTTTGGGAAGGGACCGTTCCCACGTCTTGAAGGTACACGCCGCCTTCATCCAGGTGTGACAACGGGACAGTATCTTCTTCGCTGATTTGTCGGTCAAACTCCGATTTCAAGGCAGGACGCTGATTGTCAGGGAAAGCCAAGGAAAAGAGAGCTTCAGGTTCACACACAAACTTGTAGACGTAGCGCTCGCCGGCCACCTGGAAAAGGACAACACAGATTTGGTCAGAGTCCATTTTCACATTTTTGTTGCATGTTCATAAGCACAAAGTAAAAAAAAAAAGGTGGCCTTAGCCCTTAAAGTGTAACTGTTACCCCCTCTCTGTATGAGGACTTGTCTACACAGCTGTAAAGCCTAAATTCTGCAGTTTTCTTACTTTATAGAAGATTTCTTGGTGCTTGGTCCAGTGAAAAATGCTTTTTATCATTGGTGGAATGTGCCACCTGGGCGGGGCTTCACCAGGAAAGTGCCACTTAGCCCCACCCACACCAGCTAGTATGCACCACCCCTCCGCAACATCACCACCTAGGCCCCACCCCCTCAGTGGCCATTGACTGGACCAGCCTAGACATTCCAATGCCCGCTAAGGGGCGGGCCTAGACAGTGATGACATCAGAGGGGAGGGCCTACAGAGCAGATGTGGGCGGGTCTAAGTGGCACTGTGGCTGTCCTGCTCCGCCCAGGTGGCACAGTCCACCAATGATAAAAAGGGCAGAATGTTGGCCAGGAGGGTTACTAGAAACACTCCTTCGAACGATAATCGACCTGTGTAAAAGTGACAGTGATCAGTGGAAAGGCATCTGATACTTGGCTGATTGCATCTCTTTGCTGCTTTAATATTTATTATCGGCTGCGTATCTTCCTGTGCAAACAGGGGAGATGCAGCCAATGGCTAAGGGAAGCTGACAGCACAGATATAGGTTTATATCAGTGCTGTCACTTTCCAGATCACACATGCATACTTACCATCAGCGCTGCTGTGTGATCCGGCACTGTCAGCTCCCCTCCTGCTCTCTGGCCACCACTGTGTCTTCAGGCCACCCTGCCTCCTCCAGCTGTAAGTCATTCTGAAGTGTAGTGGCAGCCTGTAGTCACAGTGGTGGCCAGAGAGCAGGAGGGGAGCTGACAGTGCCAGATCACACAGCAGCGCTAGATGTAAGTATGTATCCCTGGAAAGTGACGGCACTGATATATACATACAGTACCTGTGCTGTCAGTTTCCATGGCCACACAAACAATCCAAGGAATGTTCGTGCAGCCCGGCTGCTCAATTAACTGTGCAGTGTAAAGGTACTGCAAAAGAGCGCTGATCTCTGATCGGAGGATGACCAACAATCTTCTAGTGTAGAATTCTGATCGGAGGATGACTAACAATCTTCTAGTGTAAAAGGATTCTAAGTTTCAAAAAGAGGAGTTCATCCCAAACAGAGGAAATTAGAGTCCTCTTTGTTTAAAAGAGGATTAACACAAAACAAAAAAAAAATGGAACTAGATTGGAACTGTAGGAGTGTAGATGACCCCTTTGTTGGCCATTGTGTGTTTAAAAAACAAAAAAGTTTTCTTGTAAATGTATTAGTAAATTCCCATTGACCATCAAAGTTTGGAGTCATCAGAAGAACCCACAATGTGTGGGTCGGAATAATATTCATAACCCAATCAGATCTTATATTTTATCATCTAATCCAGGACAATACCTTCAGCTCCATTATATCTTCCCAGAGAACCCCATTGAAGCCTATAGATTTGAAAGGGGAATGGTGGTGGTGGGGGGTCTACTTACTTTTTGCATGATTCCTTTCTCATAGTAATAGCGCAGTGACCGACTGAGCTTGTCATAGTTCATGGCTGGCCGGTTTTTCTGCATGCCCCAGAGTCTGGCAACCTGCAAAAATAGGTCACAAGCGTCAAAACAGACTCCAAGCAGCCTGAATAGCAAGAAAGAGGTTAACTTAAAAACAATCCTTTTCTTCCCTTCTTTCATACTTTAAAAGGTCTAATCTGCCTACAGGCAATAAATACAGCTTGCCCTTGCCGATACTGCATAGGCTCACCCAGCTGTGACATTGGAGAACAGAAGAGACCAGCTTAATGGGTGGAGAGAAAAATAAAAGGTTGGCCGTAATTTCTTCAGTTTCGAGGAAGATTTGTCTTTAATGTCAGAACTAGTTCAAGTGAAGGAACAATGGTAACTCCCTCTAAGAATCTGTGCGTCTACTATATAGTCCCCTGGCTGGTTTTGACATCTAAACGTAGAAAGGGAAGGATAGAGATTAGAAATAAGTCAGTCCATTGGTTTTGTTAAAAATCCCTGTTCGTGTTCCCACTATTTATTTCACAGAAAAAAAAAATACAAAAAACATTTTCACATGTCGCTGCCCTCGGACATAACATCCTATTCTTACCTTTCCCCGCTCCCCCGGTGTACTTCTATGTCATCTTCAAGTCCCTGGCTGAGCGATCCCACCTCCAAATCCGAGACTTACCTCATCTGAGGGAGACAGCCCGCTTAGCCAATCACTGGCCAAGATGGGACGGCACCATGGCCAGTGATTGGCCGAGTGGGATGTCACCCCCAGGCGCATCTATCTCGAAAGTGGAGGTCGGATCGCTCAGCCAGGAACTTGAAGATGTAGGACAACATCGGGGGGAGTATGGAAAGGTAAGAATAGGCTCTTTGTTATGTTATCTCCATGGGCAGCAACATATGAACAGTTATTTTTGAGCAGAATATCCCTTTAAGTACAGATAAGAAAATGCAGAGACTGAAATATACAATATTACAGTCTATGTAATTGTTAAAGGGGTTTGTCAAGTTATTTTTTTACTTGTCCCCTATCCACACCACAGGGTAAAAGTATGAGATTGTAGGAGTCAGACCTCTGTGTTCCAGGATGGGGATGGGAGGGTGGATTCTCTAGAACGGCGCCCGACACCTTTGTTGTTAATGGAGCCGCAGGTCGGTGGGTGACCCGCAGCTCCATTCATTCTCTATGGACCCACCAGATAGCGGGGTGCTGTTCTAGAGATCCCCAGGGGGCACAGAGGTCGGACCCACCCCCCCCTCCCAATCTCATTCCTGTCCCAGTGACCATATCAAATTAGAAGCCATATCAAATTCATGTGGACCTATTTACAAAAGTCGGCTGGAGTTTGCGGATACTACTGGAGGAGAATTATAAATCACAACTAAGCCAATTGCTCTATATTTTAGTTGCTAATATACGATAGCACAGAGGGAGGGGGGAAAAACACTAGGTTGTTTTAAGTAGGCTCCAGGAAGACTGATAAGACTCCAAGACTAATCCGGAGCTATAATTTATAGTAATTGCAGCAGTGTGCATCTCCAGGCCACTTTCTATCAGAATAGCCATATATCCTGCAAGCTACCTGTAGCATTTAACTCAAGACCGTTAAGTATTAACAGCTATTCCCAGCTACTTAGCTTAGAAAACTAAATTTTGGCGGGAAAATCCTGTGGCTGCTCTCCGTTTACGGAGCCTATACCCTGTCAGATCATCAACAAGGTCACAAATACTACGATTAAAGGGAACCCATCATGCTGCCTGAACCAAAAGTAATCATGGAGGTCACTGGCAGGGTCTCCTGCCCATCAGCCTTGATAGATTGGTAGTGTACCTGCCTGCTGCTACATCAGCAGAGATTTCCTGTGTTAATCTGCATGTCCAGGTCTCAATGTGTGTGAACACGTTATGAGACTAACACACAAACTGCATTCTGATCCAATGGTGGTCACGCGCATGACTTGTTCTCTATGGAGGCCCAAACTTCTGGAATGACAGAGGAAATCTCTGTTTATCTGGCAGCAGACCCCTGTCAGGTACACTTTAAGGCTGGTAGGGCAGAAAGAAACCCCAATAACCCCTGGTTCAAGTTATGACAGATTTCCTTTAAGAAAGATGCCGAAGAGCGCAGCCCCAGACATCTTGATGCCTTCATCTATTCCCCAAATATCAGTTAATCATTGACTCATGTAATATATACCCAAGTCATCTTCTAGAATATTAAAGTGAAGACAAAACACAAAGAATGAAAAGCCTGTTCTTACCTCTTCTGGTTCTATCAGTTTGAACTCCATGCCTCTACCAGTCCAGGCTATAAAGTGGGAGTTCGAGGGATCGTCCAGCAAAGCCACAAGGAACTGCCATAGCTGCAAGGATCCACGTCTTTGGTATGGAGGTCCATCTCTATAGGTTCCAACTTCCTGTTTGATATCACCTGCTGTAATCCCAACAAAAAGGTCAGCTCCCACTATAACATTTCATAAACGTTACCTAATACACCAAAATAGCCATAGATTTCAGGATTAAAAATTCCCTTCCAACTCAAATTATACTCCACCTTACTATACTACATACTGAATCCTATGCTTGATGGTCAAACGTCGAGAGTGGCAGCCAAAAAGACCATTTATTAAGTACATTCTGGTAGAAAGGGGATTGGGGGGGGGGGGGGGGGGGGGGGGAGGGACATGCAACTTGTCACAGACATGTCAAAAAGTTTTCATTGGTCGGTAGTGTTGAGCGGAGAGGCCAAGCTGTTTGGGTTGGAGAACATTGCCGAACCCAAACACTCAGCATTTGGCTGTATCCATGTTTTCCGTGACTCCCTAGGTCTGCATTAAACCTCTGTAGCCATGGGGAGTCAAATACCCAGAGTTCAGATATGGAGAACATTGTTGAACCTGGCTTCTCCTCTCATTATTGGTCTTGGTTTCATTTTTTTTCGAATGACAAAAAGACCCCAACGAACCATTTGCAGATGTCACTTTAGTAGATGTAATAAAAGATTTGAGCCCCTCTTCCCAAAATGTACTTATAAATATACCTTTGGCTACCACTCTTGTTATCAGGCATAGTTGTCTGATATCCAGCCAAGACAACTATGGTAGAACCACCATAGTGGGTAGGAGCCCGGAACATTTTTATACTTCAAAAGGCACTAATTTATATAACACAAAAAGTACTGACCTTCAAATTTTTCTGGTACAACACAAGCATCATCTGTAAAACTTCTCATGGGCTTTTCATAGCCATATCCTACAAGGAAAACAGGAAAGAAGATATGGATGTTTGCCTTTATGTCCGAAACAGCCGGTGGTGTGATGGCAGATTATTCTTTTTTCCCTTTAAGTTATTTAAGTATTACTATCGTTTGAAAAACTTCCGACAAGTCATAACTTCTGACAAGTCATACATACAGATAGGCTAAGTATCCTACCAATCGCTAGATCAAGCTGGGAGGAGAGCTATGCTAAACACTTCTCTTGCAGGTGACAGATTCTAGAGTAAATCTATGGAGACCATCTCTAACCAACGGACACTCAAAAAGTTTTGATCGGTTGGAATTTTAATTCCAGAAAGTTTTTCAAGTGATCGTAATGCTTTAAATGACTGACAACCACTCCTATAAAATTATAAACTGTACTGATCTTTATATTTCTACTCTTTCTACTATGATGCTTAAGTAGTTTACATTGTACATGAGGAGTCTCTGACCTTGATGACCATCGGCTAACCCTTTAAAAAACAAGTTATGTGCTATATCCACCATCTACACCCTACAATCACAGCTTCTATTTTATGTCCTCCTTACTTTAAAAAAAAAGCCTAGCTATATAAAAAAAAAAAGCCCAAAAATATAATACACAAGTCATAATTACCATCCAAGTTTGGGTAGCCTTCCACGTTTCTGTACATGGACTGACAGCCAGGAACATCTGTCGAGAAGAAATGGAACATAAGTTGATAAAAAAAAAAGTAAAAATGTAACCGACAAATATTCTTACACTAAAATTCAATTCTGGTGCAAATCTAAATCTCCTAAAAATACACAAAGCAAACAAGTAAATGAGCCAGATGTGCTGTAGGTTTACATTATACCAAATCAATGTGGAAACGTATTGTAAACACATCTGAAAATCCTAATGACGCTTCCGTTTCTGATACCTTCCGAGTTTACGTTATTCCCCAATTCCAGCTGTTTAGAAGTTTTAGATACAATAAATAAAAGAAAATAAATAATTCTTTGGCTTCTAACATAAGCCTCAAATGTTAAATAAAGTTACATCACAAGTGCTCCGGACCAGATTCCTATAAGATGTGGACACCTGATGGGAGATTCCAACGATCCTAATGTAAAAAGTGGGTGCGCTACATAAGAAATGACAGCTGACAAGACTAGACTGGTGGCTTCGGAGCCGGGAGAGGAAGCCCATTAAAGTCTACAGTTCACTGGCCAGTTTTATGGCAAGTTCTTACATGGTGGATTTTCCGTGGAATTTCCCACCTGGAACTAATGCCCTCGAGAGGAGAGCAACTCAAGCCAGATTGTTCGCCATACTGGTGGCTTAAGTTGGATGCAGCACTAGGGATGTCCTGAAAAACATGGATACGTCCATAGGCTATATTTATGTTTTTCCAGACTCTCTAGGGCTGCATCCAACATTTTTAGCTAAACGCTGCATGACGGGACTCGAACATGCTCAAATTACGCTCATCTCTAATGCCGTCCAGTTACAGTAAAGGGGATGAGTTTTTACCCATGCAGTCCTAAAAATTTTGTTAAAAAACCCTTTGACATGTTTCTTTACCCTAGTGGCAGGAGGGAGCTAGAGTACATAGACTTCCTAGAGAAGCCATCTCCTGAAATGAGGACAGAGAGGGAAAAGCATCATTTTGAGTCTCCGCTCATTCTAGTGATTGGTGGGTGGGTTCACACTGCGTTTTTGCAATGCATTTGTGTGTATTTGTTTTGATCAGTTTTTCCATTTCCTTTTTTTTTTTACGGACACAAAAATTAGGTTGACTACATTTGTGTACGTCATAAAAACTGACCCATTGTGATTTATTATTTTTATTAGAATGGAAGTCAAAGCAAAAAATGGATTGCAAAAACGCAGTGGGTACCCGGCCTAAGAATCTTGTTGTACAAAAACATCTGTCTATACACTGCTTCAGTGACAAAACATCAGCACTGGAGGGTCTGGAGTCTACAGATACAACACAAGAGTAGTCATAAGTGACATGAATGTTTGTGTTTGTTAAGCATTTGACCCCCAGTAGCTGGAGAAGTTGGGTGCAGCCCTAGCGAGTCCTGGAAAATATGGATACACGTTTTTCTGGCAGCCCTAGGGCTGCATCCAACTTCTCCAGCCACTAGGAGTCAAATGCCCAGCAAACTCGCCGAATCACTACACGAGAGTACTAAGGGGAGGTAAGTTGATTTGACGGTTGGTTACAGGGCGGCACGATCACTGATCCACGTAGAAGGCTTTGTAAACGAGCACTGATCTTCTAGATTGACACAATTGTTTACAGCGCATTGTTATTTACATTTCTTTCCCTCCCATACACAGACGTGCATGTTCATTTCAATGGGGAGGAGAAGAGAACCAGCTGCTACCAGACACCTTCAACAGCAGCTTCTCCCCCATTGGAACAAAGAATTGGGCACGGAGAAATCCAACATGGCTAATCCTTCCTCAACATCTATCACTGGTGCAGAGGAAGATGTCCCCCCACGTACAGATAGGTGGGCATGGACATCTAATAGTTGGTTGTGAGATGTTCCCATTGCTGACCAAGAATAAGAAACTTATCAAATATCTGCAGATTGGCCCCTTCTGTAGTTCATCCCTGTCTACTTAAGGCTCCTAGAACCCGAAGCTAGTTTTATTCCTGAATTCCAAGAATCGTCTCCTTATTCTCGCAGCTTCTCCTTTAAATGGAAATGTTAAGGCTGCAGTTTGGTCGTGTCAGTCGAGTATTTGTAACCTCTATAGCAGAGATGTTTTTCTTCCCAGCGCCTTAATAGCCTTGGGCAGAAATACAGTAACAGATAGTGTTACCGCAAGACAGCCCATATTTCTGGTATGATGTCAGCTGCCTATGAAAAAGCAGCCGAGTTTTGTAAGCCGGCACCAGAACAGCCCTACGGGGACTTCTTGTCTTTCTCTCGTCCTCCATTTTGTGAATGAAATTCCTCAGACTCCATTCAGAGAGTGAGGAGCCCATGTATGAGTTAGTGACTCGCAGGCAGGTGGGAGGGAGCGAGCTACAATTCAAGGTTGTAATGCAATCCTGGTAGAGGATGCAGAAAATGTGGAGCTAGAAAATGCAAGGTCAGAGGACAGAGAAGAAAGTCGCACAAGGCGAGAACCCGCTCGACTGCAAAGTTATTCTTTACTCGGAAAAAAAAAAAAAAAAGTGTGTCCAGATGTCTCGGTTTCCAGAGTCAGTCTTGATAAGTGTCTACATGTATAAAAGCCTTGTCCAGACAGGCACATACCTACTGTATACAGACAAGCATACAGTCTCTCTCTACTTGGCTGTAAAGAACACTTGGAAGAGACCAGAATGGATACGTAAACCTGCACCGTATGGTGGTCCACAAGCAGGGGCGTAACTAGAAATGCCTGGGCCCTATAGCAAACTTTTAATTGGGCCCCCCTTCCTTCCCAACTGACCCTAAGCTGTCCACCTGGTGCTCTAAACTATGACAGTTTAGGGGGCCCAGTGTATTGAAGGAGCGGGCAATGGGGCCCCCCTGATGTGGTGGGCCCCATAGCAACTGCTATGGCTGCTATAGTGGTAGTTACGCCACTGTCCACAAGGTTATCCTCAGTTGTAATCTGTAGTTATTGGGTAATGATAAATCAGCTCCTATACACACTGTATCTTTGCAACCTCACCTAACAGGCGAGGTGGTGGTCTAGAGAGAAAAAACGAGACCTGATGGATTTCAGCTGCACAAAGCATTGGATTTAAAGGGAAGCCGTCAAAAATAAAAATTAGATTAAAAGTGTAATTTGTATTTTGTCAACTTAAAATCTCTTGGAAGAGTCCAATGGATACTTTATCAAGGAATGCAGTCACAGAGTAAGACCTCCCACTGGACTTCTAAGTCCAGGGGGCATTTACACGTTCTGTAGCTTCCGTGCACGGACCGTAATCATAGAAATCCTGGCATCATGTAGCATTATGATGCTGGGAGCGCCAAAACTGTTTAAATCTTCGTGCTACTGTACTGATATAGCCACGTGGCTGTATCGGTACAGTAGTACTAAGAGTTAAACTCATGATTAGGGATGAGCTTTTACAGTACTAGCAAAGGCTCAGCCATCGGCTTGTCAGCCGGATGTCTTTAAACTCTGTGCCACTCCGGGTGCCTGGAAAAGCTGGATCCGGTCTTGGGAAACTTTTTCCAGTTTTCTAGGACTGGATCCAGCTTTTCCGGCAGGCTGACAAGCCGTTAGCCAGGTCGAGCGAAGCGCTTGGCTAGTTCTGTAAATTCGCTCATCCCTATTCATGATAATCATGTAGGACAATGCCAGTTAATTCAGATCTGTAAAACATCACGTGAATGCCCCCTTAGTGTCGCCAGAATATGCTAAGTTTGGCAGGACTGGCCCACCATCTAATAAGTAGAATGGTCTCATGACTCTGCCCTACCTGTAGATTTCAGGGGAGAGAAGGATCGGCATTTTGTGGGAGATAGTCTGGCAGTGGTCTAACATCTCTATCCCCCCAATCCACGAGAACACAGCATTTGGCAGATAGCCGCCTTGTGCACATGGTGGAACCAGTCGCACTGGATATGCAGTCCATTCAGCAGGCATGTTATAGAGCAGGAGGAGCTGAACAGACTGACCGTATCTCGTGAGAAGTTTCTAGGATAACTTGTGATTTATTCTTGGCAATCTCTGCTTATTCGGGACTAAGTAGTCATGTGGGCGGTCCAACTGAGTGATTGACACTTAGAAAGATGACAGAACTACCTACTTGACTATTTAGCTCAGAATTACAGATTTGCATGAACAAATAAGTTATACTGAAACTCTTCCCAGAAAATTACATATCAGTATGCCAAGCTCCTCCTACCCTATAACATGCCACCTGCATTTCTGATGTGACAGGTTCCCTTTAAGGCTTTAAGAACTTGAGTTACTAACTTTCCTGACCAAAGGAGAAGATTTCCAGGAATCTGGACTGATTGTTTCTAGTTCCACCTACAGATATCATCTATAATCATAAAATCATTCAGACCATTAGTGACCACCTTTAAGCCTAACAACTCAGACTGTGCCTCCCCTTTGCAAGTCTTTAATTATTGATTCTATACCATAAAAGTCAATGATCTATATCCTGCACTTGCGAAAGAGGTTGTCCAGGACTTCCCTGTAATATAATCCGTCAGGTCCCTAGTAGTGCTCCAGACACTGCTCCCCAGTCAGAATCAAGCAACCCCTATGACTAGATGGAAGAAAACCACAAATGGGAATTGAGGTACCTCGCCGTGTGCTTCTCCCAGTTCTATTCAGTCAGCAGTGTGTGCATGTACAGTAAACTAGAGATGCGCTAACCAAGTCTTACAGAGATTCAGCAACTTTGCAAAAAGTTTTTTTTTTTTCAGAGTTCTACGAAATTAGTTCATAAAGATGGTGGAGACACACACAAAAAAAAGGATATGCTTCCCCCTCCACGCGCCCCCATTGTCCTCCCATGGGTCTCCAGTGTCTCAAGGCAACTTCACCCCACTCAATCACTGACGAGATTGACAGCCCACTCAGCCAATCACTGGCCGTGGTGTTGTCCCATCTGTCAGTGATTGGCTGAGTGTGATGAAGGGAGGACACCAGGGACAGGTAAGTATTGATGAGCAAACTTAAATGAACCGCACTAATGCTACGTTTACACAGAGCGATAATTCACCCAATTGATCGTTTAACGATTTTAAAGCAACGATTGGGTTTTTATAACGATCAGTGTTTAGATGAATAAATCGTTAGAAAAATCTTAAAATTCGTAAGAAAAATCGTTAATGCAATAGTTTAAGATCGCTCAAGACCATCTTTTACATAGGGTAATCTTTGAAAGACTGTTTACACGAAACGATCTGCAAATTTTTAACGAACGATGAACGACGATTTGAGAACATGTTGAAAGATCAAAATGAGCTATTTTTCGCTCATCGCTTGATCGTTTGTGGTGTTTACACGGAACGATTATCGCTCAAATGCGATCGAAAATTTGAACGATAATCATTCCATGTAAACGCAGCATAATACAGCTCAATAGTTTACCTGTTTTAATTCGGTTTGTTTAAAGTTCAGTTCGGACGAGTCCAAACCTTGCTTCAAAGTTCGTCGAACCGAAATTTTGGAAAGTTCGCTCTAAAGTAAACTAAAAGCTCTATAGACTCCTGACCATTACATCGCTAATAGAGACAGAAAGACACCTGAGCTCATAGCTCAGCACTAGACTAAAAGACAAAACCCTGCATTAAGAATCCCTATCCAGACAGAACCATTTATTCATCCATACATTATAGCTTTCCGAGAGCGGAGGAAACCGGAGGAAATTAAAACTCCATTTCTAACACAAACCAGGCTCCTGACAGGTCTCGCGGTGTCATTTCACGGCCAGCCATTCTCATGAGTTTTTATAACACTCTACTTAATTCATATAGGTGCCTGAAACAAGCCGTTTTATTTACATTCCTACGTATGCGGCGGCGCGGCGCTGTACCGACCAGACAGACATTAGCTCATTAGCGAAGCAGACAGACTGCATGGAGGCAACGGGATACAAGGAAAGGCAAGCGCTTAAAGGGACAACTGCCTCCGCCTCTTCCTCCATCTATACAGCCGTATAGGAAGCTTACAGTCATTACCCATCAAAGAATCTACATTTAACCCATTAGGTAGAAAATTAACACTTTACAATTTCAATCATTCAAATAAATTATGGAGATACTTGTATGGCCAGCCATCATTTATAGGTGTAGCAATGCCTGCTGTCCTATAGCAACAATGTTCTTTGGTGCCCATAGCAACCAATCACAGCTCAGCTTTCACTTTACCACAGGCGACAGATGAGCTGTGATTGGTTGCTGTGGGCAGTTTACACCAGTGTCTGTTTTACATAAAGCTGGGCTAAAGCTCTTTGGTTTCCCATAGCAACCAATCACAGCGCAGCTTTCAAATATTAATGAGCTCTTGTAAAATGAAAGCAGGAGCTGTATAAGTGTGAGTTCACACTGCGTTTTTGCAATCCGTTTAACGGATCATTTTTTTTTTAACGGTCAAAAAAGTAGTGTCAACAGTACTTTATTGTGCATAAAAAAAAAAAAAAAAAACGCATGCGTTTTGATCTTTTTTTTTAACAATGGAAGTCAATGGAAAAACGGATCAAAAACAGATGCACACAAATGCATCCGTTTTTTGCAAAAAAACGGATCCTTTAAAATGATGCTGAAAACGCAGTGTGAACCTAGCCTTACCCAAAAAAAAAGCAGTTTAATCCCCCGGGTACAACACAGGCAGCAGCGGGGAAGTAGTAATCTGGGCGGCTCCCTGCCCGTATTTAGTCACCGCTCTCTGTCTGTCAGCTCTCTGATGATTGACAGACAGTCCTTACTGTCCTCTCCGCCTGTCAATCATCCCCTCCGAGAGCGATGACAGGCAGAGCGCGGTGACTAAATACGGGCAGGGAGCCGCCTAGATGACTTCTTCCCCGCCGCTGCCTGTGTTGTACCCGGGGGATTAAACTGCTTTTTTCGGGTTATACAGCTCCTGCTGCAGCCGTGGCCGGTACGTGCCGCTGCAGTAGCTGTATACAGCGGTTCAGGGAACCACATCAGCCCGATTGGGCTGATTGGTTCCCTTTAAGATCCAACAGCATCTTCAAACGGTTACTGACAAAGACTCAGATAACAAAGTTTAAAGATTTTGCATTTTTATATGCTGTTAAGCCTCTGCATCCAACTTTGTCAGCCATCGATATTCAAATGCTGAGTGGCCCGACTTCAACACTATAGTACCTTCCAGAAGTGCTACTAAAAAGTAAATCGATACTGGTATGACTAGTAACTTACCCAAGTGACCACAGCAGGGCGGCCAGGAGTCAAAGCCCCCCACCCCCACCCCCAGTCCATTAATTTTACAAAGCTGGATAACCCCTTAAAACAGATGTTTGTGTTACATGGTGCCCATTCAAATAAGGGTGGGTCAGATTGAGTCCATCTTGATGTAATCTTTGCAGTGACCTCCGGGGCGTATAGAAAGGGATTATCACCAATTAAAGATGAACAGCACTTGCTTAAAGTGCGGAAGAAAGTTTGGAATTTAGAGAATTTACCAGCAAGGCATGGAGCCTTATATAAAAGACGTTCTACCGTGACTAATCCCCCTTTATGGATAAAGACAAAAGTCTTACCTGAATCATATGCATAATCTGTCTGCTCCTGCTTGATGATCACATTGGATGGGTATCGGTGAGGCCTGCTGGTTCCAGCATGGTTGGCCTGGTCATACATAGGGTCATGGTACTCCTGTTTGAAGCTTTGCTGTGGATACTGGAGACATGGCTCAGACATCTGGCGTTGGTAATTCGCTGGAGACTCCCTGGTCATGTTCTGTGTGGATGGAAAGGAGTGGCACATCTCTGGCAGCTGCTGTTGGTACCGGGACCTGAACGTGATAATTGGAGAGTTAGAAGAAATAATGCTATAGCGATAGCTGTGTCAACATTCAGTGCCATCGCCACTATGGTTCCCGCGAACAGGTTAGTCACCAGTGGCTTTTGCCTGTCCTGCCGGTCTTGATTGATATATCTCTACCTGTGCACAATCAAATCAAGGCTGGCAGGGCAGGGAGAAGCTACTGGGGACCACCCATAACTTGTGTAGGGCAGCATGAAAGTGATGATGGGTTCCATTTAAAGGGGTAATCCAGGATTAGGAAAAATTCTTGAAAAAACGCACCAGCCATCTTCAGGTTGGGTGTGCTATTACAATTCAGCTCCATTCACTCCAATAGAAAGGAGCATCAAAATCCCACTCAATCTGAGGACAGGAGAAGTGCTGTTTTTGGAAGAAAGCGGCCATGTTTTTCTAAGCTTGGATAACCACTTTAGTTGTATTTTTTAGGGGAATTTGTTCACGTGGTATATACTTTGACAGTTTGAGGACTATACATTTTGCGATTTCTGGTCAACTATACCTACCCATGTTCCATGAGATATCCTCCAGACTGAACAGGCTGTGATGAGCCCTGTGGATTGACATATCCTCTGTCCTGTCTGGAAAAGTGAGGGACTGGGGATGCTTGAGCACCCTGATTTGGGGACTTGATGTTGACTTGTCTCGATGTTTGGTCATAGGCACTGCGGACAGAAAGAACATTTAAGTTACAATCCCAAACCAGTATAAACTAGTAACCAACTAGACAGCCCTATAATAAACCCGGAGCCGAGCAAGCACGTCACTCACCTGGCATAAAGGCACTGTTCCCCATTACGGTACTGAAACGGTTTCTGGCTGCATGAAAGACTGGGGTCTGAACAAGAGCTCGGCTGTTCCTTTTTGATTTTCACCGGAGGGCTGTGAAAAGCAACTGGAAGAGAGACAAAAAAAAAAAAAGTTCTGTAAAAAAGTCAGTAAACCTTCTCACAGCTTAGGCTTACAAGTTGATCAGTGTTTTTCATCTAGTGTTGAGCAGGACCAGAGTATGGAATTTTGCATTAGACTACACAGGACCCCTGCAGTTTTTACTAAGGAGCTGTAGACTGACATTACCAAGGCTGCCTTACAACCCTCTCTGTTCAGAACAAAAAGGTTGGCCATGGTGATGCTGAAAGCCAATGTGCCTGATGCTTCTTTCCATCAATATCTGTCAAAAAGTTGGAACAACACTATATACATGGTCAGCCAGTCCCACCAACATTATCAGGCTTAGCCAACATTTGTCTTACCACCCGTAGTCCCAATGTCCAATCTAAAGTTGGATACACAATAAGAGGGGATCAGCTTTAGATCATGCTCAAAGCTCAAGTGTCAAAGAGGCATTGCCAAGTTATAGCATGCAGGACGTCTCTCCCACACCCCTGCTACAGGGCTTGGCTTCCAGGACTGAGCCCTGTATGTCAGTCAAGAGATCCAGAAAATGTAGAAAAAAAACATGTGCTTGAGATCCAGCGCTCACCCTTCATGTGATCAGGACCTGGTGAACACAGTATTAAGTCTTCAAAATGCATTATCCAACTAAAAGAAACCTTCCTGCACCTAAGGGGACATTCACACACAGCCGCATGCCGTGTCTACTGGCATCATATTGATACATGCCGGGAATTCCCCGATGCCAGCACGCAGGTTCATGCTTCGTAGCATCTGTGATCAACAGTGTGTGAATGCCCCCTTAAAGGCCCTATTCCACGGAACGATTATCGGCCGTATTTGGCTGATAATAGTCCCGTGGAATAGAAGGCAACGATCAGCCGACATTGTTACAGTCATTAATTTTTCAACATGTTATAGCAGCGATGTGCTGCCGTCGCTTTGAGGAGTAGGAGCAGCAGACCGCCGCTATCCTCTATAGGCTGCCTGGACAATCTAGCGATGACCTGGGCAGCCCCCCTCCCCCACCTCTCTGCGGCCCTTCCCGCACTCACCCGCTCGCTGCCGCATGTATTGGCAGCGAGCGGGGAACGTTTGCCCCTCTCCATCGGCCCATGGAATAGGGACTTTATACTGGCATCTGGTTTAAACACCGAGACTGGCAGAGTGGCATCAAGGATGCGTGCTGGACCTAAAGCCCCTATTTTTCTACATTTTCTAAAACTGCTCTCCTCAACTCCTCCTTTTCCCTGTGGCAATCCCTTTAATTCAGCTGAATTCACCTGGTTCAGGGGAGATTGGCTGACCATCTATATAGGGCACTGTGGCCTCAATGGTAGATGTCACAGGAAGGCTGGATTACAACTTTTTATTCTCTGGGAGATAAGCCGCCACCACCAGAAGAGCATGCAGAGCCAAGCATGCATGTTTATAGGAAAGGGGTAGACAGAGCAAATGTTTGGCCGACAGTTATCTAAGAAGCATACTGTTGTATTTTTATTTTTTTTGCAGAAATCAATAGTACAGGCGATTTTAAGAAACTTTGTATTTAGGATTATTAGGCAAATATGCCATTATCTGCATTCAAAAAGACTTTCCCCAGGTCCCCCTCTCCTCTCTCTCATTCACTGCTCATTATCAGGAAATCTCGACTCTTACACCAATCGAGCCCTGTGTAACCTATGGAGAGGGGAGGGGGTAGGAGGGAGATTAGTTGACAGCAGAGAGCAGAGAACAAAGGATTACACAGCGGGAGCTGTATGAAAGCCGGTATTCAGGAGGTCAGTGCTGACTTCAGAGGAGATAGCCCGGTGATGTAGCTGTAAATTAACTCTTTGTTGTCCTGTTTTGGTGCCTCATCTCCCTCCACCCCTCCCCCCTCCATAGACAACCATAAAGACAGGGGGGAGAGCTTCAAACTGCTTTTTCATGATAAAAATGCATTTTTCGGCTAATAAACCCAATTACAAAGTTTCTTAAAATGCCCTGTACTATTGATTTCTGCAAAAAGAAAAAAAAAAAAAAATTGACAGTGACACTAAGTTACTGGAGTTAACGTCAGCCAACCATTTAAATATTCATAGTTTATAGACATACAAGCTGCTATCTTTTGCTCTACCAAGTTTAATCCTGAAAGCCATGAACTGCACTTCCTACTTAGCAATTAACAGCAATTAAACCCTCTTAAGTAGTCTGGCAGGCTGCAGGAGACCCACCCAACACTTAGAGGTACAGGCCCGCAGGACATTCCAAGGTGCTTTCAGGTAACACATGACAAATGGTTTCCACTGGTAAGAACTACGATTTCCATGAAATTAGATTCATATTAAATTATGTAGGAGTTGTTTGATTCTAAATGTGCTGCCCCTTTATAAGGTTTTACCATGTTTTTACAAATTCATACTTTTTTTTAAAGTTTCACTGTCGTTTTTTTTTTTTTTTTTTGCATAAATCAATAGTACAGGCAATTTTAATAAAAACTTTGTAATTGGGTTTATTAGGAAAATATGCCATTATCTGCATTCAAAAAGACTTTCCCCAGGTACCCCCCCCCCCTCCTCTCTCTCAGTCACTGCTCATTATCAGGAAATCTCGACTCTTTTACATCAGTCGGGCCCTGTCTGTTCTATGGAGAGGGGAGGAGGGAGATTAGTCACCAGCAGAGAGCAGAGAACAAAGGATTACACAGCAGGAGCTGTATGAAAGAAGGTATTCAGAGTTCAAAGAGGTCAGTGATTACTTCAGAGGAGATAGCCCGGTGATGTAGCTGTAAATTAACTCTTTGTTGTCCTGTTTTGGTGCCTCATCTCCCTCCACCCCTCCCCTCTCCAGAACAAAGAAGACAGAGGGGAGAGCTTCAAACTTCTTTTTTTATGATAAAAATTTATTTTTTGGCTAATGAGATTTAAACGCCAGTGACACTTTACGGCGTCAGATGTAACTGAAGGTTTTTTTTTTTTTTTTTTTTTTTTTTTAAACTCTGCTGGGTTTGTTCTTTTCCTCTTTTTCCAACTCTTACTCCCGTGACGTGGTTCGAGTCTTGCTTGGCCAATGACCTCTTGATCCCCTGGATATAAAAACTCATTTAGCTGCGTCATACCTCGTGTGCAGAAAACACTTCACATACTAAAAACACTACCAGTCCAACTAGGCAGGGGCACAACTACCAGGGAAGAGGTGTGCACAAAACTTGTAATCTTAGCACTTAAGGGGCCCAAAAGTCAGGATTGCTTCCTCGTTTTTTTAGTGCAAAGTGGCACCCCGGGTCCACTGTAATGCACACCTCCATTCGAAAGACAAGTAGCTGGACATGCAACTGTGTAGAGTTAACATGGAAGGTAACAGAAGGTTTTTGTGCAAAATGGGGAAGCTCTGTGCAAAAATATTGCTGGTGGAAAATATGTTTAAAGGGGTACTCCGGCAAAAATCTCTTTCAAATCAACTGGTTTCAGAAAGTTATATAGATTTGAAATTTACTTCTATTTAAAAATCTACAGTCTTCCAGTACTTATAAGCTGCTGTATGTCCTGCAGGAAGTGGTGTATTCTTTTCAGTCTGCTCTCTGCTGCCACTTCTGTCCATGTCAGGAACTGTAGCAGGAGAGGTTTTCTATGGGTATTTGCTACTACTCTGGACAGTGCTCTCTGCCAGACTGAAAAGAGTACACCACTTCCGGTAGGACGTACAGCAGCTGATAAGTATTGAATTTTTTATTTAATTTTTTTTAATATAGAATTATAAAATCTCTGGTATCAGTTGATTTGAAAGAATTTTTTGGGGTGAACAACCCTTTAAGCCAGATTATCATAATTACCTAAGACACAAGGCCGCTCTGGTTGCTCTTTGTCTAGTCAACAAAACAATATCAATTTCACATAAATGTAAAAATTTGTCTCTTTGCATCATTTTCCCCTATGGGAGCCATGTGACAGTGGAAGAACCTGGTGAAACGTATGTAAAATCATTAGACACCCAGCAATGACGTCTTTATCGGTCCTTCCCTCACTACTCACTAGAAATTGCTTGTTTGCAGCTTCCCAGTGTAGCCATGTGACAGGCGTCAGGGGATGGTGCAACACACTTGCAAGGCTCTCACCGGAGACGCTACTTCCTTTGGGGACAAGACTGCGTTCACATTATTGCTGCCTGTAAACAGCGGCGTCCAGAGCCAAGTCAGAGGGAGATTCTTTGCTTTTTATTTATTTTTTTTTTAAATTAAAAATAATCCCATCATGCATAGACAGCCAAAGCTAAAGCTTTGGTTGTCCAGGCATGATGGGGGTTGTAGTTTTGCAACAGCTGGAGAGTCAAGGTGGAGCACATTGCCCTCGGTGTGTGCGGCCAGTGCGCCAT
The DNA here is from genome assembly GCF_027789765.1 of Dendropsophus ebraccatus. Classification (NCBI taxonomy): domain Eukaryota; kingdom Metazoa; phylum Chordata; class Amphibia; order Anura; family Hylidae; genus Dendropsophus; species Dendropsophus ebraccatus. Next base: position 14,939,013 of record NC_091467.1, on the reverse strand, counting down.
TCATTCTGTATGGAGCTTACGGTGCGATGTGATTTTACGCCTGGTTCGCAGCATTCTGTTAATTTCGTCCGAAAGATAAGCGAATACCCAAAACATCTAGGTCAAAGGAAAGGGAATCTGCAGCCCACCAGCTGTTACAAAATAATTCCCATCATGCTTTATGCATTGAGGCATGATGGGAATTGTAGTTTTGCAACAGCTGGAGGGCCTCTCATCCTTATTCAGTGATCTAGGCTGTCAGTGCTTGGTAGTGGTCCCTACGAGACCACAGTGGTAAGCAGGCACAGGCTGTGTAAGAACTCCTTAGGGTCCTATTACACGGGCCGATAACTGTACACGAGCGCTGATCTGCTAGATTGGCGCTCGTTTACTGGGCCTATTACACGGCCCAATAATGGTTTAACCAGGGCTGCATGGACATAGTTACCGATGTCCTTGCAGCCCTTGCTTGAACTCTATACACTACCTATCCATGCTGCAGGGCTCCTCTTCCTCTGTGCTTCTCTTTGGGTCCCACGCGCTGCTGCTCCAGAGCGCCCTGTCTCAGCTGACAGGCTGCTCAGCCAATCACTGGGCGCGGGGGTCCAGGCCAGTGATTGGCTGAGCGGCCTGTCAGCTCAGATAGGCCGCTCTGAAGCTGCAGCGTGCGGGACCCGAAGAGAAGCACAGAGGAAGAGGAGCCCTGCAGCTGATCGTTTGATATAGATTTAGACGTATAATTTTCGGCCACCGACCGTGCATCGCTACGGGTAATAGCGGTGCACGGTCGGTGGCTGAAAGTTATACGTCCAAACCTATATCAAACGATCAGCTGATGATCGTTGTGTTTATTACACGGAGCGAAAATCGGCTGGATAGGGCCGATTATCGTTCCGTGTCATAGGACCCTTAGGGTGGCCATACACCTTCAATAAGCAATGGTTAGACAATTGCTAAGGCATCAGTTCTCTCTCCAGACCGGCACCCGTCCTCCCATACACAGGAACGTTCAGCATGACAGAGTAATCCTTTGTTCTCTATGAGGACTGTTTATCCACAGTGAGAGCGCTCTGATTGCGGCTTCTTTCTCTCAGAACAAAGTGATCGGATGGTGACTTTCCATCACGCCCGACCTCTCTCTCCATCTGCACCTGTCTGGTCGGTCGGTCCCCATACACCGATGGCTGAACTCGCCACAAGCGGCAGGTACAGCTGACTAAAGTATAAGGAGTATGGGGAAGTTTAGGCCTCTTTCATAACAGCACAGTACCAATAGAGGATTGTGCGGTGGTTGATCATTTTCCATTTGGGGGATTTGAACCCCCTGAGCCATCAGCAAGGTCCTTGAGGTCAAAACATCCAGCCAAATCTGTCCAACAGGGTTGTCGTACCCCTTTCTCCCAAAACCATAATAAAAAGAGTACAGCTTATAGTCATGCAGAAGACCAAACCAGACTCCGAGCGGTACAAATTGTGAATGAGGCTGAAATTTGCTTGGAACATTCAGGTTTTTTGAAGCTTCGAAACCAACAGGACCTTGTTCATAGTCCCCGAAGCTGTAATGAGTCAGCTCTATTTAATGGAGAGCGGGGTGTCAGTCAGAAGAGATTTCACAAGCAGACCATTATCCTCTATAGTAAAAGCCTAAAGGAAGTGTTCCCCGGAAAGATTGGATTGTGCTCCAAGTCTCCGGAGAGAGGACAGGAGCCCAGTCTCATTCTACCGTAATGGTATAAATTATAAGCAGCTTGGGGTTGTGTAGGGAATTGTTCACCAGAGAGGTGGGTGGGCGGATGGGACATTTCCTAGTCCAGAGATGTAGCGCTGGCTTTAGGCTATACAAATGGCCCTATTACTGCTGTACATGTCAGGCCTCAGGATCTAAAGGAGGACCTATGGTGATGAAGTACTGAAGAGCCATTGCCTCTATTGCTGCATTAATATTTAATAAGCCCTTAAGGAGAATTAACTAAGAGATGCAGATAGAGGAAAATGGTAAGTGACTTCTATGTGTAAGTGCAGGGTAATCGCTGCATAGCGGGAAGCAGATCACCAGGTCATAAGTCTACCCATCCCCATTCTAGCTGGTGTCACAGTTTACCCTATACCTCATTGGGTAGCTTTTTATAAAAAAAAAATATGTTGCACTTTATGCATTTATGTTGTAAACCAGGGATGGGGAACTTTCGGCCCTCCAGCTGTTGCAAAACTACAATTGCCATCATGCCTGGCTAAACCTTTGGCTGTCCGGGCATGAGGGGAATTGTTGCTTTGCAACAGCTGAAGGGCCGAAGGTTCCCCATCCCTGTTGTAGAGGATGCAGGGAGGGGGCACATAGATGCAGACATGTAGAGAGGGCACCAAATCAGGTTGTTTCGTAATTCTTTATTGTACATCGACAAGATGCTGCCAGGTATTGGCAATAAGTAAAAGGGGGAAGGAGCCCAAAGACCACAGGTCGCATAGATCAAGGCAGCATGCACCGGCACCTGTAGAGTGTTCTATTTTGCTATAGGCTCCTGTACACAGAGGAAAGTCAGCAGACTTCAGCTAGACTATGATTAAAGGGGTTATCCAGCACTACAAAAACATGGCCACTTTTCCCCCTCTCTTGTCTCCAGGTCAGGTGTTTGCAATTAAGCTCCATTTACTTCAAACCCCACCCAATCTGGAAACAAGAGAGGGGGGGGGGGGGGGAAGTGGCCATGTTTTTGAAGGGCTGGATAACCCCTTTAAATACTAAACATGAGCAAATTTGGAGTATGTTCAGGTTCATCCGAACCAGAGCATGCAGCATTAAGTCAGCTGTGGCTGAAGAAGTTGGATGCAGCCTAAAGGCCGCTTGGAAAACAGATACAGCCATAGGTCTTTGGCCATGTTTTCACGCCTCCCTTGGTTGCATCAAACTTCTTCAGCCATCGGTAATCAAATGCTGAGTGTTCAGATTCAGACGAACCTGAACATACTCAAAGTTCGCTCATCTCTACTGGATGCCAAATGTTCTTGTTTTTTTTGGGGAGATACCTGGCAGCAGTTTACCCCCTCTCCCCCTCCATTCAAAACACATGAACATTGAGCCAAGCTTAGCCTTCATGTGTATGGGAGGGGAGATCAGGATTTAGCCATTTGCCAAAGGAGCTTTGGGCCAACAGCCATCCCATGTGTATGGCTACATTATGCTTTGTCATCTACTTCATCTATATGAATGTCCTGCTGATTATTAAATCAAAAAGGAAACCGTACTCTACTACCCTGGTCCTACCCACAGTTTCCAGTGAGACGACATGTGACTGGAAGTAGAGGGCAGCAGAGACTGGATCTGCCTGCTCAGCCAATGACTGACTGCCACAGGAATCAGGGACTGGGAACTGCAGGGGATCAAGGTGCATGAGTATAGTTTCCTATTCTTGTAGCAACCTCACCTTTCAAAAAAAATTTCTTGGGCAAGATTAAAATTCGATTTATATATAGTTAATATACAATTTTTAGTATACTTAAACAATAACAATAAGTATAAGATGTACCTGGTATGTTGTTATTGAGAAGCTTTTAGTAGTTTGTATTGCAGGTCTATGTTTTTTTTTTTTTCTGTACTGTAGTAGACCTTACGTCATCCCATAGTCCCCAGGCTATACCATATTTGGTTTTTTTTATACTTTATAGCCGCAGCGTCACGCTGTGCTCAAATATAAAGGATACCCACTTAACCATTCTTCTACCGGCACTACAGGAAACTGGAAGGCATAGGAAAAAAAAAAAAAAACTCTGCACAACCATGCCATAAAGGGGTTAAACCGAGGGCACACAAAGCAATGTACATTGTTCAGGGACAAGTCTAAGCGTGACACACCCACAGGCCAGACCAGACACTTCCGAAACAGCTCCGCGCAATCTGTTATGGGAGCAACACAAACCCCTTTGAAAAGACGGCATCCATAACAGAGAGAAAGGCCCGGGCTGCAGACACATTTTATCATGCAACCTCATTCACAAAACCTATTTATAGGAGGTGGCAGCGACACACCTAGAGCGTTTAACCCCTGCACTGCCAACAGTGGGTTTTAAGTTTTAATTCCATGCAATTCCAGGAAACCGCTTGCAAACCAAAGTTACACATACGTGGGAGTCTGAAACGAGAGACGGATAAACAATCTTTTCCTTTTATCAAATCAGCATGGTTAAAAGCCTGCCTGCTGTGCCTGGTGTGCAGCTGGTGTCCTATAACCAGTCAATACAGAGTCTATGTCCTCCATCCACGTGAGCAGCGGGAACGCAGAGCACTAATGACCTCTAATGGAATCACACACATTAGTATAGGGCAAGAGCATGGCGCATGGGGCTGCCGCTGCATACACTGGATAAGTGGAGCTACAAATCTCCAGCGTAACCATTAGAAAGAAGACGAGGAACAATTTGTCCAGTCACCTAAGGAGAATTTACAGGTTGTCTGCCCTGGAGTATCGCAGCCTATAACACGGGGAGGTCAATACAATGCACGGGATATACAGAACAGACTATTACCGTACATCGCCAGAACATTTCCTATGCACGGCCCAATGCAACCAGGATATACAGAACAGACTATTACTGTACATCGCCAGAACATTTCCTATAGAAAGAAATTTTCAACTTTTATCCCATATTAAGTAAAGGCCTCATTACACCAAGAGATTATCGGCCGTACTTTGCCAATAATTGTTTGGTGTAATAGGACGTGTTAAACAGACCACAATGTCGGTGGATCCGAATCTTTCAACATATTTAAAAAACCCGGTTGATGGTCTGCAACTCATCGCACCACATAGACTGCCACCGACTTTAATGGGCAGCCTGGAAGATCTAAGGATAGTCCGGGCAGCCCCTCCTGCTGCTCCCCACTCGCTGTCCGTCCGTGTAATAGCACAGGCAGCAAGCAGGGAACCAGGGGGAAGAGAACGCTCATCTGGCAGGTCGGCGGTTGCTTCCCCCTCATTATTGTGCCGTGTAATAAGGCCTTTACTTAGGCCTGGGCCTAAAGATAAAACCTTGATTTTAAACCTGTGAATGTGTGGCCAACAGTGCTCTTCCATTCATTCTAGACCACTACCTGATCCCTACATACTACATGAATGTTTGGCTCGGGTAAAATGTTTACATGTTGTAGAGGTGAAGAGGGAAGGTAACCACTGCCAGCTTAATTCCAACAAAATAGGATCAAGCAGTTGAAATCGAACAGTTTATACCCAGACGATCATACAGGACCCCCTTTTTGACAATGCCCTGGAAGGGTGAAAATCATAGCAATAGCATCACCAACAACGCCGCCCACATTCCATTGCTCCGGTCCTCTGGTGCTTAACTATTTTTTGAACCACGGCCCGGTTCCTGCGCACGGCCCCAGTCTATTCCCAGGCACTGGCCCAGCTTCAAGCCCTCAAGGCGTTCTGCCCTCCCATCTTTGATGCTGCTCAATTACAATCAATGAAGCCGCGACACAGAGGGGAAAGGGTTTTGTCCCACAGGGGGCAGACAGGCCCACCATAGGCTATATCCATGTTTTCTTGGCAGCCCTAGGACAGTATTTATCTTTTGCAGCCTCTGGGAATAAAATTCTGAATGATAAAAGAACATTGCCCAAGAAGAACCAGAAAAGTTTCACAGGTCCGCTCAACACCATTTACAACACCTACGTATCGAGTGGGGAGAACAGTAGAATCAGAGTGTTAAAATCCAACATGCCTGATCCTTCTCTCCAACAAACTGTGTAGTGGACAGACCACCCTACACAAGACTATCCCCATCCTCAGACTGCAGTCCCCCCCCCAGCCAGACCCAATCCCATCCCCTAAAGAGTTACTCACGGTTCTCCGACTGCAAGTCCAGCAGAAACTGTTCATCTCCGTCCGGTACTTGAGCTGCAGAAAAGAAAAAGAAAAAAATAGTGATTAAAAAACACTTTTTTTTTTTTAAATTGACCAAGACAAGTAACATCATTCACACTCTTACACTTCTATAGTTTCTGGGGGTTTAGGAACCCTTGATAAGGCTATATAAAGTAGTGATGTGGGGGTTGCGGATTTTCCTAGACTTCCTGCCATTAATCCCACTGAAAAAAAAAAAAACCTTACAGCCAGTCTCTAGTGGCTGATAACAGGAGACAATAGATGTCATTTATCCATATGGCAAAAAAAAAAAAAAGGCTAGCTAGTTCTCTTATCAGCACATTTAAAATTTACTGCACCCTGTAAAGGGTTAACCAATATAAAGCTTTACATTTTGTTCGGCCACAAGGTGTAACTGCGTAACCCATTCAGAAGGGGGACCACCATTTCTGAATTTGCCATCAGTCCAACTGTTGTCGTCACACCATTTTAATGTCCATCGATGACCATTTTAATAGGAAATTCCCTTGTAACTGGCCGTATACCTGCACACTTGGCCCTGTCCAGAGTAGTGTTTAAACAGAAATGGGGCAAACTATCGGATAAAAATTAGCAGCTCACATCATACACTTTTTGGCCGACTGGATTTATTTAATTTTTATTTTTTTTTGGCACAGCTTGATAGAACACAATTTCGCCATTGCAAACATAACATTCGACCTTCTATGCATGGGCAGCTTTAGACTAGTCCACGTATTATTAGGCTATTGGGATTATACACGGATATTTCGTTTTACTAACTCACAGCAATACAATCTCCAAAGACTTCCAATTCCACTTTTTTGCAATCAGCACCTAACAGGATTGTGCGATACTATTGCGAAAGACGGACAATTATAAAACTCCGAGCCAATTCTCATTTGAGGTTAACGGCATATAACACTGGCACAGGTCCAGGCTGGGGGAGAGGGCGGGGGGGAAATCTTTAACATATATTTTTTTAAGTTTAACCCTTCCTGTGAGACACTTCAGTACCACTTCTACAGAGTCATATTCTCCATGCACCGTAAGCAGTAAAGTGAGCAGCAGTCTGTAGCTGCGGAGCTGAAAGCCGATCTACTGCCGCTCATTTATATAGCAATAAAACATGATCAGATTTTTTTTTTTTCCTCGTACAAGTCGCAGTAGATTTCATTGGAGCGTATATATAGAATCCGAGCAGTCACCGCAGCAGAAATACTTGATGGAGAAATTTGCTGTGTTGAGAGTCTGATGTCTGGTCAGCACTTGGGGGGAGATTTATCAAACATGGTGTAAAGTGAAACTGGCTCAGTTGCCCCTAGCAACCAATCAGATTCCACCTTTCATTTTCCAAAGAGTCTGTGAGGAGCGAAAAGTGGAATCTAATTAGTTGCTAGGGGCAACTGAGCCAGTTTCACTTTACACCAGTCATGTCAAACTCTGGCCCGCGGGCCAAATCTGGCCCGTGGTGCCATTATTTTTGGCCCGCCAGGCAATTCAGAGTTTTAATTACATCTGGCCCGCCATGGCTACTATATAAGAGACTATGGGGGAGGGCTGGCTACTATATAAGAGATTATGGGAAGGGCTGGCTGCTATATAAGACTATGGGGGAGGGCTGGCTACTATATAAGAGACTATGGGGGAGGGCTGGCTACTATATAAGAGACTATGGGGGAGGGCTGGCTACTATATAAGACTATGGGGGAGGGCTGGCTACTATATGAGACTATGGGGAGGGCTGGCTACTATATGAGACTATGGGGAGGGCTGGCTACTATATGAGACTATTGGGGAGGGCTGGCTACTATATAAGAGACTATGGGGGAGGGCTGGCTACTATATGAGACTATTGGGGAGGGCTGGCTACTATATGAGACTACTGGGGAGGGCTGGGTACTATAGGGGAAACTTGGAGGGCTGGCTACTATTTGGGCACTATTGGAAGGGCTGGCTAATATGTGGGACAATTTTTTGGGGACTGGCTATTATATGGGTTGGGGTGTAATCATGTCCTAAAAATTTATCATGTCATGTATCATAGTGCACGGGACTGGGAGACGCACACCACTGACGCGCTTCAATGATTATCAAGGTTGGCCCGCGACTTTGTCCAATTTTTTAAATTTTGACCCACTGTGTATTTGAGTTTGACACCCCTGCTTTACACCATGGGGGAGATTTATCAAACATGGGGTAAAGTAAACCTGGCTCAGTTGCCCCTAGCAACCAGATTCCACCTTTCATTTTCCAAGAGTGTCTGTGAGGAATGAAAGGTGGAATCTGATTGGTTGTTAGGGGCAACTGAGCCAGGTTTACTTTACCCCATGTTTGATAAATTTCCCCCTAGGAGCATAGAGAAAACACTAAATAGGTTCTTGGCAAGAATTTATAGCAACCACAACTGACGAATGATGGACCAATTTTTAGACATCATCCAGAGTAGGCATGGGGAACCTTCAGCCCTACAGCTGTTGCAAAACTACAAGCCGAAGGCTGTCTAGGCATGATGGGAATTGTAGTTTTGTAATAGCTGGGGGGCTCAAGGTTCCCCATCCCTGAGCTATTGTTCGGTGCCTTAGTCAAGGACATATAAAACCAACCTGACCCTTGGTACGCTGCCACCATGGGTTAATACTTCCTAAAGTGGGATAAAAAGTTAGGAGCAGCACAAAGATCCAGTCTAAAATTAGCCCCTCGGTTAATAGGTTAGAGATTGCACTCTGACATTTGGGAAGGAAGTATTATATTGTCTGCTGGTCATTGAGTAACATTAGGAGAAGACGACCCAGCGCTAAACTGGCAGTGTGACTTCCGGTGCATTCCCTCAGATAGCTGAAACTATTTAAAGCTGGCACGTTGGCACAGACGGCTGAAAAGTGATATAGGAAGCAGAAGATCTGCGCTAAGAGAGAAGATTCATACATGGTGCTGGGCCAGCTTTAGATGGGATGAGGAAGAACGGGAGGGGAGCCCAAAAATATAGATGTGCATTGCTAGAAAGCATTGTGTCTGCTCATCATAAATCAGCAGGACAAGCTGTGGAAAGCTGGGTGACAACTTGTAGGATTAGGTGTTCTATATTAAATAACAGTAAGTATCATGCAGGGTACATAGAAAGCTGGGTGACAACTCCTATAGGAATATGTAGTTGGGCTTCACAGTGCCAGTATGTGAAAAGATGGGTGACAACCCTTATGGGATTAGGTTCTGTTCATAATGATAGTATATTCAATGCAGGGCACATGGAAAGCTGGGTGACAACTCCTATGGGGTTATGTAGTTGTCACCCAGCTTTTCATAGTGTATCCTGCCATTGTTATGGAACAGAACTACATAATCCCATAAGGGTTGTAGCCCATCTTTCCACATACTGACACAATTCTGCATAAGGTTCTGTTCATAATTACTGTATATACCATGCTGTGTACATGGAAAGCTGGGTGACCACCCTTATGGTATTGTGTGGTTCTGTACCATGACAATGCCAGGATACACCATGCATGGTAAATATATAGTTGTCACCCAGTTTTACAATCCCACAGAGGTGGTCACCCAGCATGGTGTATACCGGCGTTATGGAACATAAAATCCCATAGGGGCCAAGCTGGGTGACCGCTCCTACGGGATTATATAGTTTTCACCCATCTCTTCATATACCCTGCATGGTATATACTGTAATTACGAACATAACCTAATCCCATAAAGGATGTCACCCATTTTTCCACATACTGGCACTATGGAGTATAACTACATATTCCCATAGCGGCCATGTTCCATAATGACACTATACACCATGCAGAGTACATGGAAAGTCGGGTGACAGTCTCTATGGGATTTTGTAGTAGTCACCCAGCTTTCTATATTCCCTGAATGGTATATACTAGCATTATGGAACATAACTATATAATCCCATAGTGGTTGCCACCCAGCTTTCCATATACCATGCCGGGCGGCAACCTCTAAGCAATAATGTAGTTATGCTCCATAATAATGCCAGTATATACCATGCAGGGTACATGGAAAGGTGGGTGACAACCTGTAATAGGAGTCAGTGACTATAACAACTGTTCACACTGCCCTGTTGTCTACTGGGCAGATCAGTCCTGTATATAGATATATGCTACATGTGGAAGCAGCGTCATCATAAATAGAAAATGCTTGAAAAGACTCAGAAGTTTCTTGGAAAGCTGGGTCTATCCATACATGTGCTGGCATTGTCATCCAGCTTCCCTAGACTTCATATACAATGGTATTCCTTGACTCAGAAGCTGAGACTTTTGGGTATTCAGGAAGGAATGGGCAAATGTTGCCATTCAGGGTTTGGAAAAGTTGAGTAGCACTTCAATAGCTTGTTATTGTTTTAGTAACCAATCCTGACCCTCTGCTATTGGCGACCTCAATGCGATTTGTAGTTCTCAAGCTCGATCTCCCATTTGTAAATAGGAAATGGAGTTTCCTGTATCTATTCACATGGAAATTTAATGCATTTCCATTGTCTTCTGACCTGATCCACCCACTGTGCGCTTATAGTCGGCTCATCCCTTACAAAACAAGCGTGCAACCTGCAGACAATTAACCCTTGGCGATGTAACAGACACCTTTCATTACAAAAGGTGACATACTCCCGACTCGCTTTCCCAGTAACTACATCAACGTCACAGAGAAACTAAAAAAAAACACATTGAATTGCTGTATCTAGAAAAGTCCATGTAACATGACAGTTACAGTGACCTGTTTATACGGACTACTATATAGGAGATCATTGTGACAGACTCCAATCAAAAAAGGGATAGAAAGATGCTGCAATACCAGGAACAGCCTATGGACAAAGGGGGCTCTGTTCTGAAAACTTTCTAATACTAAAATAAAATAGGCATTTACAGGACACCCCGGAAGACTCTGCTACCTTGGCATATCTTTGGAGATGACTAGCTAAACTATACTAAGTCTATTCAGCAAATAGACAGCTCACAAACTAGTACTTCTCATCTCTATAAATCAGCCTTGGAGACCCAGAAACCATCATCATGTCAGCCTTCCAAAGAGGTCCAAAAATTGTATTCAAGTTATTGCAATTAAAAAATCTGAATGTGTGAACACACCCCAATGTACCATGGTGTCATCGCAGATGACCAGAGTTGGCACAACTGTTGTACACTCCCTCTAGATCTCTTTTGACATAAATTTTTGACATCTGTTTTCTCCTAATAAGTCATTTTCACTTTGTTAATAAAACATGCAGTTTTACTGGAGAGAGAAAAAAACTATAGTATTGCAAAAAAAAAAAAAAAAAAGTTTCAGGATACATTATAGCATCTTTCTAGGTGTCCATTTAGACACAAAAAAAAAAAAAAAAAAAGAGGATCACAACCTACTGAACACCCAGTAAGGTAAGGTTTTCTGAGCACGGCACCTTTCTACCGTTTTTCCATACATACTCCGGACGCCGGCAGCTTGCTCTGCCCTTCATACGGTCGCCGCATACAGCATGAATTTAGCAGTCTTTAAACACCAACATAAGATGCCACCTAAAAGTATAAGACGACCCCTGACTTTTGAAAAGATTTTCCTGGGTTCAAAAGTAGTCTTATACGCAGGAAAATACAGTAGCTTGTCACCCAACACGGTCACTCTAGACTTTTGTAAGACATGGCGACTGAAAGCAGAGCATCCAGCTTCTTGTCTGAAAAGTCTCTGCTATGTTAAAACAAACACACACACACACACACACACACACACACACACACACACTTCTCCTCTGTCTTCTCCAGAGAGGTGTCCAGCGTGGTGTGAAGAGCTCCCATCAGGCCGTATCTGGTCAGACTTGTGTCTATGGCTTCTATATGTCATAGTTGTCAGCAGCCACCACTGACTAAGATAACTAAGCTCTACAGGATTTCCTCATTTGGTCCATGAATGTGTCTGCTGGCTAAAACCAAAGTCCAAGACGTATGACTCTAAATCGGGAAGGGTTGTCTCCACTTGATGCGGTCACATTTTGGCCATTTATTACCTCTTCAGATGTTTGGTCTTACAACGTAATTTGTCATGTTTACGGCCGATGGTTGGGCACCCCAGGGCTGTAATTACACTTAGTCTAGTTCCTTAACTGCTACACAAGACATTCTGGAGGGGTGACGGGAGGAAGGGAGCACCTGGTTTTTCACACCTATGAGAACGCCTCAAGGGGGAGAAGATGCAGAGAATCTGATTCACAGTCCCGGCATGGGCAGCAAGGTATAACTAGGAGGGGGTTAAACCATGGACGTGGCTACATCCCGAACAGGCCCGAGCTCCTTAAAGCCCTTATTACCGGCACACAGCTTCCCACCATCATTACGGGGCTCTCCATGGCTTCAGTCAGACTGGCTCCTAGGTTCTACAGGGTTTTGCCACACCAGGTCTGAGGTTTCTTTTACAGCAGGTTGGGGGGGGGGTGCAGACCGGGTGGGCTAAGGAACTCGGGAGATTTATAGTTTACGTGCTGCTAAAAAAGCCGTGCCTTAAGGCCTACTATTATTCCATAAAGATAGAAAAATGGTATAATCTGAAACGCAAATAATTCATTACGCTAAGGGTCCCCCAGAGGTTTGTCTGTGCTTTCCGCTCTCAGGTTATGATCTAGCTTCCATTTTTTTTTTTGACTGAATAAAGCACTTTAGTTAGGGCTAATGAAACCTATTTAGAAGCCATATAGAGACGTATAATTCTATTATTCACCATATTATTCTAAGGGGTTTAATAGCAGCGGGCCAGAGGCCTAGCAACCGTGACAATTCAGTAACATTTGACGGCAAATGAGGTGTAACAGCAGGAAACTCAAAACGCAATGGCTTAGGTCAGGAGCGGCAGATAAAGGTTTATCGGGCAGGTATATAAACACCTCAACCACTGTCAGAGAGGGCACAGGAAGCAGTTTCCACTCAGTTGGAAGGACTGGGCCCAGCTAGGGCTTTCAGGGAACAAAGCAGCATGGTCTGGGTGCAAAGGTCGAAGCCCAATGGCCAAGCTAGAAATGGACTGGGTTGTGTCTCGGTGGTAGACCATGATATTCCACTGATGGCTACAGAGCACATGAAAGGTGTTACTGGCGCACAATGCCAGAAGGGTGGGTGTAATTTTGTGAAGGCAATAAGGGGTGGTATGGAAGCCTAGGGGCCCCAGAACCACAATAGATAATGGGACACCTTCTCCAGCAAGTGTAGTTATTGAGCAAGAGCCACTTTGTTTCTAGAACAAAGCAGGGAGAAACTCTGCCAACTTGGGAGTTAAGTGGGGAGATTTATCAGACTGGTGTGAAGTAGAATTGTCTTAGTTGCCCCTAGCAACCAATCAGATTCCACTTTTCATTCCTCAGATTCGTAGAAAAATGAAAAGGTGGAATCTGATAGGTTGCTAGGGGCAACTAAGACAATTCTACTTCACACCAGTTGGATAAGTCTCCCCCAAGGTCTCTATACGCATTTTACATTTGTTGGCGATACCACTTGCGGCAGGTTCAGCCGTCAGTATGTGGTGTATTGGGCTCTCCCAATCGTTCAACAGGCGATAGGGGTCCCCTTGTTCTGGGAGAGATAAGCCACAGCTAGAGCTCTCCCCTCCCCATAGAGAACACAGGAACACTTGACTGTGGCAAAAGTTACTATGTATGGTGAGGACAGGAGAAATAACCAAAGTCTGAACGATTGTTCATCCATCAGTTACCGAAGGTGTAAGGCCACTCCTTAGGCCAAAGTGTGACAACCCAAGTCTTGTGGGGCTCCTGGAGCAATCTGGAAAGCCACTGGGAATAAAATGTCAAGAGGGGGGGGGGGGGTCGCAGAGCTTGGACCCCCAGCGATCATACAAGTACCACCTAACTTGTGGATAGACAATTCTTGTTTGTGGTCCAACCACATTAAAGGAGTACCTCAGCATTTTTTTTCTTTTAAAGGTCAGCTGCTGTCAGTTTTACACGGAATTGTAATTTACTTCTATTTCAAGATCTTCCAGTACTTATCAGCTGCTGTATGTCCTGCAGGAAGTGGTGTGTTATTTCCAGTCTGACACAGTGCTCTCTGCTGCCACCTCTGTCCATGTCAGGAACTGTCCAGAGCAGGAGAGGTTTTCTATGGGGATTTACTATTGCTCTATATACAGTTTGTGGCATGGAAAGAGGTGGTAGCAGAGAACACTGTCAGACTGGAAAGAATACACCACTTCCTGCAGGACATACAGCAGCTGATAAGTACTGGAAGACTGGAGATTGTTAAATAGAATTATAAAACTCTGACACCAGTTGAAATAATTTTTAAAGGGAATGGTCAACTATGAATTACATGAACTGATCAGGCCTATTAAGACTTTAAGAAGCCCTTTTAAAACACTCAAGACGACAACATTTGACATATTCTAAAGATCTTGGGGGAGATTTATCACACTGGTGTAAAGTAGAACAGGCCTGGTTGCCCCTAGCAACCAGATTCAATCTTTCATTTTCCATAGAATCTGAAGGATGAAAAGTGAAACCTGATTGGTTGCTAGGGGCAACTGGGCCTGTTCTACTTTACACCCCTTTGATAAATCTCCCCCTATATCTACTAGCGGGGCCTACACCGATGTCTAAAATGAAACCTGAACGAGCAGACAAGACCTATGTGCCATCTCACACGTCAAACAGGACATGAAATCCAGAAGCACAACATCTAAATACGGGTTCCAACCACACAATGGCTCCCATTACTATATAAAAGCAACGGGACATTGTAAAAGTAACAGCACATTATTAAAAGTAGAGTATTAGGAGAATTTAATTAAATGAAAACCAGCGAGTTGATGGACTCCCCTCGACGTGAAGTCTACAAGTCAACGCTGACCATAAAGCCCTGGTTTACGAGAGGCAAAAAGTTGGCCCGAAACAGCAAAATATACCAGCAGACTTGCAACCCCATGGCGGAGTTTATTCCAGATAATCCGGCTTCCAGCTCTCTTCTGCCGCTACAGCCACATGAAACATCTCAGAAAGCTCATAAAGTCCCGGGGAAAGAATCACAGATCATGTGCAAATTGAGCCAGGGGGGAGCAGAAAGTTGTTTAACATCCCTTAAAACTCCCTTCCAAATTGTCTTTTTCCATCCGCAAAAGCCAGAAATCCTTTTACTATTAACTACAGCTTAATGTGTCCTGTTTTTCATAAATGCTGATGTTGGACTTGCTTTTTTAACAAGTAGAACTGTATAAACAAGGCAATCCTGCCCAAAAACTTCCATTACTCCAATGTTTCCAAATAGGAAACTGAAAAATAAACGTCTGCTAAGGTCCTCAGAAAGCGTATTAAAGCGAGAGCACCTGCAGGGCTGTCAGTGTGGACTGGTAGCCAAACAGTGGAAAGACCGGCAGACCCCGGCCTCGCTGGGGACGCATGGCCAGAACTTTGAACCAGATGCCTGCGAGAGGTTCCGGGAATGAAAACAAGTTCTTGGCTGTAAGGTTCAGGAGCCTGTCCGTTTGGCTGCAGAAACCACAACGTATGTACTTTCAACAGGAGGATATTGTACAGGTCTAGGTATAGATGTTAGAGAACCTCAAGCACTCTCTGGTTTGTCCGAACACTAATGCTCTGCATTTGATTACTGGTGGCCGAAGTTAGATGCAGCCCTATGGAGTCCTGGAAAACATGGATACAGCCATAGGCTATGATCACACTACATAAGTTCCACGAAAATCATGGCCGTTGTTACAGTGCTGCAGGCTCAGGGAATCCCGGCAAGAGTGTATACACAGGGTACACACTCCGGCCGGGATCCCTAGCGGCGCAGTGAGAAACTGACATGTCAGTTTACTGCGTCCGCTATTCAGTGAATAACGGCCGCAGAAAACCCTGTCAATTCAACACAATGGAGTGTGCGGCTCCGGCCGCACGCTCTATTGTGTGCTGTGGGGAGTTCTGATGCGGACGCGCATGGATGCGCCCACATCAGAACTCAGCGGCGCTAAAGGTCAGTACTGTCCGGGATGACCTTTTTTGTGACCAGCTGGGTCACGAAAAGGCCAGTCTCTTACCAAATGTGACCATAGCCATAGGCTGAATCCATCAGGACTCTCTTGGGCTGCATCCAACTTCTTCAGCCATTGGCAATCTAATGTAGAGTGTTCAGGTTTGGACCCAAAGCCTGCTTGAAGTGCACTCACCTCTAGCAGATCTATGAGGAACTACCATAAGTGAAGTGCAATATGTGTAATAATGGTGCAATATGAAGTCTTTATGGTGCAAAACTTAGAAAAAAATTTATCTATCCTTGTGGTGTAATGGCGGTAAAGAGTAAATGAATTACAAAAATACAGTGGGTTCTCCATTTTTTGACTAAAAATCAAATAAAAGAGATTATTCTTTTAAACGAATATTCCAACAATCATAGAAAATTAAAGAACGAGAATGAAAGAGGTATTCCAGGAAAAATCGAAAATTTTCCCATATCCAAAGAGTAAGAGATCGCGGCTGGTCTGACCTACGTACCGCCCCCCTCCCCCCCCAATCGGCTTTTGTATTATGAATAGGGCCACGGATCACATGCTGTACCCGCAGCTCTATTTGTTCGTATAGAGCGCTGGAAAGAGCAGAGTACGCCAAAAGAGTGCTGTACTCGGCTCTCTGGCGGGTCCATAAAAATGACTAGTCGCGGGTCATATGCTGTATCTGTGGCTCTATTCATAATAAGGAAGTCGGGGGCTAATATATATATATATATATACACACATACATATATCTATACATACACACACACAGATCAACAGGGGATGCAGAGGTCAGACCCCCCACAATCTTCTTTTCCCCATCCTGTGGATAGGGGAAAGTTGATACCCAATACCCATTTAATCCCATTTAATCCAGCAGTATACAACTATATTGCTGGTCAGCACTGACCAAGTAGTATGGAGCTTATTTTATTTATCTATGACCTTATGGATTACTAAAACAAGGTCTATACTGCTTGGTCAGCACAGAGAAATAATTCTCTTTCGTTAAATTTTTTGCAGAAATCAATATTTCAAGCGATTTTAAGAAACTTTGTAATTGGGTTTATATGCTAAAAATGCATTTTTATCATGAAAAAGCAGTTTGAAGCTCTCCCCTCGTCTTCATGGTTTTCTATGGAGAGGGGAGGGGTGGAGGAAGATTAGGCACCACAACAGGACAACAAAGTTAACTTGGGCTAGGTTCACACTGCGTTTTTGCAATCAGTTTTTTATATCCGCTTTTTTTTTTTGCAAAAAAACGGATGAAAAAAACGGATGCATGTGTGTGCATCCGTTTTGATCTGTTTTCCCATTGACTTCCATTATAAAAAAAAAAAAAGGGAGCAAAACGGATCAGTTTTTTTTAACTGACACAAAAATAGTGTTAGCTACGTTTCTGTGTCAGTTTTTTTTTACAATGGAAGTCAAATGGAAAAACAGATCAAAACAGAAGCAGACAAATGCATCCGTTTTCTTGCAAAAAAACGGATTGCAAAAACAGGGTGAACCTAGCCTTACAGCTACATCACTGGGCTATCTCCTCTGAAGTCAGCACGGACCTCTCTGACCTCTGAATACCGGCTTTTACACAGCTCCCACTGTGTAATCATTTGTTCTCTGCTCTCTACTGGTGACTAATCTCCCTCCTCCCCCCTCCCCTCTCCATAGGTTAGACAGGGTTCGACTGATGTAAAAGAGTCGAGATTTCCTGATAATGAGCAGTGGATGAGAGAGAGGAGGGAGGGGGGGGGGGACCCGAGGAAAGGCTTTGTGAATGCAGATAATGGCATATTTGCCTAATAAACCCAATGACAAAGTTTCTTAATCTTAAAAGCGCCTGGACTATTGATTTCTGCAAAAAAATATGACAGTGAAACTTTAAAACTACAGCTAACTACACAGCAGACATCTGTGTAGACATCTTGTTTAGCAGTACATTACAAGGCATTGGTCATGATAAAGAACAATAAAAACACAATTGTTATGGGATTCCCTGGTTTATAGACCCAGGACTCTGTATTTGAAGCAATCTCCTGTTTAGGAGGCAGGATGATGCAATCCGAGGATCTAAGCCGCTCTGTGCCAAGGCATAATTACATAAAAAACAGTCAGAACTCAGAATACGGAGTTAGGGCTGCTGCCAGCAAGTAACCACAAACATGTAGGCATTTCCATTTTAGCTCGACTTTCAAGAAAAAAAACAAGACTGTAAAAAGGAAACATTCATACACAATATGAAAAAACAGACAAAAAAAAAAAAGGCATAAAAAAAGCTACTATAAAATAAGGCAATTTTTTTGAAGTCACCAAGTCAGATTAGGACGGAGCTGGTAACACTCCCTTCTAAAAGCTTTGCATCATGGAGAGAAGGTTCATAGGACGCAAAGGTTGCATCATGCTACCGATTTCATACACACCACATGGTAAGCACTGGCATCATCTCATGGCGGACATTTTGTCAAACATTTTTCTCTCGAAATGGCCGAATCATATGGTTTTTCTTTCCTCCTTTTTGAAACGGCCAAAGCGGGCCATTTACTTTCAGTAGTTGTCTCATTGGGCAGAGTGTAAATCCCATCTAGTCATGGCCCTATTTTTTCCAAAATAACTGAATGAGGTTGCTTGGATTATGGACATCACACGGCTATTGGGGACTATGTTTTGTCTGCATTCAGGACACACTGCGAATGCGGAAGCAAAGCTTAGTGTATGGCAACCTTACAAGAACCTCTAGACTATCCAGTTTAGCCTGGATCCCCAATTGGAGGCTCTGTTATAACCCACATAGTAGAAGAACTTATTTCCCGTGGCTGCTGAAGTTGGATGTGGCTCTAGGGCCACCAGGAAAACATGGATACAGCTATAGGCTTTATCCATGTTTTCCAGGACTCCCTAGGGTGGCATCGAACTTCTGCAGCTGTGGGGAATCAAACAGAGCGTTCAGATAACTTTGCCGAACCTGAACATTGACAGATCCGCTCAACAACAACCAACCAGAAGATCACTAACCAAGTGGACATGCCGCATGACATTCATCTACACTTAAATCTTGGGACATACGCTCATCTCCCGTTTTGGTTTGCCATTTGAAACAGACTCAGAAGTCCTGGGATTACCCACACAAACTAAGGAGTCCAGGCAATGGGCAGAGCTCCCGGGTATGGTAAATGTTCTAGATGGAAGTTGCCAGGCCGCTCAGCTTAAAGGAAATTCTACAACCATCGCAAATTGTCTGAATTCTAATAAATCCTCATCTGTAGTCAATAACCTAAGGACTGGTACCAAGGATATAATTTTTTTTCTTCTTTAAGTCGCAGTTGGGTTCTTCACCATTCACCAAGACATTGCTCTTCAGGCCCCTTACACCTAAACAAGCTACAGGTCATTGACCGCCCATAATAAATTTAACCACTTTCACTATTAACCAAATCAAACCCCTGATCACCCTCCAATGTAATGTTGGGAGGAGGGGGGGGGGGGACCAAGGAAGTAAGGCTGGATAAGCACAATTATTAGCACATCAAAGGGAATGTCACTTGGAGACCCGAGAAGTTAGTGTGCTATTGTCCCTTCATCACCTCGTTCTTCCTGTTCTCCGAGACCTCCACTACAGTCCTAAGGGTTTGCTCAAGCTCTTACGTAGTAGTCTAAAAAGGCCCAACCAAATGGTTAAGAGAAAGCAGATCAAAGGCCGACAGCAAATAATCAGGGCAGCAAATCTAACTCGCGAACAAAGTCTATGACTTCTTCATATACACCGTATATACAGTCAGCCACAGATGGACCTTACTTTAGGATATTCCGTCAACTGCAATATATAAATTTTTATTTTTTTTATTCAGATTCACAACCTGTAAAAAAAAATAAAAAAATGGCTGTATATATGAAAGCAAACCGATACCAGGTGACAACTAGAGATGAGCACAACTGGAGCATGCCCGAGTCTAATCGTACGGCATTTGAATACTGGTGGCTGAAGTTGGATCTAGCCCCAGGGAAACCTATGGTTGTATCCATGTTTTCCCAGACTTTATAGGGCTGCATCCAACGGTAATCAAATGCCGAACAAAGGTGGATGCAGTTGGATACAACAATAGGGCTCCCTGGGGCTGGATCCCCCGATAATCAAAACAATCGACTCGAGCATGCTAGAGTCACGCTCATCTCTAGTAACGACCCATTGTCCATCAGCCCTGACCTCGTGAAATTTAGCTGTATATTAGGCCCAGAGACAAGGACCAGTGCAAAAAAATGAGCTGAACTACTGTCACAGTATAAAAACACGTCAACGGAGTGATTGACAGTGACCGGGATCTTATATATCTAGTCCGCAGGCGTCTGTTTGCCCGAACTCTCTGTATACCTCTCCTTATGTTTTTAAGCCAGCAGACTGTATAGACATCCCCATCTACAATCACAACAATAATTCTATAGACAAAGCGTAATGGCTCCAGCAGTTAATCATACATGAAAAGACAGAAGAAAAACAGACAGATCCAGGCAGCAATCTGCTTCTATGGCGTTCACCTTGATCCTCAACCCGGTTGCTACATATATACGTGTTATAAATGGGTATCCCAGCAACACGATAACATCTTCTATCACGTGATCCTCTGTCAGCAAGGGCAATACAGATATGCAAGCAGATAAGACCCAACTTAAATCAACATTACAATCTCGGAGTTCTGCTACTTCCCATATCTCGGCAGACACTTGTAAATGAAGATTTTCTGAACTGGAACTTCAAAGACTCCAATTAAACACCAAATGCTGAAAAACTCCCAATGGAAGACCTCGAAATACTCTAGTGTTACATCTGAGTGGTTTCTGGGATTGTCAATCACCTATATAACCATTGAACTCTACTTGCCCTACATCGCACAAGAGCCCCCACACCCCCAAGGCTTAACTTCCTAAAACGGAGATTTGCTTGGAGGATGGTGGTTGGCAACAAACCCAAAATGTAGGAGCTTCACATATCGAAGATCATAGTCCAACACGGGCCACCTCTTCCCCTACCGAACGTAGTCTGGTGTTAAGAGACTTGCCGAACTGTTTGGATTTTTCAACGTTCTCTGAAATGCTCTGCATTTGACTCCCGGTGGCTGGAGAAGATGGATGTAGCACTAGGCTGTATACATGTTTTCCTGGCAAACCTAGAGCATCATCCAACATCTCCAGCTTCCAGTAGTTAAAAGCCAAAATGCCAAGCATCGGAGAATGTTCCCAAAGCCAAGTAGTCAAGGCTACCTTATCTCAAAATGGGGCGGGGGACTCCCCCATAGTCCAAAAGAGTGAGGGATACACAAGTAGAACACCCATTTACCATATATTTGTACAGTTATGCCATAAGTGCATCTGCTGGGACCACCACTAAGGCTTGTTGCAGCCATTGGAATTATACAGTCAGACAATGTGGAATGTGGACCCCGTACCAAAAAAGGGTTGGCACTCCTAAAGCTACCTTACCGACTTGTTTAAGGTCCCCATTAATGCTGCAGGATATTTGATTAACTTATTCATTCCTGGCCAAATTCACACAGTATTTTGGACAGAGCATGACTGGGTACAAAACGGCACAAATCTTCCCATTGCAGCTTCTTTGCTGGTTTTACCTAAAAAAGCAGCCATGCAGTCTTCAACCAGCATCTTCAAGGCTCAGGCCTTGTGAAAAATTATTAGTTTTACATTAACCCCTTATATGCCATATAAGCCATAGTACAAAAAAAACATCCTTGGTTGGTCTCCTGTCCAAGCTACCCAACATGAGTAAACCCAGGAATGGCCCTAGTTTGCTATAGATTTACACATCCAGACTGCCGGCAACCAAATTGTAAAAAAAAAAACAACAACACATTTTGGTCTTTGCATATTAGCCAGATTTCCTAAACAAGTCTTGCAGCAATTAGATATGATGTGTAAGAAATAAGACTGACTATGTCAAGCCGTGGCATATGCCATTAACGGAGGTCAATCTGCTTTTTTGTTAATGGTTATGAACATGTCAAAGCCTAACCTGTGGGTATATGTCCTAAACAGTATAAAGTTATATTCATGAAATCAAGACTAAAGGTATAGTCCGCATGTTCCCTT